>NW_011887763.1:721454-808689 GCF_000806365.1 Fopius arisanus | reverse complement strand
CCCCCCACCTCAATTTCAACCCCAAAACTATTATTACGTTACAATTTTACAAGGGATGGATCAGAACGGAAAGGAGAGAATACGAGGAGAGACTATAATACCGTACGTGTCGTGCTCGACTTTTACCAGCGACACGCACAATGGCAATTAACAATCGGGCCAATTTATTTATTGTTATCTGCAAAATCGGTTTGACATAATTTCATTCTTTCATTCCCTTTGGAACGATCTGAAATCGTTATTCGTGTGACTGTGGCGGAGTGATGAGACGACTGTGCAATTATCGGGACACCTGTCGTTCCCATTATACTGATAAAACCATGGGGATAACGAAATATGAGGGAATTGTTTATTTCACGTGGACAGCGTTGATTAGATAAATGGATTTTCTCATTTTTTACATTTAGTTTATTGACTGGCTGGAATTATTCTCCTTTTTTACTTCAGAAATATTTATTACAACCCAAGATCTTATCGCAAAATTATATAAAACCTACAGTAAATCCCGAGAACGTTAATAATCTAAATAATTACTCAACAATTTAATAATAATTCCCATCATAAATAATTCTTTTGGACAATTTTCCTTAAAAAATCCGAGTGATTCATAATTTTCTCCCCACAATTTTCCATTGTTTATTAATAATTAAAAATGAATAATCAATTACAAAATTTTTGAAAATTGAGTTAATAGTTGATAGTCACACCGGGAATTGGTGTGGAAAAAAAAATAGTTAATAGAATATATTTTTTTTCGATTGTGGTATCGATACTGATGACAACCACTGGTTCGAGATGGTCGTCTATACGAAAGGACAATTAGATTAAAAGCAGCGCCTCTCGCGGCGGCTTGAGATCCATTAGTGCCCATTGTAACCACCCCATTTGCACCCCCCTCTCACCCCCTCTCGCGTTTTACCCCGATTCCCACCCCCCGTACCAGTCCTTATTCTCAATAGTAATATGCTCACTTTATACACCCACTCACCCCCTTTTTTCCATTTGGACATAACTCTCACGATTTCTTCGTCTTCCCAACCCCCTCTCTACCCCCCTTTTCTTCTCTTTTTTTTTATTCCTTTTTTGCATACGCTTTTCATTTTTCTGTTTCTTGAGGTGCGCGGGGATGGAAGTCGCGACCGGAATTTAACGGAGAGAGAATCGCGGATATCACATACCGTGAAATGAGAGTTGATGATGCACGAGTGGTGAATGACATCAATTAGGAGTGACTTCAGTTGTTACAATTGCTGTCATTTGCGGGGATTTTCTTGTTAAGGATTGGGTGGTACGGACGTGTGTGAATAGACTCTTGAGAGATTTGCGGAGAAGTCGGAGAAATTTTTTTCAAAATTGCACGAAAAATTTTCTAAAAAATCCATTGAAATTCATTAATTGAAGCTCACGAATTTCAATTGCCCCCAATTTTTAATTTAATCATTCATTTTAATATCAAAACAATCCAATTAAAATCATCTCATTGATATATTTAAACCAATCAATTTACAATTCCATTGATCAAAAATTCCGGAAGTCTCATAGATTTTTTTTCAACGCGTACCGCAGAACATTGTTAACTAAATTTGCAGTAAAAAATTACTCATTCCCATAATTACTACCCGCACACAAGTTCTGTAATTTTAATTGAACATTCTTTCCCATGTGCACGAGAGAAAAAATAATTCTAGTAAAATAAGAAAGCCCCGAGTCCATGAAAGAGTATAAAAGACGCATCCCGTGAGAATAAGAATTTACTTTCGCACGTTGTTAAGTTAAGTGTACAGTTATGCTTAAAAATTAGTGTCATTATAATAAGCATAAGCTGGTACCCTATTTGAAAATGTACCATTGGACGAGTGTACACACTTCATTAAGGCCATTAGAGAGCATTTGGGCATTAAGGGGTCGAGCGCGTCGATGCCTAAAACACGGTTCGTACCAATAGAAATAAATCGTGGTGATAGGGTGTATAAGGGTGGGGGGGCTGGGAGGGGAGGGCAATTGTGAATTGAATGTCTTCGTTTTGGGAGAATGAAAGTGCCCAGAGTACTCCGTGGTTTCTCGTAACTGATATGTCCTGGTGGAGCGATTAAGGGGATTCGAAAATAGCGAATATACCGACCACTTTGAAAGTTGAATGATCAACCCCTCTTTGCTGCGGAAGCCGCGTTACAGGGGGATGTTCAATGAACGGATTAAAAACATCAATTCCAGGGCAATTACCATTTTATATCTTAGGTAATTGGTCTATTCGCGTGGAAAATTCTAATGGGGGAAGTCGAGGGGGCGACGATTTTTTTTTTCTAGACGAATTATCGAAAGTGGAGAAATTGTCGTGAGGGGTGGAATCGTAAGAAAGAGTAAATTTATGGGATTTTTTGGAATAAATTTTTATGTGTAATTGTGTAATGAACGAGTGCGTGATTGAGGTATGATGATTGAGGATTTTGTGTCGGGAATTTTTGGAGGGTAGTTGGGAAAGTTTATTACAACCCCTAGATAGTTATCCGATGAATTGTCGGGTGTACAATAAACATTGAATTTTTCTTGGACCCCCGACGGTGTTGTCGATGCACACGCATGCCTTGACGCACCTTTCGTCAAGCGTTAAACACCGATTCCCTTCCTGTTATTGGTATTCAGGTACAATCGATCAGGTACGGGTAAAGGCCTCGATATGAGTCTATATATCGGATCCTTTGATCTTTTTTATTCAGGACATTATACATTACTAACGACCCGAATACCAATAAATCGCTCAATTTCGTTTCAATTCCACCGCTTGTAGTTCACCGAGTCCTATAATTTATTTCGAAACTCAAGAGTCTTGAGGTGCAGAAAGTTTTTTCTGAAATTTAACAACTGGGAATTAATTTTTAAAAATCAATTAATACTGCGAAAAATTGGCAAAAATACTAGTTTCCAAATTCAATTGAAAATTATTAGATTGTGCTAATCGTGTTGGTTTATAATTGTTAATTAAGGTTTATTTTCAATCCAATAGTTACTCGGGAGAAATTCCATCAGAGCGTTTTTTTTTCCAAAAATTAGTATCGCGAAAAATCAATCAATTAATCACAAAACCCTCTCAGTCGGTGGTACTCGAGGCTGAAATCACCCCTAACCTCTCAGAAAATGCATTAAAAACGTCCCCTCAAGTGCATTTCAAAAAACACCAGTACAAAGCCCCAAAGTGTAATAAACCCCGTATTTTTCTTCCGCCTGTGCAAGTCCCGCCGAAAAAGAATAAAAAAAAAAAACGTAAAAATTCCAAGACCATAACGACTCTCAGTATCCATTTACATTCAGTTATATTGTCGTCAAAAAACGCAAGCCCCGTTCAGTGGCGTCGGTTTAATGGCAGTTTAAGGGGATTTTCGTCGGGTAATTAGGAGGCAAAGAGACGAGAGAGTCAGACCGAGATGTGGAGAGAAAAAAAAAAAGAGAGGAAGAGAAAAAAAAAAACTCACTCCGTCTCTATTTCTCACGTTGATGGTAAAACCCGACAAAGAGATTCCAGCGTAGATCCTCGGTTACGCGATTACTTGCGCCTCGTCTCCTCTGATTTTTTTTCATTACCCCCCCCTCACCTCTCCCCACAACGACACCTTTGGCCGATTGGCCCATTGGCCAGGGGTTTTGCCCCCCCCATCCCCCTTTTCAATTGGCTCGACCCATACAGCCTAATGGTATCGTCTAACCGCATAATGAGCCTATCCGAGCCTGAAACCCCAACGTAAAAGAAAGCAGGAAACTCCAGAGTTCTCGAGAATTTTTGAGTGTTTACTGCGCACGCCAATGGGCGGATACTCTTAGATTCTTGATCCTTTATACCGGTGGAAAGGACCACTCTAGCCAATCTGCAGGACCTCCTGCTGTCACCCATCGGCAGATGCGAACACCCGGTATATTATTCCGGCTATTTTTATTGTCCTTTCAATCCCCCCAATTTTACCTCCCCATACCTCCCCACCACCCTTTCGATTCAACTCAAGAAAAAATGAGATGTTTGCCCACAGAAGTATCTTGCATTGTACGATTACTGGGTAGTCTTTAGAGTGAATTTGAAACCCGGATTTGAATATTTGTAACTGTGAATTTCCAGTTTGTGGTTGAGATCGGTTTTATTCGCGGGCAGTGAACCGGGGAAATCGGTTCGGTGGGGTTTTTCGAATTTGAGAATTTCTCGGGAGCATTTTGATGAGAATTGCTTGTTTATTTTATTTCGAGGTGTGCAGCGGGGAAAATCAGTTAAATAGGTTTTTCATGATTTGAGAATTATTGGGGAGTGAATCGATTAAAACTTTCGGTTAATTTCATTAATAAACAAGAATTAGGGCCTTATTTCGTGAAAATCAATTGTCAATGAAAAATTTATGAATTTTTTAAAATGATTTTGGGGTGATTAAAAGCGTATTTATTAAAAATTCAGTTTATAAAATTACTATTCATTGCGAAATCATGACAGAATTACCGAATTGACAAGTAAATTGACTGAATTTAATTATTGATAAGATTCGGGTGGAATGATCGTTCGATCTTCTGGTCGTTCGAAGTCCTGATGACCTGCCCGTCTCAAAACCGCGAGCGTCGCGAATTGAAAATTCTTTTTAAGAATTTCGGAAAACTCCAACGAAAATCCGAAGACTGACGGAGTGGAGCCAAATCCCCAGATTTTACCGAAACTGTTCAACATATTTTCCTAAACTCCAAATAACCCGCTGTCACTCGAGATATCAGAGATCCTGACGATTTCGTTTCAAATCAAACGGAAAACTATACCTGTCAGACTGAGTGAAGGCTCTGAACAATCACAAGTAGAATCGTAATATCCGTTTTCGCTTTTCTCATCGAGAAATTGGAAAACGAAGCGATCCGTTCAACTATCCCCGGGATTCCCGCGGCACCGAGAGAAATTTATTGTAAATCTTACCCTGACGTTACCCGGCAAGTCTGCGATTTCAATTAACTATAAATAATTATTTGATAACTATTATTCTTTATCTCTTTAGCTTCATTGATTCATCGAATAATTAAATGATTCAGGAACTCTTAAAATTTAACTCCATATAGAAAAAGAATTCTTAGTGCGAATATTTAAATTTGTTATTGTAATAAAAATTATTGAATATTATTGAATATAAAAAAGTTACGACTGACTGTAAAGTGCGATCTTTAGGTAGAATTCAAATAAATCCATTGTCTACTTTTACCTTCAATTTTCTCAAAACTAGTGTTTCAAATTTACAACTTTAAATTTTGTAATTCCGCGGAGTTTTCAACTAAGAGAATTCTATGTGGTCTAGTAATTTCCGGAATTTCATCAGAAATCCGATGTAACAAGCGACTTCTCCCTTTTTTTTATTTATTACTGATAAACGATTTGTTTATCAGTAATAAATGAGAAAATTAATTGCTCATGATGTGTAATGATGTCCCCTATTTAAATTACCTTCAACGGACTCCTGGTCCCGGGGTAAATGGCAATGAAGACACGGGGGTGATGGGGAATATCAGATGTTGGCGTTTGTTTGCTATTGCGATTACAAAGTTTGCAGCCCCCTGCATCCCCCCTGCCCATTGTCTGGACAGCCACCCTAAGCTCGGTAGCGGCTTAACTTTTCATTCTCCCGTAAATTGCTCGGTTCTCAATGTATCGCGTATGCGCAAAAATCAAATCATTCAACCCGCGAGAGATTTCCGCGGGGTGTAAATCGAATGAAACAATGGCATCGACCCACACCCCTGACTTCACCCCCGTCGGCACCACTTGACGATTTTTTTCCTTCCACTTGGTCCTGTCCTTGTTCCCTTGGATTATCGGTCTAGGTGGTGCACCCAATCGTCAATCCGCGAATCTCCATTCAAATTTTCATCTCAATCCGCAAATTGCAAATCTCTAATTAAAAAAGATATTGTTTAAAATAAAAATGAGCGGTTTGAGTTGATTTTCGATTTATCGATTGAATCGTGAATGTAGCGAGAAGGAATTTACACTGGACCAGAGGATTAACTATACATTTTGAAATGATTTTGATATTGGTTCTAATGTACTCTGAACTTGTAAAACCCCTCAGGTATATGCAATGCACATACGATATCCATCTAAAGCCGTATAGACACCGGTGTAGAGTCGGCTTGCCGCGCAAAGTTCCATTCACGCATATACACCGGTTTCTCTCCTCGCCAAACAGATTGCCAGGTTGAGTCGAATATATTGAAATAATCTCGGTAAATACGACAAGTTCGGTTATGAAATTTGCCGAAGGGCTTGTGAGCGTTCTCTACCTATTCCCTCACCCATTCGACTCTCCTCGTATACTCGTTCTCTTCTGTCTCCCCCACCTACCAAAACCACCCACCCAGCCACCCCCTGGATCGTCGGAGTCTCTTTCCCGTCTCCCCGACCTGCTTCCCAGTGAATATTTGCTCAAAATCGGTTCAATAGCAACTTGGATACTCGCTTAAGGTTTCCCTTATACGTTTTCACTCCCTCCATCTCATCCAGTCACCGCTCCTTCACCCAGTCAATTCAACTTCCTCTATCCTTCAACACTATTCCACTATTTCTATTGAATGATACTTAATGTTTATATTACGTACAGATGAGGGATTTTGTCAGCTTGTTCAGGGGGAGATTTGCTTGTCGGCACTTTCACCGGATTATCCGTCGTTTAAAAATCTGCATTGGATATTCTCGGCGATTTTTGGTTTTTATTGTGATTTTTGGGTTTTTATTTCAGTTAATGGTTAATTATAAATATTATGACTGATAACTCGGGTAAAAAACAAATTGCCATCGGAATATTTTGCCCAAATTTTCAAAACATTTCCCAAAAATACAATTTTGTTTCACGATTTTTTTTTGTTTCAAAAAAAAAAAATTATGAAAAGTTTTCCAGAAATTTTTTGAAAATTTGGAAAAAATATTCTGATTACAATTTTTTCTTACCCGGCAATTTTACAATTAAATAAGTTCTAATGTCAAATTACCAAGGAATTCCTTTTGAATTATTCAATGGAAATAATTCTCATGTATTAATTTCCAAAAGACAACAACATTAATATAGTAGAATAAAAAATCCTGCAAAATTGTAATTCATTTGGTGATCATTATTTATTTTGTTATAAAAAATTTCCGTTATTATATTATGATAGAACTATTTATTGTTAGTGGAAAAAATCCGGTATTTGCTCAAGAATTTTCCGGCGATATTAATGTAAATTACTGTATCAAAAGTGCTAATTAAATGAAATGTCGCTGGATGAAACGAGGCGTTTGGGGCACGCGACATCGACACGTGAGACCGACGCGTGCCATCCTCAGTGCCCCCAGGTTCCGCAACTACTTGGTGCCCTCTCAACTCCCAGCATCATTCACAGCCCATCGAATTCTCACTGGTAACTTTGATCCCTTTGCCATCATTGGCCATCCCCAGAGCTCCATCGCCCATTCAATGCTACATAATGCTCGTTTATTAGCACGAATAACACGGGCGTGATGCAACCTATTTATATGTATCATTTCGGGTTATTTGGGAATCAATTTGGTGGGGGCGATTAAGGGGGAGGGAGGAGGAGAGTGGGGGGTTAATTAGCCTCATTAATTCCATTCATGCGTTTTCACCCGTCACTCCCCCACGAAATATCATTCAGGGAATTGTTTTTCTGGGAAAATTTCTTGTTCATCACGTCATTGACACGAAAAAAAAATAATACTTGAATCAAGTATGAAATGTACTTTATTCAAGTTTTTTTTTTCTGTGGAGAAATTTGGGTTGTGCCCCACGTTGAAAATTTTTGTGAGAAATGATTTTGAAGTTGTGATTAAGAGATAAGTTAGAGATTTAATTATCGGGCGGTCATAGTCTCTCTCGAAAGTCTCAAGTTTAGTCTTGGATTTTTATCTAATATTTTTGCCGGTGACGAGAGGATAAAAGGGATGTCACTGTATCCAACTGTATAAACGTCAGAGGTTAATCCTCAACCCTGTAATTTAATAAAATTCCGAGCCCAGAGGCTTGACCAAATATCCCGATACGATGACAGATATATTAGAAACGACTCAATGGAGTCTGCATTACATTATTCCTCAGATCTCTTCAGCAAACACGAAACCGTCTTTTCCCATGCAGGACCCCGTACCGGTTCTCACAGTGCGGTGTGTCTACCAATAACAATCAATCACACTGTGCAATTCGATAATAAACAATTTTCCGATGATCGGTTAAGGATTTGTATTGGATTTCATTACTTCAAGGATAAGATAATAATGCAATAACTAAAAACAACTGCGAAATCCTAAGTCTTCAGTAAGTCGTAAGCCCTTCAGAAGAGAAGTTGACAATTTTAATTGTTTAAAGTTGAGATTTTACAAAGATTTTTATTTTAAGACTATTATTTTAGGTATTCAACTCTAGAAAACCTAAAAAATTTCAAAGTCATTGACTTGACATCCGCAAGATTTCCGTCGGAATTTCAATTTTTTATTGAGTTTAATTTATAAACAATGGGATCATTGAGAGAAGTTGTTAAAGTCAGTTGATAAAATTTGGTATAGTTAGATGGCGATTCAATTGTCGGGATTTATCCTTTCAGCGTTGAACCTAAAATAATTATAAGTACCCCCCGGGTACAACTATCACCCGGCCAATGTATTAAATGTCCCCAAGAATCTCATTAACTCAACATAAAAGAAATGAGAAGACAAAAAAAAAACGATTGACGCAAGTAAACAGTGTGGCAAAACAGAAATGGAAAGCGCTGGACTGGTATAAACAAGGGTCGACCATGCAATATTAGGGGGCATTAAGTCGCCATAAAGAGCGCATTAGGAGTTAAGGGATGAGAAGTGAAGAGGGGGATGAACGATGCCCTTGAGGGGTAGTTTAGCGTTTAATTGTCCTCGGTTCCCCACTCCCTTCGTATCAAAGGTCTCGATTTTTCGCTTTTTGACTGAGACCATCTGATGTACCTCGTGGCTATCACGCCTTTTTCATTTGCCCGGGTGATTGCTAATGTAATTCCTTTTTTCTCGGGCTTTTCGTCATTATCGGGGTGAATTATTGATTAAATGACAGATATTACATTCGCTGAACCATTCGTATTACCGAATGTTTGCGCAATTATTGAAACTGTCGACTGAGTGGAATCGTGGATGGAGTCATTTTCAGAGTGTTAATAGTAAAATTTTTTTAATTTTCAAAATTTTTCCGCTTCCCCTATCCCCAGGGGAAATTCCTCAAACAATTTCCAGTATTCATCAGTTTCCGCAATTTTTTTTTGTTTCGCCTTATATTGCCTTTCCGGTCATACGGAATATTTCGAGATATTTCGAGACACTTCGAGACACTTCGAGATCGATTTCTTTTCTCTTTTTTTTTTTATCAAAGATCCCCAGGGGAAATTCCTCAAACAATTTCCAGTATCCATCAGTTTCCGCAATTTTTTTTTGTTTCGCCTTATATTGCCTTTCCGGTCATACGAAATATTTCGAGATATTTCGAGACACTTCGAGACACTTCGAGATCGATTTCCTTTCTCTTTTTTTTTTATCAGAGACTACCCACCCCTGCAATCTCAAGCATACATGTCCAGCGATATACCTCGTCACCTCCTGAACAAACCGAGAACAACAACAATATGGAAATGGCGATCCCATGGAATTTCCAAAATTTCCCCCAAGTGCAAAGCCCATTGCACCGAGCGATAATCGAAAGGGTGAGAGTCATTACTGTCTCATCTCCATCGGTCCATTCATTCAACCTCGAGGCACATCCAACGACATGAACTAGAATAAAATAACCCCCTCCCCTTTCCCATTGGTCGGGCGAACCTGTGCCATGGAACCCAGGAAGCAATGCATATTCAAAATTCCCCCTGAGGGGGTATGGCAGCTTTCTCCCTTGTTTTTGAGCCTTCACTCGAACGTTTCACACACAATATACGAGTTCCAGTAAATTTGGTTACTTCATTTGAGGATATCCCCACCCCTTAACCCCCCTGCCACCCCCCGTACTCCCCCCCCTTCTCGCATATAACCGCTGTGTTTTAACCCGTTCGCTCAGTGTATGTCCGGCGTTATGAATTTTAATAGCTTTACCCCGTGTTTCAGAGTGTGAGTGAGACCCCCCAACCCCCAAGGGGGGTGGCGAGGGTGGGGGCAGGATAAAACGAGAGAGAGAGAAATATGAAGTGCGAGGGGGTGGGTTAAAGCAGAAATAAAAAGAGTGATAGAATGAGTAATCCGCAAACGAGTGCAAAAATGGCCGACGTTGTGTATTTTTTTTTTATCGTCAAATTGTCGATAGATTAGTTTAAAGCTAAAAAAAAAAATATTGCGCGTGGGAGTTTGGGGGAGATGGCGGGTGGGGAAAAAAAATGGTGGGTTGTTGGGGCAGGGGGTGGGGTACTCGCGAATGCGTCGCGTACATTTTTCACTGAGAGCCCGACAAATTCGTTGACTGGCACATTCCGGGGTTCATGGGTGGACGATAGAGCTGTCCTCCTTGGTTTTTATCTCGCTTCCACTTTTGGATAAAACCCCACCGATGGAAAACGCGTTCACGCCATGTCCTGTCTCGTTCATGCTCAAAACGACTAAACGATATTTTCGGGATGGGATGGGCTTTTTTGTTTTTTTTTCTTTTTTTTTTTACTTTTGGGTTTTATTCTGGTTTTAGGGGACCGATGGGAGGGGGAATTGATGGGCGATGAAACGGGGGGCGAGGGAGTTGAACTGATGAAAAATGGAGGAAATGTTTTAGAGGTGATCGTTGGGCAGAATTGAATTAATTTCATTTCGGGGCAGTCACACTGGCGAGAACCATTGACGTTTTCAATTTTACAAACATTTTTTTGGTTAAACTGATAATCGTTTCGACTTTTTCTGTTGAATCCCTAATTCTCGTGTATATTATATAATTCTTCGATCATGACTATTTTTCAAAAAATAGATACTTCCGAAAAATCTCTGAAAGATCGAAGAAAATTGGATAACAATGTCCACAGATTTCGAGAATTAAAACTTCCCGCGCATTTCCCCGCCAACTTCACGTGCCTCATCGGCCAATGAGAAGGCGGAGTGAGCGGTCTCGAAAGTTCGATACATTTCGATACATACGCCACGGAGTGGGAGCTACTCGAGAAGACTATAAAGGGCGTTTGAAGTGTCAGAAAATCTTGGACGAAGGTATACCCCGAAATTCCGTGGAAAACCTCCTCTAAATGCATTAGATTCGTTTCTCTCACTTTTTCAAACCACTCATCGTCGCGTCGGTGAAACTTCAAGCGTCTTTGGGTGCGATTTCACTCAAGAGGGTCTCATTTCTCGGTAAGCCGTTGACAATGTGACAAATGAACCGAATTTGCGAAACTCCTGAAAATCCCTTGTGTGCGTCTGTCTCTCTCTTTCCTTGGGACTTTATATGTGTCGGGTAAGAAAAGGCAAGAGATATTTCTTCACCGATTTTTCCTCTCGCTGTTGAATGGCATCGGTGCGGACGCCTCAGGCGTTAGAACTAACACCATTCAACGTGTCAAGTGGAAAAAAGAGGTTTTCCGATCTGGACAGGTATCTTCGGGTGGCATCTCAAGTAACCAGCCTTCATTATCGAATATCTATTATTTACTCGGAAAATATAACACCAAATTAAAATACGCAACTCTTGTTTAGAAATTTTTTAAATCTTGAACTGAGACTTGAAGTCTCACTTGACGTCAGACGCCTTAATCTGAGACTTGGGAAAGATTGGAGAATTTTGAGAATTCTCATTTGAGTCTCAAAGTCTTAAGTTGGCATTTATGAGGACTTGAAACTTGAAAGTCTCATCTGAGTTATGTAAATCTAAATTGAGAGTAAATCAAGACTTTTAAAATTATGCATTTGAGTTTTCGAGTCTCGAGTGAAGATTTTAAGAGGATTTGAGACTTTAATTAGAAATTAGAAGTTGTTAAATATTTTAGTTCGAGTAATGAGACTCGGAATAAATTTCTGAAGATTTTCTCCGCGTGGGGTCAAATGTGTCACCCGTTCAAATCCCAAACAATTCCATTCCCGATTTTTTTTTTTCAAATATCGTTATCACAACTGATTTGCTGAATGGGTCCTTAAATTACGATGATAAAACAGATGACATGTGTTGAAGGGGAGCACCGAGCAATTTGTCCTCACCCCCTGGCAACTCAATTTATACGTTTCAACGTTCCCCGTTTTTGTACTCAGCGTGAAATTTCATTATATCATTTTGGATATATTAACGATTATTTGATTACCATTGAATTACGGGTAGTTGTTGATATTTTCGATGATGGGATTTTCATTGGGGAGGGAATTTATTTCCCTTGAAAATAAATTCTATCACTTCGTTCCACTCGACGACCAAAAAAACACAAAAAATACGTTTTTATCGTTCAATAATTAATTATCAGGTTTTATATTCGTAATTTTTCGGGTTGAGGCGCCTATTTTACCTGTCGAGGCTATCGAAATTATCCCAGGGGTATAGTTATCGACAGGGGTAAGTCGAGATATTTCGAGATTCCGATCCGCCCTTCGGTGCGGCAGCACTGATTCCATTCGGGGTTGAGAGTAATCATTCGTCGATAAATCCACGTATATAATAATTATTCAAGTTGTAAATATATTCAGGGATGAGAGAAAATCGCAAACAATTTTTTTTCCATCTAAACAAATACCTGAGACTTAAAAAAACTAGTGATTCTTAAAAATCACACGATTATAAAGAAACCGCGGAGATAATTACGTAATTAATAAATTGTATAAATTATTCTTGTCATTAATTATCGTTATCATCAAATCTTAGAATCTAACCTCCCCGAAATTTTCTTCCTCGATATCCGATATTTTGAATGAAATTATTTTTACTTCCAACTTTTTCCGGAAAAATATGAATTCATCATCAAGATTATAATTGTTAATAATTATAAATGCAATGTAATTATGAATTGATGGAAAAAATTGTGGATTTAGCTGGATATTTTTAACAATTTCGGAATTTCTTCGGTTGACTCCCACCCCCGATATCATTTCCACAACTAGTGCACTGTTATAATTACAGAGTAGCAATCAATTAGTACACCAATCATGCGTCGATTAAGGGGTCGATTGGGAACGTAATGGGCCCTGTAGGTGGTCAGTGATAATTAACGTACGCGGAAACCGCCCTGAATGCGTACTGCATAAAATCAAATGCGGGCCACTCCGGTACAGGAAGCGAAATACGCCCCATACCACCCCATCTATCCCACAATCCACCTGTCTACGTACCACCCCTCATCACCCCCTCATCACCCCCACATCGCCCCCTCATCCCCCCCTGATCACCTCAATAGCGAGTACCAAAATGTGTTTTGGCAATTGCCATCGTTTGCTGCGACGATTGAAGGATTTTCGCGAAAAAAATCCCGCGGCAATAATTACGCCGAAACTCTCACGGAGAGAGAAATTTTGAAAAAAAAGCAAAACTAGTATTCAAACTCATTTTTACCTCAGTAATTTTTTTTCGTAAAGATCTTAATGAAGAATGGGGAAAATTTATGGAGTGCGGATAAAATGTAGAATCATAAAATGCAGGAATGATTTTTTTTTTTGGTGGATCCGGTGAACAATTTATGACGTTTATTTTATTTATTAATATAAATTGTAATCACTTCAAATATTCACGAATTTTGGAATTGGTAAATTGAAAAAAGGAGAAATCAATGAAAACTGTAAATTTCATTTCTGACATTCATTAAAAATTGAATAATTAGGAAAATTTTGGTGAAATGGATAATCCGAGACAATGTTATAAAAATGCTAGATCCTTACCATGAGATATCGATTTATCGGAAGAATGAAGATTTTTTGAAAAAGGACAGGGCGGAAGGGCCCAATGGCCAACTCGAAAAATAACGGTCGTTCGCTCCCTTCCCCTCATCTATTCACCGATTATATGAGTCTTTGAAATGCAAATTACCGCGAGTTTGGCGGGCCAGCCCCCACTCGTTTAGCCTCCATGAAAAAGCGTGCAATTAGCGGCAAAAACAATCATGCCGTATTTGTCCGATACTCATTTTCCGGTATAGCCAACGCACATACAGATATTCCATCCGTCCACCACTCGCGAACGTTTGCACATCGCGTATTTTTTTTATCCTTTTTTTTTCTACCAGTTGTGATCGGCTACGATTCATTCCCATGCTCTCTCGAATTTTTTTTCCCACCGCTTTTTCATCCCCCGTACGAGCGATGACAATTAGAGTCCGCGATGAGATTAACTCAGTCGAAATGAAAAATTTTTGTTCGCGATTTTATTGCGCCAGTAGTTCACTGTTTTTTCCTCTTTTTTCCATTACGTTTGTAAATTCAATTGAAAAGTTGATGAAAAAAAATCTGCTTTTCGCGACTGGAGATGGAAAAAATAATTGGAATTAAAACGTCGATTTGTAGTTTAAAAAAAGATGAACAAAAATTTACGGCAGGGGCTTTAAATTTTTCAGCGACCGGGAGGTTTTTACAAATGCGTAATTATCCCTATGTGGTTCTGCCATTACACAGGCAAGACCCATTGGGAGGCGGGGAGGGTTGGATGGGGGTGGTTGCCCTCTGTACCCCCCACCTTGTGCGGTTATTTTAATGAGAATCCGGCTCGTTTGAGGCGCCATCTTCCTCTCCCACTCGGCATTCACCGCCCGAACGAATCCTTTAATGAACGCCCGAGTAAATATTATTTCTGCTTATGTACTTGGGTAACTCAGTGTGTCTTTGGTCTTAATTAATAATGCCAAACAGCTTTTAAGACGGTTGTTGATAGCCAGTTTATGTAACTTGACTCGACATTTAACTGAATAACCCCGGACTATATAATTTTTGAAGTTCTATCCCATTCAAAATTAATTAACAAAACTTTGAACTCAAGATGAAATTTTCAAGTTTAATTTTCGAGGCTGGACTTTGAAAAATCTGAAAATACGACTTGAATACATTTTAAGTTAACGCGTTTGAGAATTTCAATGGCAGACTGTGAAAAATATAATTTTAAAATCACAAGACTTGTGTATAATAGATTCGCGAGTCTTGAGCCTCTGAAAGACTTGAAATGCCACGACAAAATGGCGAATAATAGTCCCTGAATCGAACTCGACCCGTCATTTACCGCTAAAACCCGATAAAATGTGATATCAAGTCTCCGTCATGTGCCGGGTGAAAATAAATTCGTTCCTCCGTTTAATCATGTGTAAGACGTGACACTTGAGATCTAACAAACGATATCACTGTCGAATAGTTGAGCGAGCCGGGTGCATATAAAAGTCCCCCAGAATCATTCCAACTGGCATTAATATTGGTCTTAGGAGTTAGGGAGAGGTTACGCACAGACTCGAATTTCCAGACTCGCTCGCATGGTTACCTTTCACAAACAGAAATTACCATTTTATTGGGTGAGTTTTAGCCCTGACGGCCCTCTTAAACCAATTCCACCCCTTCTACCATCACGCTGATTCGTTCGATCTGTCTCTCTTTTAACACTTGAGGATCCACCATCCCCTTTCTCACCCCGACGCAACGATTGGAATACGTAATGATCCCTGTGACCATTCGAAATCAATTGTTCAATCCCCACTAGCCATTGGTCCCCCCAATCTCTTATTTATCTCCATCCTAATGTTTTTTCATCTTAAATTCATTTGAATTCTATTGAAACTGCTCCTTTCGCGGACTGATTGGCTGATCAATTCAATTGTCTTCCTCCTCTTTTTTTTTCCCAGTCCCGTGGGGCTTAAGGGAATTCTCATCGTAATTAAAGTGAAAAGTGAAAAAGAGCCACCAATAATCAAATGGCTGAGACTCCACCGGGCGAAATTAATTGAGTCTTAATTAAAATCATCCTTTGATATGCTAATTCATCGACAAACACTGTCCTCTGCCTTTCTGTATATTCACTCTTTTTCTTCGGCTCTTTGATACACTCCCATCCCCCAAGTGGATTTATTGATTTTAAATTTTCGGGTGGAGAATTAGAAATTCATTGTGTGATTAAAATGATTCGAGACGGTTTATTTAAATATGTACATCAAATTTCTTCTTTTATTTCATCACGAGCAAATATATACAAATAGATGTTTGGTTGGAAATAGCGACATGGGATACAAATTGAAAGGGTTGTCCTCAATTTAGCCTCAACTCAGTGAACATAATGAAAAATAATCGTAACACTAGAATTTCAACGTTTCACATTTGTCGCCTTATAACTTATTAATACTGCATGATATTGTTATGTGAATGCACCTCAATTTGTCACACTGTTGTCAATTATTATTCAACTCTTCAATTCCCCTGAACCTCTCGGTCTTCCACTCCCTTCGCTCAAACGTCAATGTAATCTACATATAAATTTATATATTTATAATATGTATATATTTATAATATTTAGACCCTCTAATAGTAGCGATTCGATTTTTTATCAGTTTCATCATCGTGAAATAATCAACACACTCAACAAATCTATAATCTCATCGCGGATGTCTACATTCTCCATTGTCTTTCATGAGAATCAAATCAAATACACTCAAAAAAATATGATAGTCCGAGATTTCACAAGTCTTCACTCAAGACAATTCACTTAGATTTTTTTTCGAGTTCCTTTGGATATTTTTTCCGCAGAGATTTTTGAATTCCGAACTTCCGAAAGTTCTTTCATTGGAAAAATATTTATTCATTAATTGTCAGTTTATTTAGTGCCCTCTCATGGTGGGTTTATTATTTATTACGGCTTTTTATTAAATTAAATTCAATTAAATCAAATTTTTCCACCAAAAGAATGAAGGAATTTATAAATTTATCACCCACTTTCAAGGATTTCCTGAAATAAACACAAAAAATTATAAACTCTCATTACAAGTTGCGACTCAAAATGAATCTGATTTTTTTTTTGAGTGTAGTTCATTTATTTGAGCTACTTCTTAGGTAACTCTTCTCGTTTCTCTTTATTGCACATTGCAACTCTCGACTGGAGAAACGTCTCCTGAATTTTCAAGGACAGAGGTCCGAAGAGCTGTGACATGTTATCTGGATTATGAAATTGTTGTGTCCGTGTGTCCGAGATAACGGTATCCTCCGTATTTCAGACCATCTGGAGGCCCTTAGTGAGGCTCTCCACGTGCTCCTTGGCCCTCATCCTCAGGGCCTGAATGCTAGTTGTCCGTGGATCATGACCCGGTGGACTCGGTGATGGCTGCACATGGGAGATGGAAGTTATGCCGGAAAGACCGCCGTTCAACGATCCTAGGGGAAATATAAACGAACTGTGAGTGATTAGTACTGATCTACAGAAATCATCGTCAAGGGATTGATCAGGGTCTGACGCTAACGGGTGTTTTTGTACCTGGAATTCCGTTTCCGGTTGACGACACGTTCGGTGGTGATGGCAATCGTCTTGGAGAAGTTAGGTAGCTAGGGTAGCCTGTGTGAGGTGCTGCCAGAAAACCAGGAAGAGCTGTCAGGAGACCCGGTGGTGTCAACCAGGGGTCACCAGGAAGACCTAGGGTAGGGGCCCCGTGATTTCTGAAATCATCAGTTGATTCGAAGATCATACCAAGACCACACACCCCACAATTCAACAAAAATATTCGTTCATCGCCTCCCAAACAATCGACCAGCTTCCTCAAAACCTACCTAATAGCAGCGGGATGATGATGATAATCAGCAATTCCCAGTCTAGCCGCTTCCATTTTTTCCTGCCTCCGCCATTTTGCTCTTCTATTTTGAAACCACACCTGTAACAAAAGAAAACCCACAATCAATAACCACCAATTTCCTGGGTAGTCTTCCTCCAGATGCCGATATTAGCATTGAAACCGGCTGCTAAAGCCCCCATTCACTTCGAGAACCCCCAACCCAGCATTCTTCCCATTGAAATAAACACGTGCAGTCATCAAGAGTCATTAGTGCAACCGAAACGGTAGCTCCTTCCAAGGATTCAGCGTCGAAATGCATTACCCTGACGCACGGTATCTCGTTGATCTCCTAATTGGTGTCTTAAAGTGACCACTGCTACCACCAAAGCTACATTATCGCTGAGTAATCGAGGGGTTAAAACACTTAATCATAACCTGTTCATCTTGGAAGGTTATTTCCCCTGGTTTGTCTGTTCTTGGGATTTTTTTTTCGGTTATATTGGACTGGGGAAAATCGGGGAGTCGGGGAAAACGCTGAAGGATATAACGAGACAGGAGTCCGTGGAAGTGGGTAATATAAGTAGTGAGAGGTTTTTTTTGTGTTCTGCTACTTGGAGAGAAAAGAAATAAGGGGATGTTGGGGGGTGGAGAAGAGTGAGGAGAAATGGGCGCGAGAAAAGCATACACCCTGGAGGCGAAACGTCTGGGGCGGAGCGGGTTTGGTCCACCCCTAAACTAGCTTAGTAAGAAAAGGCAAGAAGGGGGATAGACTTGCTGCACACCCTGGCTGGGCATCAAGGAGGGTAACAAGCTCGAGGGCAAAATCGAAAGTGAGGGTTCGCGGACGCCTGCCACATGGAAGGGGTACTCCTCATGTCGGCCATGTTGATTTCTTTATTGTAACATGGCCTGCTATTGGCAGGCTTCATTAACGGCTTAAAAGGGAAGCTGTTTCTCTTCCTTTTTTTCATCCTTTTTATTCTCTCCTTTCGTCATGATTCGCAATCATTCTGGATGGAGCGATGGGGAATGAGGGGTGGAGAAATTATGATGAGATTATTACGGGCTAAACTTCCTTTCTTAAACCATCAACGGATAATTCAATTTTTCTTGTCGCATTTTGTCGTCAAACTCGGAATCTTATATTTTCCCGTTGGAAAGTCATTTTAAAAGAAAATAACCCGAGCAACGGGAAAATATTATTTCGATAATAACTCCTGAGTAAATTCAATAGAGTTGTACGTCTTGGCGTTTAAAGTTGAAAAGGCGGAATCAT
The DNA here is from genome assembly GCF_000806365.1 of Fopius arisanus. Classification (NCBI taxonomy): domain Eukaryota; kingdom Metazoa; phylum Arthropoda; class Insecta; order Hymenoptera; family Braconidae; genus Fopius; species Fopius arisanus. The sequence continues at coordinate 789,737 of NW_011887763.1, read as the reverse complement.
CGTGGGGGGTGACGAGTAAAGTGTAAGTCATAAAGAAAGTGGGTGAAGAGGGGATTGGGGGGTTTGGGGGGTTGGTTTGGAAGGAAGTGAGGGAGACAAAGCCAAGCGCGTTCCTGTAGACGATATTTCCCAAGCTCATCAGGACGATATTCTATTTATGAAGAGGCAATTTTCTTTTGGCGCATCGTTGGATGAGAAAAGACAACGGGACAAGATGCCACGTTGGAATGATGGGAAAATAAGCGAATTTCACTTTGTCCTCTTGTCTCGAGGAGGGGGATGACACTGTTATCGTGAAAGGGAATGGGAACAAGGTCGAGGGAAGGAATAGTGCAGTGACGCTACCCCCAGGGGGACAGCCGTCGTCAACCACTGAGAAGAGGGTATTGGATATCTTTGGAGTATGAGCTGAGGGCAAGGAGCCAATGTCGCTGTTTTGATGTTCGCTTTATCGCGGAAATATAAAGAACTCCTGTAACACGACTTAACCATTTTAAGACGTAAATCCATTACTGCGGGTATTTACCTCCGACGGCAGTGGAGCCGGTCTCACTCCTCCGACGGATTGGAATTGCTGAGGAATAAACTCATTTAAGGTGGATTTAACTCGTCGAGGATTGACGGAAAATGAGGTGTCAATATTTCCCGTCTACCTCGAGATTTGGTAGAAAGAAAATTTGTCAAATGGTGAAGTTGTTGTGATGTTGCGAATCACTGATCACTGGAGCACTCTACGAGCTATTGTTACATTGTTATCTGACACATTGAGTTGTCCAACCGACAAAAACCCAACAGAAGGCGCAACCACTCGAGAGTGCATCCCGAATCCTCGGTATCGCGCGAAAAAATCACATTTTCCAAACTCCTTTTTTATTATTCGTCTCGTTTTTTTTTGTCTCCTCACTTCTCTCTGAAGAGGCTGTAAACACCGGTTGGTATTATCCTGTGTGTGGATTATTGTCGTGAAATGGTATTCAAGACCGATCGACACGCAGCAGTGATTAAACTCAATGCAATGCCATGGGTACGCATTAAGAGATTTTCATCTATTGTTCGGGGTGTTCTCACGTGATCATTTTGAGTTGGAATGAGAAATAAATAGTGGAGGTGAAAAGAGTTGGGAAGTGTTGATGTGTCTGAACGAATTTCATGGTTGAGTGTTAGCTTATCTGTTGGGGATACGAGTGGATGCCACCCGGTAGAAACCAACGAGATCTAAACAATTCTCTTTCAATTCATCGACCATTCCCTCTTCAACTTAATTAGAGTGAGAACAAACAATTATTGTTAATAAATATTCCAAGATTTATTCACTACAGATAAACACTTGCGTATGAGCTTGAGTGAACTTCTCCTATGGTAATTAATTTCGACTATTTTTATGAAGAATCTTAAAAAATTTTTCAATTCGTACATTTATGGATAAAGAAAATAAGATTTTCCCTCGAGCCAATCAGTGGGAATAATGGAGAGATAATTTATAATGAAGATCTTCCAAGCAACTGCCTCTGGTCAAATCTCAAAAAGACCAATCAGAGATTCGGTCCACCGAGAGATGAATTCACCGATCTCCATGAATGTACCCGGCGACCCAAGAATAATTCCCAGGAAAATGTCATTCTTCCAATGATAAAGCGAAGATACCAAATACCGTGCGGTGTTACAAGCGTCAAAGACGAGAGCAACTGTTTGCCGAAGGGTCCTGCCAGCTCTATTATTCAACATATCTTTTTATCCACAACCCCCACGTCAAACTGTCTCACCAAATTCAATCTTCCGCCGTTGGGTTCTCATTTGCCCTCCGCAAACCATCCAATATACCCTCATAAAATCAGTACCACCCAAATCAATTCCAACTGAAACAGTATATCATTCCAGGTAGAGGGGGATAAATTAATTGCAGGCATTAATAGTTCCATCAGTTGAAACTGTTTTCCCCCCGGTGATGCTACGTTAGATAAGCATTTTGATAATGATCTGGCTGATGGTATCTCACCGCATGGGGGCAACTGTTGCCTTTCAGGGTTTTCTCTGTACGTAAAATGAATTTACTGGTCTCATGGAATAAACTCGGTAATCGGATCCAGTCTACTGTTGTTTTATCTATTGAGTTGAGAATCCCTGGGTCACGAGTTCCTCCAATAAAGCCACCCCTGTCGTCGCGTGTAATCACCCTTAAACACTCCAACGCTCTGGGCCCCCACCCCATTCTTCCCACACCCCCTGTAGTCCCCCTTTTAGACCCCTCCGCCCCCTTTCCCATCTCAATACAATACTAATGTGCTACAAATAACATTCGAAACCGCGGATAAACGATTTTGCGCCTTTTATCGGGGAAAAAGAGGTGTGAACGAGCGGAAAATCAGGGCCTCCAGCGGGGGGATCGTCTTCTAGACGAGGTGTCTTCATGATCCCAATTGAACGGAACGTGAGAATTTTATCGTGACGATTTGGGAGGGGGTAAGTTGTTTTTATTTTCAGGGGAAAAATATTTTTTTGGGATTTTTCACAAATTGATTGGCATTTTTTAGTGATGAAAATTTTTTTTAATATTCACTATTATTTTACCTATTTTGATAATTAATATTTAATTTTATTAGTATTTTGATGAATCTATTTTTGAGTGACTAGGAATTATGAGTGAGGGCAATTAAAATCGCAGTGACTCGCCAAATGAAATTTATGACGTGTGGAATTTGTGGAGCTCGTGTGAGTGAGGGTTGTATGGGATAATGGGGGAAATTGAGGTCACGTTATGGTTTTTGTCGAGTAAAAACAAATTAGCCGTATGGCCCAAGTATTTTGACACCGAGTATTGTCTTAATGGGGCGATTTTTTAGATTTCAAAGAGCCCATTGTAGTCCGCTGGCTCGTAGAAATATATCGAAAGGAGACAATGGGAGAGCCACGGAATAGGGATGAGAGAATTGTTGAAAGAATTTAGAACATTTTTGTCAGATTAACAACGAAATAATTAAAACGTAAAAACAGCTACTGTAATGACGAAAAAATTGGCCCCGGGATGATCACGTCTGAAAAATTGGAGAAGGTAAATCATTTGATTTTCTGGAAGATTTTTCTTGACGAAATTTTGTCTGGGATATTTTTCCCCGAATAAATAACACGTATTTACAATTATACCATAATTAGGGAAAATAATTAGTACTTTTCACTCGATAAACAGAAAATACAAATCTGTGTGCACATCGGCGGACGTTTGGGGGGATGAAATTGGAGGATGCCAACATGAAAATAATAACTCGTAATAAATCCCAGTGGAGTCATATTAGCGTCAGGAGCATACGCGTGGCGAAGTACAAAGGGTCGACCCTCGGCAAACACAGTGACTTTTGATGATTATTAACTCGGTAAAAAGGGACAGAGAAATAGAGAGAGATAATCGCGGGCGTCACCCACATTCACAAATAACCTCCCTTCACACCGATTTGGAAATGGGTACACATAGGCCCCTGGTAGACAGTAATCTGCTTCAAACCCAGGGGCTGTATTTCTCCTTTCCCTGTAGTTGCTCTCTTTGTATGTGTGTCTCGTCGATATTTTCTCCACCCCCTGTCTACCCCTCTCACCCCCTGGTTTCCGCATGAGAACGAAATTAATAGTTGCGACCGTTTCCTGGCGTCTTCCGATTTACGGGCCATCTCTTCTGCCGATGACAGCCATGTTTTCGAATACTCACACTAATTACTGACGTGAGTTACTCCGGCTTGATCAAAAGAACTTGCGGCATAACCTCAATTTTCTGGGGGGATACCGATTCTCTCCACGTGGATTTGAACGTTAATTGACAGCATTGCTTGACAGGGAAATAACGGACAGGAATCGGAGAATTTTCTTATTTCTTTCTGAGGTTAAATACCTGTGGGAACGACTTAGTCTGAGGGTCCAGTTAATTTTGTTGTTTTTTTTTCGGGTTTTCGCGAGTATCAATGCGATTTACCGATAGTCATCGTCAGTTCAATTGTTGAATTTGTCCAAAGAACGGTTTCAAGTTGTCCAGTCATCTAATAAAATCTGTCACTGAAAGGATTCTGCAGGGACTCGAGCCTTACGGGACTGGCTATTCAAATTTCCCGCCCGAATGTCAGCATGGCGACTGCATCAACCAATCAGGAATCTCCGTTGGTTTTTTAAAATATTTCCACTCTCTAAAAGCGATGATGTAAAAAATTGTTATTACTTTTAAACCGGAACTTCCGGTAGGGTATGTCTGGCGCGTGATTTGGGCGCCAAATTCAAACGCTTAAAACTATTAACCAGCTACAATGCCGTAATAAATGACGGAAAAAATATTTCCTCCATTGTAAACCTATCATGATCGCTCGAAGGGGGGACGAGACCTCTCGTGAAAAAAAATATCTTGAAACGGATATATTTTCACAAAGTGACATTCATGGAGCGACAGACGAGATCTTGTGTCCCGAAAAAGACGGGCCCTTTTGCCTTTGTAAAAGATCCCACTGGCGGATCAGTGGCATTACCTTAGGGCCCCACTTTCGTTGGAAAGTTGCATCTACCTACTAGGTAAATTCCCCCTCGTTGCCCCCTCCCGATTTTTACCCCCGCTATTTTAGGGCAGAGTGACGGGATTCATCTTGCTTGCAGACGACTAGCGGCTAGAAATTTGATCTGAGGGTGGATGTGATGTTTCATAAGGGAATTGTTAGTTGAAAAAGGAGGGAAAAATCTGGCCGAGGTCGATGAAGGGAACTGAATACGTTTGTACCTCGCGTACCGACACAATAGTTCACGTAATTCGATTACAAGGACCGCCAGCTAATTGTTAATTGCCGGTACATGGTAATAGCACTGCCGACAAAGAATAATAAGTAGATTCTTTTTTTTTATCGCTCATTCAGGGAGAAATATTAAAACGAGGAGCTTGTTTAATATGCGCACAATCGATTTATGAATTTTTTAACAGGGGCTCTCCGGTTTTCGGAATTTCGTGGGAATAATTCAGGGCCGGAATTCACGCGAATTCTACCATTTCTTCAATTTTATTTTTTACTTTCATCGCACTCTAGAGCGCAATTTTCCGTTGGCTTTTGACTTTTATCGAGTTTATAATTCCATCAATTAATAATTGCCTCTCGAATTCTATTCGATTGGAAATTTTCAACGATCGTTTCAGTTAATGGGGAAAAAAGTATCTTTGGGTTGATGGGGGGAAAGGGTAATAGTTTTTCACCCACTTGAACCATTATTTTTTTCGTTGTTCAGGGGTGTCTGCGTCGGCGAAGGACACGTGTACCCTCTGGCCCCAAAACGGTGTTTAACAGCTAATCTCCCAAATGAAGTGTTTTTGTGTTTGAGCACAACACTCCGTCTCAATGGATCGGGCAAAACCGCCCTTAGTAAAGGGTTGCCGACATGATTGATGCGAGGAGGGAGGGGGTTAGGCTGGCAGATAGAGGCAGGAAGGGCCTCCCTTTACTCTTCTCCAGCTTCTCCTAGTTTTAGTCAAGCGAACACCGAATGAAGTACTTAATTGAGTCTTGGCGGTTTTACGGACAGCTAATTTCGGGCACTCGCCCTTTTTTCGTATAAAAAAAAAGAGTAAAAACTCTAGACCGGTTTTTACAGACTCCAGACTGTTAATTATTTATTTATTAATCTAGAAGAATTGACTGAAAAAATTGACTTAGTTGAATTAATAAAATTGAATTGAATAATAGTTCCATGATTTGAAGAATGAAAACGATATTTCACGTGGAGAAACGTATTTTATATTTTATATAATTTATATATAATATTTTATATAAATAAATAAAGCTACCAAGATTTATTGCTAATCGATAATTTGAATAATTCTACGGAGGGAAATTGAATGGAATTGAGTTAGTCGCGTCATTTCATTTTAATCACTACCTAGAGAGTTGGGAAAATGGAAGATAAATCTCGTGAGTGGTTAATACCGCGAACAATATCATAATTATCTCCAACATCATCATCACTGGACGATCCTTAACACACACGACGGCGAGATTAAAGCCATCGTCTGGGGGTATCTCATTCTCTGGGTAACAGCAGGGTGTACGAAGTTAGAGGGATAGCTGGAGGATGGGATTTATACTACACACGAGGCTTGGGTTAGTGCAACGAAAGGACCAAACACTGGCCCCGTAATGGAGTTTCCAAATATTCGGGGAGCCCTCGCTCAATTTCGAACAATTTGCATTTAGGGTGAAGCGCAATTAATAGCTGCAGGAAGGGGGTTGTGTAGTGTTGCCCTGTTCAGTGCCATTCCACGCCTATTAACACTATATTCCACAGAGTTTAGCATATCGAGGGGGCAATATTGAGTTACCAGACAGTAATTATAATACTCGTTAGATGACGCTATGAAAGTTAACGATCAAGATGCACATGTGTCGTACGCTGTTTAAGTTTATTGTTTCTTTAATTTTCACTCGTCAAGTCATCGCTTTTTTCAGATTTTTTCATTCATTCATTCAAGCAGTCAAGACATTTGTCATTTATCTTGAGAATTCTAGAGTATTGTTTTTTCATTTTTAATAATAATAATTGATTTTTCAGGATTATCCGGATAATTAAATACGAAATATAAAGGAATTTTCAATAAATAGAATAATTCCTGAAATCCTATTCGGTAAATCGATTCAATTTGTTAAATAAATAAATACGACTTGACTGTTAATTTTAAAAAATGTTTATTATGAAAAAATAAATTGAAAAATTAAGACATGATCTCCCCGGGATGGAGAATGTTCTGGGACTGGAGTGACCACTGGAGTGGACCATTTTATTTTCATTGGATGGTTCCGGGGGTTCGATTTATCACGTCCGTTCGCGATTAACTAATTTCTCATCTTTTATTGCGACAATTCCGTCTTGACGCGAATGATACGACTCGTTTCTCCCTGAGATAGACTCAGATATCTTGGCATTACATTTTTTTTCCCCACGCCATGACAAAGCAGGTGCGAGATCTCACGGTCTCACTTATTTCTCGGGGTTCCTGAGTCCTTTGCGATCTCTGTTTCACCCGATGTTTTGGATCATATTCTTCTGGCCCTAACCCCTGGCATCATCCCCTCGACACGTCACACCTCTTGGTCCCAGCCATTATCTTATTTTCCGCCTGAAAACATCGCACGCCCTCGCTTACGGCAGAAGGAAAGACACCATAACTATGGGGATATTATGACCTTTATTTTCTTGGGAATTTTTCGCCGAGGAGTTTTAGGGGCAGCATTTAAATTCACTGTGTTTACCATTTTCTAAGAATAAAACATTTTTAGAAATTTCGGATCTCTCGAGTCTGAAATAGTTTCCATTCGGGAAATATCTTCCAAATTTTTCCCAATCGGTCATATTTTCACGGTATTATCATTACGAGATTGTCGTGACGTTTCAAAATATTTCCGCTCCCCCCCTCACTCGGTAAAATTTCTCGAATAATTTGTTGTGTCCATCAGTTTCCGGAATGATTGTCAAATTTTCACGGATTAATTTGAATTTTTGATACTTTTTTAAGTTTCCAAATTCCCCCCCCCCCCCCACACCCACAAACAAAATTTGTTCAATAATGTGTAATTACAATAATGGCGGGCATTTTGGTCTTACGGATCTCACCCTTACGGTCATTCGATATATTTCGAGATATTCCGCGACATTTCGAGATGGATTTCCCCTCTCCTTTCAACATTACGAATTAACAAATTGAACACCCGACATGTGCCCCTCCCCTAAAATGATTTATTCCCATCATACGACCGACAACAAAAAGCGCCCAGTGTCGCGGTTCTCACCGATTTCTCCACGGTAAACGGATTTATGATCGCTCTTGTACTTACACTGACATCATTACAGCATCTCAGAATATCCGAGAGAGAGTGGAGCTTACGGTTTCACGGTAGAGTGATTCCCAACGAATATAATAAACTCCCAGCGACGCAAGACCAAGGGGATAATCCAACGATTTGCGTCAATTTCCGAAAGGTAATTCGGACTTCTGTCACGCGCTCCTTTCCCTCCATTTTTTTTTTCACGTTCTAGATGCGAGTGAGAGAGAAACATTACGTCACTTGTTAGACGGTTAAATTAGGGGTGGAGGGGTGGTGGGAGGGGTGAGACACTTCGGGGCGATATCACGAGTATTTAGGGAAAATTTGGGGCTCGAGTAGTCATGGATACATTCGTCTTGTGCGTGACTGATTTGACATTGTTCATTCCACCCTGTATATTGTATCAATGTAATGTTTGGAGCTCCAGTCAAACGAGAATACCCCTGGTACGTCACTCATGACACATTACGTGTACTACCGTCAAACAGTAAATAACGTTGATTAACGATCAATAATTAACTGAATTCGATTAGAAAACGTGCAGTCATATCAGTTTTTCATTCCAACGCTAATATTTTTATATCGAAGGAAAATTTCATTCATCAATTTCACGATATTCATTACACAGTAGAGGAATTGGGAAAAAAATATGGCGGGCATTTCTGCAGATTGCTGTGGGGTTTCAATAAAAATATTTATCATTTGATTGGAATTTTGCAGTTTGTTGGAGAAAATGGAGAGCTTTATTGATCCTTGATGTTCGATTTTAATTTTGGAACGGAGAAGTTCCGGGTGTCATTTGGGAATAGAATCAGCGGGGGTACGATAATGCTCGAGACGTGTCTAACGTCTCGGTGTATCACGCAAAGGCATCGAATCGTTTCTCTCGTTTTATGAAGTTGAACGAAAAATGTTTGATGTTATTTACTGAATTGTTGGCATGGAAACGTCTGTACGAATTCCAATAAGTCGCTATTCCGTTATTAATTATTTGTTGATTATTTGAATTTTGGTGGATAACGGATACGAGTCCTCGGGTCTTCCGTTTTTTATCCGGAAAATTGAGAGCTTGACCGGTGGAGAGGGAGAAATTGGGGAAAAAGAAGTGAAATTGAAGGGCATGCTGGTGATTCTGTCGGGAAATTAGCTCTGGGCTACCGCGAAAAATCAATCTTCTTTTTTATTCCACTCTCGTGCCCTCCCACCTCCCGTCAAATCTGTCATTGGCAATTTCGCGTTCGAAATAGAATCACGCTCGAAATAGTTCAATTTACGGGGCCAAGTGAAATGTCTTTTAATTTAAATGAGACTGGAGCACGCGATTTAAATGAGTTGAGAGAAAATAAATCAAAATTGATGACTACTAATAGCCCGATGTAACAGAATAATCCCATAGCTGTTAAGTTCCCCGAATTCCAGTCTAATTATGATAATAAATTAATTGACATTCAACCTCGTACTGACAAAATAATATTTTTAATTACTGGATACTTATATTTTAAAGTCCTAAACACATCTGCGCCAATCGATAAAATCACTCAATCATTAAAATTCGAAATTAATAGATAATCAGGTCCCTGAAACGACAACTAATTAGTTGATAAGAAATTTAATCACCAGAATCGAAAATATAAATAATTTAATGAATGATGAATTTATTAAATTTGATCCATCAAATTGTTGGATTTTTAATGAATGGTCGAGTAAACAGAATTGTTAATTAAAATAAAATCGTATAATTAAGTGGTTTTTTCCGAAAATGAAAATCTTTCCGGGAGGCTATTATATTATTTATTCTTATTGTCTTTTTCACCCGTTTGGTGAAAATACAGTGGATGAAGGGGATAGAAAGGTGAAAGCATGGCGACTCGGCCTCGACGCCGATCCATTATATAGAATACCTATTTCTAGGGGTTAGGGGATGCATTACCATTTCTGTCACGCGATCTCTCTATAGTGAAACGAACTTAAAAAAATGGAAATCAACCGGATTTTTTTCCACCGATCCGGAACTGAATCTGAGACTTCACGAAAAAAAAAAAATAAATACTGGAATGAATTACATATAATTTACATTAATCAAATGTATTTCGATAATTCATTCACCGATTTCTAAAGTTTATAGTTCACGAGGAAAAACTGGAGAATTCAGTCAGAATCTCCACGATTGTATTCTGATTGACAACAATTAATTCCCGGGAGGAAAAAAAAAATCAATCCCCTATAAATACAAGGGAATTTTATTGGCCGAGTGCAGGGATGAATCCGATCAGTGCCGTGGGTATTCCCCTCCCAAATGCAATTACAGAATGAGGATAAAAAAAATGTGGGCGGATGCGCGTTCCCTTGTGGTTTTCGAATGCTAGAGTCAAGTGCGCGCGCATTCGCGCACAAAACGTTTACGGTTTAAATTGGGAGGACATCACGAGTGGGTGGGAATGAGGGGTAGAATACCCCACAGCCACTGCGGATTTCAGAATAAATTAGCGTGGATCGAGTGAAGAGGAGAGGGAATGATATTCCAGGGGATTTAATGTACACGTCACCCCCTCCCCCTTCCACTCTTCACCACCCCCCTCGATTCGATAATACCGATCACTGAAATCGGGTTTTGCCATGTGAAGGTAAACAGGAGTGCCGCGAGCACGTCCGCCAGTTTATCGCTTGTACGGAGATACCTAATCATCGAATTAACTGTCGCATACGATGGATCTTGTTGCTGTTGTATAACAGTTGTTGTCCGGTTTAATGGTCGTTTATTACATCAATTCATTTGCCGAGAGCTTCATTTGCTGCGTCGACGGTGTATTTGTTTACGATTTGATATATCGAGATTATTTCGGGTAATCTGAGGCATCGATCGAGATTAATATTTATGAACAATAGAAAGGAAAAAAAAAACATTATTTATTTGGACTTGTATAATTGGTTGGTTAAAATGATTTTTTAAAAGATGGCTGAAGGAATTGCGTGAAAAAATAAAAGAGACCGACAGATCAATTGTCAATTAAAAATGACGAAATCACTCAGCTCTTTTCTCCCTCTTCTCCCTCAGATCCTCTATTTCTCTTCATCCTATTTTATTTTATCTCGAGTAATAAGCTTAAGGGATTAGGAGAGGAAAGAGTGATGCACACGCGGAGTAACGGGGGGCGGTGAATTTTTTTTAAAGCGGGTGAAGGAAGGGGGTGGAAATAAAAGTGAAAAAACTCCGTGTCACTCCACTTTGTGAAAATTGGAAAAAGTCTTGTCGTTTTACTAGAGAGGGAGGAGTGGGGGGCAATAAAAGACAGAAAAAGAGAATGAGACGACGGTGGACGACGGGAGGCACCTAAACGCAATTAAAAATTTTAATTACTATTTTACTGAGCTCTTTCGCTTGGCGCGTCTCCCACTGTGTGTCCTTGAGTCGCCTTTTCTCATTTTTCTTTTTTTATTCAGGGGTAAGTGACTCGGGTTGACCCGAATTGGGGCAATTATCCGATGGGGATTAATTTGAAAAATTAAATTACCGAGGGACATGGGTGTTGATAAAAAGTCTTGATTTTTCGGAAAATTTTTGCCGAATCATTTCGGCTAAATTTTCAAATACATCAGATATATCTCACCGCTAAAATTAATATATTTAAAATTCCCGGTAAATATATTTAAGATATAATTCCGGGAGAGAAAACTGTATCTCAGTTATAATTTTTGAATTATGTTTCTGTCCATGTGGGTTATACCCCGCGCTCTCGGAATTGAGAGACAAATTTTTGGGTGACGTAAAATAAATTTGGAATATGAACTACCAAGTGGTGCAGTGGTTATCGTTGGGTTTGTAGTTTACGGGATTAATCGATACGTCGACGCACGCGAACTGCGTGGTATTGTCGCTGTCACGCACATAATTAATTTAATTTAGTTTAATACGAGTGCTACACCAGACGATTTGCCGTTTCGATTGTAAATTCAAACGCTGGGGTTTCGGGAACTCCTAGGCCACGGCGGGATTAATTGTGGGATCGTGGTGATTATGTTTAATTATTTCATTTCATCATTAGTTCAATTACCTAAATTGCCGGGATTGTGATGAGGAGTTTATAATCATTGCGCTGATAAATGAGTGGAATATAAATTAATGAATGCATTTCCTGGTGCGTTTTTTTCTCCGGAATTATTTTAATCGATAAAAAAATTGAGATTATCAAGTTTATTATCGGAATTTCATGCAATTTCCGTGAATTCAATTATCGCACTTTAATCATTTTTATTTCATAGGCGGAAATAATGTTTTTCTTAGTTCAATTTGATTTTTTTAAACTCATAATCATTTTTGGGGTTCTTTGAGGGGGAAATGAGCCATTCAGGGATTTTACTGAATTAATGAAGATAGGTTTCATGATTTTTGCCTGAAATTTCGGGCAAATTATTTTTCAACAGCGGATAAATTTACCTGAACACGGACTTCCGGGAGATTAACCTTCACCGCGAGCTCCTCCCGGGAATAAACATCCGGATAATGTGATTTTTCAAATGCCCGTTCGAGTTCATGGAGTTGATAAGTCGTGAATGTTGTGCGGTTCCTTCTGTGTTTTTTCTTGCTTGGATTCACATCGTCGCAGTTGGCACTCAATTCCTCGTCACTACCACCACCCGTTGAATTGCAGCTGTTTTCACCTGCAATTAAATTATCGTCAATTAGAAAGCCCTGGAAAACCCCTGGGAATCCCCCAAATTTTTCCGCCAAAAGAATACTTGCGTTTTGCAAAAAAAAGTGCGCAATTAATACCCCGTAGCAAATCGACTTATTCCTTACTCGAGTTTTCGCCAAATATCTCTTGATACAGGCAAAAAACCAAAATTTTCCCCAAAACCTCTTTTACAGAGCAAAATGAGAGCTGCAAAAAAGTATCAACAAAAATTTCGGTATCTCCGACAGATTCCGAGATACTTGTCGAAAATCTATCAATTAAAGAAGTCAATTAAATAGATCGACGGTGTAATCAAGATCGATTGAATTATTCCGGTAGAATATCGAGGATTGGATAAAATCCGCAATTCTCGGGAGTTGAGATAGAGATATTGGGAAATTCTGTGGAATTTTTAGGAAGAATGAAAATTTTTTTGTCATAAATCCGAGGAGCAAAGATGCTGATTCCTGGGGCATCATCTAAACCAGTTCTCGGTCCTAATTTTTTCTCGGCTTGCATTATAAAAAAAGAAAGACGAGATTTTATCAAGTGTGTAAAGGGGTCCCAGTGAAACGTTCTAGCTACTTAAGAGATTGACACGTGGAGATAGGATAATGGACTCGGCGGCCGAAAACGTTTTTTTTTCACCTCTAATGGCTTCCCCTTCGATCTCATCGATAAATTTATCTCCGGGAAAAAGCACTTCGCGTTATTACAGTTGTCTTAATACCACCTTTGGCTCAGATTTAATCGAGTTAAACTTCGAGGCCGAACATCAAACTCACATCTCCATTCCACTCCTCATTCATCATCATTCATTAAATTGCACATTTGATTGGATAATTCACTTTTTTCGATTGCCAATATCAAAATATTTTTTATTCCTCAATCACCTCATTGCACTCCCCAGAAATGTCATCCAAAATAATCTAAAAAATGGATAAAAACAATAATTTAAAGATCCATAAATTATTTTTCATGTTGAGATGATTTTTAATGGATTTCAAAAAAAATTCAATAATCGAAGCACTCGAATTTTTTATTGTCAATCCCTCGGTGTGTGTCCGTGAATTATTATTTACTGACTGCGAAGTGTTATTTATTTTTCAATCCGTCAGAAACGATTTCGTTTATTTCACTTTCGGTTGTTCCCCGAGTGTCGATTCGTCACTGGTGGAGCCAGTGGATCGAGGCTTTAGCGAAAAAAATGAGAAGAAATAAATAAAATAAATAATAGAGGCAACTTGAAGAGGCAATGGGTGTTAAACAGAGATCTCAGCCTCGCCGCCGTCAAAAGGCCAAAGAGGATTAAGGAATTTAGTCCTTTTCTGCTGCTGACTCTGAATCCCTCGTTTAACTCCGATTTTTCGTTTTTTCGTATCGAATTTAGCGAGGCTCTCGAATAAATCGGAGAATGGCGGTCTAATTAATCAATTATAAAGTATTTAATTCATTCTAATAAGAGATTTGATCGATTAATGAACAATTGAGGATTTAAAAATAATTTTTGGAGTGGAATTAGGAATGTTTAAAAACTTTTTATTGAAAAACCTCTTAAGCTGTCATCGGGTTTTACTCGCTACCTTTCTATCCAGTATAACGTTACATTATTGTGTACCACCTATACATTGGCTTGGCTTTTGTGCATACGTCTGGTACACATTCCTCATGCGAAATTCAACTCCCATCGAATATGTGTTTGTGTATTTGCCAACGACGAAAATCAAGCTGTCGAGTACAAACAATCTCATGTCAAGATACAGCCTCTCAATTTCCCCTATGGAATAGAACATACCTCAAAGGGGTTTTCTTCATTTCATTTCGAAATTGTTTCACTTCCGTTTTTCCTATTTTCGGACTCGAACTATTCTGCCAGTGAATTTTTCATTATTTTTCAACACTCGAAATTCAAAGATATTTCAATTAATGCAGGGAATTTGATTTATTTGAAAAATGCATCTCTATATTAAATTAACAGGAATTAAATTTCATAATGCAGGAACAATGCATTAGTATATTTAATATATAATAATATATTAAATATGTCAATTTATGCTTTTTTATTCTGTAATTAACATAATTTAATTTCAATTTTAATCGAATTCCCTATTCCATGATATTCAATAATTATGAATAATGATTGAAATATTGAATAATTTCACCTAAAAATAATTCTTCTTCTCTCGTTTTTCCTTGCGTGTGATAATACCCGAACTCGCCCGTGAAAAAATCCAATAAATTCCCCAAATTAAATGAAAATACCCCCGATAATGTCCACTCTCAGGGTCTAACCCCATTACCACCCTGAGCCCCGGCTTTCCACCTCAGTAAAAATCCCACAATAACTGATACAATTAAATGAAAAATTGTGAGTCCCTGCACACGGGCTTCATTATAATAGTAATCAGCGCCTACCGTGCCTCGTTATCGCTGCCGGTTAATAATTTAATTGTTTGGTGGCGTGCTAGGGTTTATTGGGATATCTCTCGCGGCATCTGGGAGCCGCGCACGTCGACAAAGGATACCCCCACACCACCCCATCACCACCCACTCGCACCCCAGCATCACCCACCCACCAGTTTCACCCCCTCACCACCAAATTTTCTTGAAATTTTCCCGAAATTTTCCCGCTAATCGTCATCGACACGATAAGAAGAAAAATCAATTCCCCAAAATTGAGTTTGTCTTCTTTCTAACGAGTTGAAATTGATAATTACTCGTTACCCAATTGCAATTGCTCGTACCTCTGGTATTGATCAGGTGTTCGGGTATTCCGGCTAATGTGCAGTAAGACCCCGAGTGCATGTTTGATTCGTCCATAACAGGACTTTGGTACGAGCGGTAATTCGTTTAAATCGTTCCACCGATCTGGCGTTGGATTAACCGAGAGACAATCTCACGTGACGGGAAATCGTTTCACCGGTTTTCACTCTTGGGAAGGAAAATATTTGACGGCATATCGAGATATAGACAGGACTAGCTGAATTTTGGTGGTTTTATTTTTCAACAATTGAGATATTTTTTGTGATTTGAATTGAGTCGCGAGAATTACATCTGGCGGTTTAAAAAATTTAATGAGGAGACAAATTAGTCGAATCGGCGCCACACGGGTTGATAGAATGCATTTTATTCTGATTGATAAAATTTGATCGATTCTCAACATCGGTATGCGGTAGTACCACCTTCCACCGCGTTATCATGCGGGTGTTTTACGTGTGTGCGCGCACTCGTTTCCGTTGGCCCACGTGTCCTAGCAACCGAATGGGGAGAGTCGTTTTATTCCCAGGTGTTGGTTTTCATTTATTTTTTTCGCCTCGGAAGTTTAATAAATGGGAACGGAAATTATTTAGATCTGAATTCCTCAATATTTTCAATTAATCCTTCCGACAATTTTTTCCTCACAATATCCGAAAAACTGTTTTTAATAATATTTCATAATTAATTTTTACAAATAAATAATTTATCTCTCCTCATTATTTTCAATCATCAATTATCTATGAAATATCAGTTAAAATAAAAATATTAAAATCTTCATTATATTATTATTATTGTTTACTGATGTATCAAATTGCCAATGTTGTAAAAAAATTCGTTATTAATGGAAAATTCTGTGGAATAAATAATTTGAAAAAATATGAGAAAATATATCTCGGCAATCTGCAATTCCAAATAATGTGATTACATTTGCGATAAGAGTTTTAATGAGCCCAGAGGATTGAATAATAAAACCCCCTGAAGGTAAATGGATTGAAGCCCGATCCGATTAATTTACTTCGATAAGTCTGATCATCGCACGCTCAACATGCCTCAAAATGTTGCCCAGCCTTACGCCTCCGTATTTAAACTTTCTACTTTTATATAATTGTACTCAACAATTTCACTCTAATCCAATTTCACAGGGTTTTTATTTTTTACTGGCTCTGAAATTCGGTGGTAGTCTCTGGGAGAGTGTGACTTATGGCCGAAAAAACAAGGTATCCAGTATAAATGGGTATGAAATTACACGTAATTGCCTCGGTGGGGCCCGTGGCAGTGTCACGCGATCGGTATTACCCGGTATTACCCCCTAACAAAGCCTTTTACGACCGCCACCCAATGCACTTTTACCACATTTATGCTTATACGCCTTCAACCCTCTATTACTATTACTCAGTGTATTTGTATTGCTACGTCAGACCGTTACACTCGCGATATTCCGCAATACAGACATTATCCCCTCCCCCATCTCGCGTAAATTCAGTATCAATTGATTCTATCAATCGCCAAGTGAAATTATCATCTCACCGTCACCTATTCCATTTTTTACCATTTACTATTCCAGATTTACGATTACTTATTTATTTTTTAACCGAAAATGCATTCAAGAACACTTTCAAAATTTTATCGATCCAGATTGCGGGATTTTTCCATGACGATTTGTCTAGATTAAATAAACAAAATGGATATTCATTAGTATTATTCATGATTCGCGAAAATTTGAAATTTTTAATTAGTGAAAAAAGGGAATAAATGATTTAAAATTAGTAATAAATAAATTTTTAGCTTTTGCAGTTATATTTCATATTGGGATAGGAGGGAAAATGAAAGTGAAAGTTTGCGTAAAGTTTCACTGAAACTTTTCGAAATTTCTCATTATTTTCTCGCTATCTAATGAGGATTAGTTGAAGAACAAATTCCTGAATGAACAGAAGCCCATGAACATTCCCATCGGGACAACTGGCTAGGAATATCGGAGACAAATTAGTCGTGGCAAAGCGCACACCACATTCTCCTGGGAGAGATTGCGACGGCGATTATAACGATTTTCCAATTATCCGTTGACATTGCCCCACGATATCTGCTCCAGGGTTGCACAATATCCACTGTCTCCATTTTCAAATTTTCCCACACTATTTTTCATCGATCACTTCCTCCGTCACGCACTGGAAAATTTTATCGCATTCGCGATTCCCTTTATCGTAAAACGCGACCTAAAAGCGGTTACCATCCACTATAAAACCAAAAGTGAAACTTCCCATAAAATATGCAAAATTCCCCTCCATTTTCATGAGTATCCGATCTAACCCGATCAATTAAAAATCGATAAAAAAAATGAAAACCCCAATAGCCCTTCAATTATCAGAATCTAATAAAAATTCAAATAAAATTCAAATAACAATTCATCAATTTCATCAATTTTAGATTTCTTCTCGATTACACAGAATTCGCAATCACCAAAAATAATATAAATTGTTTATGCAAAATAAAAACAGCTGTACCCACAGAGTGAAACTTTTCCATTCCCCACTCAATCGATTCGATCTCTCAATTTTCAATTCGAATTTACATCTCCATTAACCGAAACGTCGATCAACGTCGAGACAAGGCCCTCTCCCGCGCCCGTAGATTATTATCTCAGTTGTACCTCCAGCCCTAATTAAATATGAATTATTTACAACCAGTTGGTAACAGCGGGGGAGAGGTGGGAGAACACCACGAATTGTTTTCAACCTCAATTTTAATGCACGTATGTGGGTAAATCTAGACACGCGGTCTAACTAATTCTGATTATCGTCGTGATTAATTGCATAGCTACCCATTTGATGGTGGTGGGAGGGGGGAGGGGGAGGCTTATTAGTCAAACTGGAGGGGTTGTACATTCACCGTCGGACGGAGGTTATGATGAGGGGAAAGAAAATAATCCCTCCAACTTGAAACAATAAAATTCAACCAAAAATTAGTCTCCTATGAATTATCAATTATATCCGCAGCGATTTTCATTATGTAATTATTATTTTAATGGGGTAGTGATTATTTTAAAACTGATATAATTGAGAATGACGAGATGTTTGTGTGAGTATTGAAGTGGAGTCGATGGAATTTCTATTTTTTTTTTTGTATTGATAAAGTATTATTATTATTGTTAATTTGTTAGTTTATTGGGTGTTCGAGGAATTGTTGATTTATTCCGGGTGGATTGGAAAGCTCTGGAAAATGTTGATAATTGAATATTCAGCTGTATTTCGTGATTAATTTTCAGGATGAGTCAATAAAATTTGGGGTTTTATGGAGAAGTAAATAAATATTAAAAATGAAAATTTAATCGGTTTCAATTTCAATTCAAATGCTGATTATTGAAAATTCGGATGAGATTGAGATTGAACTGCCAAGAAATTTGTAGCAGTGTAAATGGATTATGCATTTAAAAAAAATTAATGATCAATTATTTATGATAATTATGGGAATTACCAGTGCTCTCTTGTGTATCCTTCCCTGGAAACTGGATATCCCTGGATTCTTCCATCTCCTGATGGCTCCCCTTCTGTCCTCTCCCAAGTATCGCATCGATACTGTGTCTCGGAATGCTGTTCGAGGGTTTAGGGAGCACCAAATCCTCGGAATTGGGTGCCCTCTCAATCATCTTCTCAGACTCCATTATCAATCAGTTACCACACCACAATAAAATTAAAAAAAAAAAAAAACCACACAATACGAGATCAATCTCTCGGCTGTCGAGAAGTCATTGTCCCGGGTATTGTCTGAGTGATCAACTGATTGCCGATTTTCTCTCACTAAAACTCATCATAAAACTGCAATTCACACCGCGTGCAAAACCGAATTGCAAAAAATCGATGAAAAATTAATTGAAAAAAAAAAAAAAAAATGCCGAGCAGTTCACAATTATTTCAATCACCTCGAATTATTCCAAAAAAACAACAATTACAGACATTGCAAAATTCGAATTATTTCCTTTTATTCAATTTATTACAAGTAATAACGCCGGAATCACGCGTTTTATCGGTAAAAAAACCGAGTGACCGACGTCTTGATGGTGCGTCGTGCAAACGTGCACTAGTAGCTGAGAAGTGGTGGGTCTCGGTGAGGGGTTGAGACACGGCTCACACTTCCAACACACACTAAAAGAAACCAAGGGGGTTGGGTGGGGTTGGAGGGGGAATATGAGGGAGGAGAGAATGGGGGTTCCGTTGTGTTCCGTTCGGTTCCCCTTGGCGGTGGGAGAGAGGGGGCGGTGGGCGTGACCAGATGACAGCCAATCACTGCGACGTCCGTCGGAGCCGGCAGCGAATAACGCTCGACTTCCACGAACATGGCGAGTCAGTGGTGCTCAATCCCCGGATTATCCAGCTAAAAGAGGGGGGTGGCGATGAGGGGGTTATCAAGGCGGTTGGAGCGGTTGAGGCGGTTGGGGTGCTTTTTTTTTTCATCCCCCCGTCGGTGAATTCTACCCTCGGGATTCACGCGGCTGTTTTCGTCGCACTTCGCGGCCGGGTGGGGCTAATTCGCGGGAGGGGGGAAGGGTGGGAGGGGAGAGGGCGAGATAACACGGGGAGTGCCGAGAGTGGATATTCAGGAGCCTAAGTTTGGGCTTCCGTGATACTACCTCTGTCCTCGAATGTATTTTCCACGGTCTTCGGGGAAATAGTTAACGCGAGTTTCAGGGATAAAGGAATCTTGGGAATTGTGGGGGTGAGAGGGGGGCGCATGCGCTGGGTGGAAACCCGCGGGGATCAAAATTCAGCGGGGGTGGGTGATTCTTGCGGCGGATTCCTGGCGTACCGGGTAATTGCCAGGAATGGGTGGAATACCGGGGGCATTGTCGGATCTTGGTGGGGAGGGAAACAGGGGGGCGAATTTGGGGTGAGTTTTGAGACCACGTGGAAAAATTTTGTGAAAATTCACCCCCACGATTAGTCATTGTGGCGATTCTAAAAAACACACATTTTTCTTGCATCGTTCACTAATTTTTCTATGTAATAAATTAAAAGTAGAATAAACAAAGATAAATTCCATCCAATGTTTTCCATCTAATTTTAACCCATATCCAAATAGTTGTTAAGAACTCGCAGAAAATAACGATAAAAAGATGTTGAAAAACATTTTAAGATCTTAATCGAATTTATGTAAAAAAAATTGAATACGTGTTATATTCCTTACAATATTATATTTTGAAAATATAAAATGGATATTATAGGTATTATTACATATATTTTTCGGTGAAGGTCTGTACACCCTCTAGTCATTAAACAATTGATTGATACAATCGCGATTGTTCCGCCTCCCTGACGTGAATTCGCGGACCCGGAAACGGTATCCGGTAGTCCCATCAGATTCGTCTCAACATAAACAAAACCAATTCCTCCAGTTTTCCTCAATTTCTCCTTTTTGTTGCCGCTTCCTCTTCCCCAATATTGCGGGAGAACCCATTGGAAATAAACCGAAAAACCAAATTAGCCCTCTCTCCCCCACAAAAGGGAGACGAAAAAAAAAAAAAGCCATTCACTTTTCTCCATTGGCCCTCTCCTCGTATGCACCCACGCTCTCAGTACACAGCAATTTTCTCGTTTATATACAACGTATCGTTATATTCCAGTTGGCGTTTTTGCCCTCGAGGAGGGGGTGGAGGTGCAGGGGGTGGGGTAGAAGTGAGGGTATCCGCCCACAGAAAACCCCACAAAAGATATATGAGATGTAACGAAACAGTGGCCACTGGACAAAAAAAAAACCTGAAAATCGATTTCCACTTTCAATTCGTCAGTAAATTATACGTTTTGACGAATGAACTTTTCTCTTTCAATCTTTCTTCGCTCCATCTCTCTCCATATCAATTCGAGAATCTGTTGGATCCGAATACTGCGGTTAAACCCCTTACTCATGAGTTTTTCTTTATTTTTCACGTGAATGAGGGAAAACGCCAGTCAAAAGATTTAATATGAAAATTCATGTTCACGGGATAAATTGAAAATTACCCAGAGAGGCTTCTCACGGACTTTTCCAATTATTTCCACACATTTTCTCCACGAAACAATTCTGTAATTCTCATTGGAAAAATTGCATGACGTCACTCTCAAGGGATTGTAATGTGGACGAAATTTTTGAGTGACGTCCGACGATTTTTCGGTCCCGAGGGAGTCATAGTGACGGTGAGAATTTTCAAAAACGAGAGCAGCCGAGATAACGTAATACTTATACCTGCGGTTAGGTAATGACTCGTTGAGACAAAGGACTGGGGAAATATTAAAACCGAAAGATCGCTGCCGACAATTGGGCAGTTTAAACTAGAGCCACTTTATGACGTTTACAAGTGCAGAAAAGGACGGAGATAGTACTTAGGGGAACGAGATACTCCGCCGTTTTTTACTCGTCGCCTGATTTTTATCTGATTCCGGTATCTGCGGGGATCCGGTTAAATGCGACTTTCGATATCTGATCGGGGGGTGATAAGTGCCTCTGGAATTTCAAGTGATTTCACATCGTCATCATGATGTAATCCCCCGATTTTTGGATTACCGGGGAAGCCATTTTGCACCACTCATATTTAATCTCGATTATTTTCCAAAAAATAAAAAAAAACGGCTATTTCTGAAACATCGCTCGATTCTTTGAAACGATGGAATTTTCCCAATGGAATGAATAACGATTTACCGATCAATTATCAATCAATATTTATTGAATAAAAATTTTTCCCGCATTCCCTTTGAATTTACGAAAAATTAAATCAATGCAGAGAATTGCATTTTGAATTATCTCGTTGCATTAAATTTTGGTGTCTGACCCGTGCGGGGTGTTAGGTCAATAATACCCTCGGGATTTTCATTTTGTCGATCAATTCTAAAACGAGATTCTCTCGAAACGACTCCTGGAGTGGTTTTCCTCGAGACTATCGCGGTCGAGTGGACAGGGGATCGATCGGTCAACAACTGTTTTCTTAGTAAGAAAAGAAGAAAAAAGAACGATTGGTCTTGTATGGCCGACGAAAAGAGCAGCTACTGGAAACTCAAGACTTGTTTGCAAATCCGTGAACAATAAAAATCCATATAAAACCGAAATATTGAGTTGTGTGTGCAGCGTGCAGCTGCGGTATAGATCAGACTGTGCAGATAAGTCTAATTTCGTTGGGCGTTTTCTCAGTGGCATTCAAGCGAGAAAATCCGCTCCAATTTTCCACCGGCTACTTGTCCCACTCTCGCTCTATTTCTTGGACACTCGTAAAAAGAATGGAAATGGGGAATAAAAGAAATCACCCCAGATTTACCACCCGTCAATGTTTACCGGATTCAACGGCATTTACATTATGAGCGGTAATAAAGCGAGTGCTGGAGAAAAAAAAAATGGGTAATCTTGGGACTGTTTTTCAATCTTTTCATTTCGGTTTATACACAACTCGATGGGCTTTGCACCCACTGTGGTGTCGGTTTTAGTGCATTGTCGGTTGTTACAGTTGTGTTCAAAATATGGGATTTTTCCTGGGGCGAGGAGATTAACAAGTTTGGGAAAAACTCACTGCGGGGGGTTTTCTACAAATGCCCGAGGTGTTTCACTCTCATTTTAATCGGCGACGTGTTTTATACGATAATAGAAATAAATACGGGATTAAACCTGAGGAGAGGACACGTCAAACAAGTATTTACGGGATAGATCGTTATTAAATCGTTTTCTCGATTCAACTCCGAAATCACTCGAGTCAATTTTTCCCTTACAGATGACATTTTTGAATATTCATCACCGTCCAAATCTCGAGATATCAAAATTTTCGTCGAATATTTTCCATAGCGCGCAATGAGATTTCAAACAAAAATGACGTACACGAAAAATCGGTATTTCCCTTCGATTCCGAGATATTATTAAAAAAAAAAGTCACGTGACAATTTTATTTTCCTTAAAAAAAGAAAACTCCCCCAACCCCGCATTCCATTTTTTAACGCGTTAAATAAAAAAAAATCCAATAACAAAATCCCTGACGTAAATAATATCGTATCATCTCGAATAAATTTCTGTAAACAAAAGTAATGAATGATAAAGTAATGAAATAAAATAGAAATATCAGAGTGTAACTCAATTGGCGATTACAATCCACGATAGGTCCATCCGTTTACTAAATTACTGTAGCGTCCTAATAATGGAATGGCAAAATTCAAAGTTTCCACGGTTAAAAGCCCCATCTCTGTCGGATTTAGGTGCTACCTCTGTCTTAATAAACTCGCGAACTGGTTCGGATGTCCTCCTCTGGCATGACGACTCGGTCCTCTTCCCTCCAGTGATGCTGAGATAGAGAGGTGAAATCCACTCATCCACCTCTAGCTTGGGGGTACTCTGGCTTAATTAACTGTGTATACACCGCAGCCAACTCCTACTGTTGTCTTGCCCCCGCCAATTGGCGTTGAGCTGCAGAGGAACACCCGCCATACTCCTACATTATTCCTCGTGGGTGTACGTGCGATAATACGTACTAGTCGAGTTTACCGGTTTAGGATAAAGCGTGGGGTTATTGAGGGTACAGCGAGGGGGAATGACAAAGTAGTTTTCGGGGGGGAGGCTGGGGGGTTATATACTTGCTTAATTCTCGCTGTATAATTTCATCAAGTCGCGACCGTCGCACTCGCATTTTGCGGTGCATAAATGAACGATGTGGTAATGAGGTTCAAGTTTTTGGCAAACAGTACACCTCTCCAATCTAACTTCACATGAAAAAAAAAAATTTTCATTCAAGTATATTTTACAGTGGATATTCGATTTTTCATTTTTATTTCATTATTATTATTGATTAAAAAAATGCATTCTCTCGTAATTGTACTTCTATAAACTAATTAAATAATACAGAAACAATTACTTTTCCCAATTTCCCCCCAAAAAAATCGTTTCCCCTCTCAAAAAAAAAACAATGCCTCCATTTTTCCACTCTATTTCTAGTAACTCCCATATTCCCCCATTTCCCCGTACGCAAAGAAATTATCATTTCAAAAAGAGAACGAGCGATTGTTAATAAAAAAATGATAAAAAAAAAGCGTACACCCCTGAAATGATAACTACGGTTGTTCCAGAGCATTTATGTCACCCCAGATCGAGTGAGGCAAGCAGCACGCCAGTGATTTTGCTCCCCAGTTTATATGTATACAAAAAGCACAAAATTAAATTTCACTTTCCCCTCTTTGCAATATAACGAGAGATGAGAGAACGAATATAACGCGGGGACAAAAAAGGGGGTCGCGACACAGGATAACAGGGGGTAGAAGGGGGTTGGTGGTAGGGGGTGATGAAGAATGGAGAATGTCGTCCAATGGCGTTTAGCGGATACGTTAACTATCATTTGGTCTCGCCCTGAGGCCAATTCGCTAACCCCGGTGTTTACCGATGCCCTGGGCGCTGTTAAATAAACTGCGGGACCATGTCATCGAGGGGTGGCTTCTCGCGTTTGCGTTTAAAACTGTCTTTTCATTCCCCATATTTTTGAATTGGGATACAGTCCCTTTTTTTTCTTCAGTTACCACTTCATTTCCTTTTATCAATCTACTAAATTGTTGGGGATAATTCGTTCATTTGTTTTTCGTTCTTATGACGAGGACTCTTGTACAACAATTTTTTTAATATTTCAAGTATTTATTTCATTTATTATTATATTTTTTAAGGGCTCGGATCTAAAGGAATCTCATTCGCGAGTGGTGAAAAATTCATGTAGAGTTTTTTGATCGGGAAGATAATTAATTGTCATTTAATTGCGTTGCAATTGCGTAATCAATTATTTAAGAAAAGTTTATAGAGGGGGCGTGGAATAAATAATAATTCTCTATCAATTTTTATGCAGTGATTGAATTGAAATTTGGAAATTTCCAATTTTCATCGATTTTTTCGTGAAATCTGAATCGAGAAATATTAAAGGAATAGAAAATATATACAATATAATAATATGTGTCATTTTATGATATTTTAAGATATATTAAACACATGACAGATTTTTATATAAAAAAAAATACAAGAGCAAATAAAATGTTTTTGACAGAATAAATAGAATTTCTGGGATTAAATGACTAATTTGGAGATGATTTCTGCGGATAATTATTGGATGTAGAGCAATTGCGTATTTGATAACGGCGTTGAGACATCTGATTGCTCTTTAATTATAAAAATCTCGTTTATCAGAGAATTCGATCGGACACAGATGCGAGAGGATGGTGTCCCGCTGTGTGCATATGCCTTTCGTTCATAATTCCAAACTTGTGAGACGCATTTATCTCTGTTGGAGACTTTTGTAGATGAATTCAGAGTACCCTTTGGTCACCATGTGTTCCGTTGATCCACGTTACGTAGCTTTTTTCACGTCAATATCTCTTCCATCAGCTCGTGATTCAATATACCCCTCTAATAAGCACTTCCATTTTCAATTTTATCAATCTCCTTTATTCCTCCACGAAACAATGACAAACACAATTGTCCACAAAAAAAAAAATTACGCCTAAACCCCACCTCCCCAGTAATCCAGATAAAATTGCAAACCGAATGCAGAAGTATATGAATTTTAATTGTTTAAAGTTGATACTAAATTCAGGATGCAATTATTCCTCCATTTTCCGGGTGATTCCCATTGAATATTTTCCTCCCTGAAGGCAGTGAAAGACGAAAAAAAAAAAAAATGGGTATCACCGTCGATAATTTGTGTCGCCAGCCAATGAATTTTCCCCCGCGATCCGATGCGCCGCCCACGAATCCTGAGAAAAAAAAAACCAGCGAATAGTCCCACGTACGCACACGACTGGTGGGATGAAATTCCATCGACATAACAATATTTCCACGGCATAACCCGTCACAAAGGTGCTTTAAAAAATATGTAGAAAAATTTGTTCCACATCGTTTCGTCCTTTTACGACAATAGACGGAGGTTCCTTTCTTCCTGCCCTCCCGTGTCGAAAAACCCGTCGCTCCAACGCGGTTTCATAAATTCGATGTTTTTCACTCACATCTCACGCTCCAAGGCAACGGCCCCAGCCATGTTTGCGGATTTATAAATTGGTTTCGGCGCTGGGGATTTTTCTATTAGGATAAAATTGGTTCTTTCAACCACCACCCATAGGGCCGCACACACTCGTCATTCCCTCATCGCTCTTTTCACCGGGTTACTCCATCTCGGCTTGTCTCTCTCACGGCTTCAATCCCTCCTCGATCCCTCTCGCACCTCAACCCCCGGCTTCTTCGGTGGATGAATTCTAGGGGTTGAATCGGAGGGACGAGGCGCCAGGAGTCAGGGGCTTGCGGCAGCTCGAAAGTCGATATTTCCGTCACCGGTGTTATCGGTCTTCTCTACATTCTGTCCAGCATCCCTACAAATCAAGTTACCGATCGAAGTGTCGAGGATGATTTTTCCACGGGGTTGAACCGGTGGAAAAAAAAAATCACCGACCAACCGGGCACGCGAAAAAAATATTTTTAATTCCGTGGATTCATTTGGGGTCTAGGGATTCTTTCTTCCTCCGGAGGAAAAACCGAATTTTCATGCAATTGCTTTTTTTTTTTTTTTTAATTCTGTCTTAGTTATTTGACTCACCGAATCGGGGGAAAATCGTGGTAATCAATTGTTCTTTTATTTACCCATAGAAAAATCGCGGAGAGACTAAAAGTCATAACGAAATATAACGCAAACGAGTTTTCGACAATCGAGCTTTTGTGTATGTATGCTGTATTGGGATGGACTACCAAAATACAATTATATATCTACAATGAAGGTCTGCATACTGGTTTGATTGTTTGCTTTTCCAATTTTCGGTTTTTACCCTCCGCGGTTCCCCGGATGCAACCCACCCCTCGATGACTCCACACGAGTAATAAACTTTCCCCGAATTTTTCATTTATCGGTCAATCGATTATCGGCCGTCGTCGGGTGGACAATGGATATTTTGCGTTGTTTGTTTCAATTTTCTCCCACACTAGCCCCTTTTCAATTCCAACAGCCGATTCATTTTTTTTTTGCGAAATTCAATTTTGCCATTAACGTCTATATAAATTATATATTTAATCCCGTTAATTTTCTAAAAACCATTCCAGCTTCGCACGTTATTATTATCATTATACACAATAAATGTAATAAATTGCGGAAAAATTGAAAATTTAAATATATACATGCGTTGGTTCGAGTTGATTATTTCCGGATGATAATTTATAAAATTAATATGATAATTTAATGTTACAAAATTTTATAAAAAAAAAATTATTTTGCGTTCTCGATAACGATTTTTATCTAGAAGAAGAAGTCTTAGCGGAGGGAATCGAGAGGTTTGAAAAGCCGACTGATGGTGACACGGGGTGTCCCGGTCATTTGGCTTGACTTCATAAGTCATTAGAATCCCACCCCCACCCGTTGATTTTGTGACGAAACACCCGTTAGCACAAGCGTATAAACGCTCCATTTACCGAGGGGGTTCGACTAACCAAATTACATCAATCCCATTTCACATCGTTTTGACATGGCAATTGAGTTGAGCCATTGCGCAACTGTTGTATTTTACTCATAAGTGTGTTACATCGGTGTAGAAGGGAGACGAGTATGAATCCAAAGACCAGATCCCAACTCCGCTCGCTCGAGAGAGAAAAGACATTCAAGTTTTCCCTCAAAAACACTCCCACCCCTGAATCACCCCTCACCACCCCCTCACAATCCCCTCACCACCCCTCACCGCCCCCAGCCGTCGCACCCTCTGCAGGCGCAAGTGCCTTAACTTTTCCTTCTTATCGAAAATAAGTCGTTAGACGGTCTTTCATCTTTAAACGAGTTTTGCGCCGGTGCGCACGTCAAATTTCTTTTTACCCTCCCCCACTACCCAATTTCTCTTTCTTTTTTATTCAACTTGTTCTCCTCTCATGCGCAGTTTCCTCGGTTTAAGAGATTTTTCAATTTCACCACCGACGGAGTAATTTAATATCTTGACCAACACAAACGACTTGAGCACAATGAGAAAATAAATTGATAAAACGAAAGTATTAACTTCGTTGATTTTAATGCAGTTGAAAATTTCAGAGTATTAAGTTGTTAAGTTTTTAATTATGGGTGGGGGGTTGATGATTGGATTGATGAGGAGTTCTATTGTGGGAGTGGATTAACCAACCGCCAAGTTCAAACCGCAGGGGTTTCAATATTATGTGGAGTGCGTGTTCCATTGCGCTCTCTTCGAGGGATTTCAGAGTTAATTTGTTGGGAGGTGGGTGGTGTGCGGTTCTCGGAACATCGGGATGTTCTGCCTCCTTTTTTCTTTTTAAAAATATCGGTTGTTATGACA
Source organism: Fopius arisanus (assembly GCF_000806365.1). Classification (NCBI taxonomy): domain Eukaryota; kingdom Metazoa; phylum Arthropoda; class Insecta; order Hymenoptera; family Braconidae; genus Fopius; species Fopius arisanus. The sequence continues at coordinate 761,195 of NW_011887763.1, read as the reverse complement.
ATTCTCACCGTTTTTTCTGCATCGCTTAAAAAATTGAATAAACATAAAAAATGAATTTTATTAAGCTGAACTCAATGTATTTTTTACGGAAGTTAAATTCATCTGGCGGAAACCATTTTATATCCGGGATTCATGAGAAATTGTTATCTTATTTTCCAATTATCATGTATTGAATAAATAAAATTATTCATTTGAATCAAATAGAGAAGTTTCTTCAATTAGTGAAAAATTCAAAGTTTATGCTGAATAAATATTTTTTCCATTATGATATGAATTAATCCTCTGACGTCAACAGAACTTTTATTTGAAATTCATAAATTATGCATTAGAGATAAGTAAATTGTTGTATCTAAAATCAGTAATCAAATTTATTCATTTTTACCAACGACAATCTGAAATGAATTAGCAAAATTCAAATGAAGTTTTTTCCCCGAGAACTTATTGAAAATATAATTATTAGCAGCATAATGGCTCACACGGAAGATTGAATCATTTGGAGAAGACCATAAGAGCACAAGTCGGAAGAAAAATGTAAAAACCTGAGGACGAGAAATGAGAAAAAGTGGGAGGCATGAGAGACGTCCGGCACCGGACGAGAAAATTCATTTACCGAAGGGCGAATGTCTTTTCCAACTCCGATGAGGCTAACGAAATTACATCGGAGGCCCGATAATTGCTGATAATTCGTTGGAACTTCATTAAGACGCTCATCAGGCCTTGAAGAGGGGCCACGAGAAAGTGGGGGAAGAGGTGGGTGGCGGGGGGAGGTAGTGGGTCGAGATAGAAATGCATTTATTCGATTATTAATCAATTTTGATAACACGATTATCAGTGAGAGTATAAATACAGCATTTCATCGATGGTCATGAGAAAAAAAAAATAAAGAATTAAATGACAGGGGAATCTGTAATCCTGCGGTGAAATTCGGCGGATAAATACGTCGGGAGCCATTGAATTTCCCACCCCAAACGTCTCAGATTGCATTCAAGGTCTAATTAGGTTTTCGTTGAGCCTCAAAGCTCCGCAGCCGCGTCCAATTACTGGTAATTGCGTAAAGATGTCACTCTCCTAAGCGGATTCACTCTGTATTCATTGTGTATGACTGACGGTAAACAATCCGCATTTTCTCCCCTCCGATCGCTACAATCGGTCAGATATAAACGCACATCAATTAGTTTAAAGAAAAAATCATTCTTCTCATTCTTTTATTTAATATATAATTAAATTTATTTCAGGTGAAAATGACCTAAAAAAAAATTGTACGCCTGATTTTCAGCATACCTCATAATAATTACTGTGGACCAATAACTCGGATGTTAATATATTTATAATTAATTTGGTGAGAGTTTAATAAGAGCTTTTATCGAACCGTCAGGAGATATTTTCGAGGAAATTTTGATCCGCGGTTTGAAGACGCCAGATGAATGCATCCAGCAAAATCCTCACCCCAAAAAAATATTTTTAGTCTGTTTTTCAGCTCGTGCGTGTGCACACACACCCCATCGCGGATTGAAGTATTTTGACACCCTGAGAATAATGGGGCAGCATGGGGTGAGGCACCCAATTAGGTATCGTCGGGGCGTGAACGCGTATTCTCCTCCTTTTTCAAGATACAAAGTGTCTTTTACGAATGTACAATGAAAAAAAAAGAAGAGAAAAAGAAGCGTTTCAGGCTGGGACAATTCAATGTATCTGGAAGAGGGGTCCAATGGACAATGGAATTAGGCCCTGAGTTTACTAAACACGGACAACTTTTCTTCCCGTAATCACATGTCGTGGGAGATTTTCTCGTCTTGTATTAAATAATTTCGATGTGTCTAATCCTAATCTATTTTCATCTGCCCCGAAAAACTCCATTTTCTCCATTCCTTTTTATATAAATTAAATAATTAGCAATTTTTCATTGAAATTTCATTTAAACTGATATAATTTGGAAATTTATTTCACCCGAAATAAAAAATGAGAAATCACCAAAAATTCTGAATTATGTCCAATATTTTATTGGAGCTGATTAATTTTGCATTGAGATATTTATTTTGAAAATCGACTAAAAATGGTGTATGTTCTTGAATTTTCCGTAAAATTTTTGGAAACTCGACAATTCCATCCATTTTCCATAAAACCGGAAAGTTCAGTGTTTTTCTCAGGATAACCCACCGGCGGAAATGAAGTTCTTGATAGAATTACTCGGAAATAATTCTGCGGCATCTCCCCAATAATGAAATGAATAATGGATAAGCGATTTCACAATCGATTAAGCCCTGATGTCTCATCATCATGCCAACGATAGAATCCGAAGACAATCTCCCGCGGAGATGGCACCGCTGATTTTTCAACGAATATTTTCCCTCCTAATTCACATCATCCGTTTTATTCCTAGCTGTTTCAATTGGCCCTCGGAGTAGATCTATTTCCTATCGGGTGTCATTCTTTTTTTCACTCCATCTCAGCGTCCTTCTGAAAATACTATTACGCGGATAGAATTCTCGGGTAATAATCTGGGAAAAGGATCCCAGCGGGAAAAGGAGGTGAAGTATTGCACCAAACGAACGGAGGTTGAATGAGGAGTGGTAATTTTAGGTTGGCTAATGTAGTTTCGGTTTTAATGAACTTCTACGTTCGTTAAGTACATTTCTCCATCTCCGTCTCGAGCTGCCAAGTGCCTCTTCGACATTTGTTCAATGGTAGGAACCATTTCTCCCGCCATTTTTCCTTCACACTCAATCATTTCGAGATTTCAAATGTCCCCGAATTATTTTGCTGCACCATAATTACTGCGTCTTCAATATATTCTCAACTTTTCGTCGCTCCATTTTTCAATAATACAAAAACATTCCCTTATATCTATTTCAATATTTATATATGTATATATTGTATATTATTTGCCATTTTCATTAATTAACTGCTTGTTAATTATCGATAATTCAAAACCGCTGGTTCAGCATGAATTCAATCATCGAATCATGGTAAATAATTGAAAGCTAATGCAAAGATAAATAATTATCTATGAAAACAATTTTTTATTTATGATGGATTTGAAATAAAATAAATTCATGGAGAAAATTGAATTGTAAAAGTTATCTGACCGTTTGCGATTGATAATCTACCAGTTTGGTATTTTATTCCGAATTTTTTCTTTCTGTGTTAAATCTAATTAAAGGGCGACTAATCAAACATGTGAACAATCAAAACTGATGTGATAAATCCATGATAACTAATCAATGATTCGTTGGAAGACCATTCGTTGAAGGCTGATAACCCGCGGGTGTGTTGCCGAGGCGATTGTTTCTACGGTCAATCGCATGTTCAATTGCTTATTTTCATTAGCCATTATCTCGGGCTTTATTATTCTTCCGTTATCAAATTAATATCCCGTGACGTCAGAATTATCGCATTATTACAGCAAAGTCCGAGAACAACAATAGGGCAGTAGTGGGTGAAGGAGCGAAAAAAGTCCTGATAGCCGTGGACTAAATAAGGAACTAGAATTTATCCCTCAAATTAATCATCAAAAACAATCATCAGCCCCTAAAAAAATATTTTTTCAAATTTCTTAGTACACCAATTATTCCTTCAAATTATGCAATTATCTCAACAACACCGAAAAATACAGAAACCGATTTTTCAATGGATTCCACATTTCCTCAAGATGTATCAATCGAGTGATTCAGGAACTCGAAAGAATTTTAGAGATCATCAGGTGAAAGTTCATCTCATTTCCTCAATCCACGCATCGCCAAGTTTTTAGGACGTTAAAAAAATTTATCACTGGAATTACTTTCCTGTACTGTCCGCCACAGTCTTCCATTAAAAAATCAGCAAATTGCATCAGAAAGGTCACACAAAAATCCCATGTATGTGTGTTTTGTTATCAAAGTGGGAGCGATAGTTTGCTTCGGGGAGAATGAGCCGAGAAAACAGAATAAAATTGTCTAAATATCGTAATCATTACATCAACCGTATCACTTGAAATACTCGCACGCATTACATCATATAACATCGCAATATTATATACAAGTTTTGTCTATAAACCATTTAATCCAATAGCAAGATGAACCCGTTATCGATAAATCGAGGTCAATAATTACTATACCTAATGCTAATGAAAACTAATGAAATGTGGATCTCCCGGACATTTCATCTTTTTCACGGAAAAATCAAATGTTTTATTTATCTCCCCATCCCGGAAGCTTCAGGTCCGAATTACTTTTAACTAATATACAAAGTATTTATTGGAAAAATCAATATATATATAAAAAACTTTTTTTTATTCATATTAAACATGAATGAAAGGTGCCTTTAGAATATAATTTTCAAGACCACATTTTTCCATGAATAATTCATCAACACTTGGTATTCACGATAAAAATAAATTATTCAAAATCCTAATGAGTTATCGTAGGCCATAATGTCGAGAACCTATTTACCAGAGAATTCTAAAAAATAGTGTTAATCTTCCGAATTGCCGATTTTTAAAAAATTACAATAAAAATTGATGTATGACTATATGATACGTAATTGACGTATAATAATCGCATTACGTTGATAAATCCTACATCATTCCCACGCGGAGAAAAATGATAATAGCAATCATGTTATTGTGGGCAAGTTGCATTAATCGAATATAAACAAATATTGAATCCATTGTGACGCTCTTGTGTCTGGATTCATTCGAACTCCATCTACCCTGCGATTTTCCGATTTATCGCCATCATCCCAGACGATGAATTAAAAATATTTTGATAAATATTCGATGAAATTGCGGAACAGATCGAATAATCATGAACGTATCGCGGATTTGTTGACACAGATGTTAACCGACGTGAAAGGAGACGAGCTTTCTTTACCGATTGCCACATTAGCATCGTGCGAAATCGATTTATCCTCGATAATTTCTCGAAAATGTACAATCCCCGGAATAGATACGATTCCAAGAATGATAAAGACTAAAAAGTAGTTTCCGAAAAAATTTCGATCCAAATTATTCAACCACCGGATTAAAAAGTGTATCCATCGGTTTAACCGATGAAAAACTCACAACTCGTTGTTTAAAATTAAATTTTACAACCCAAAGGTAGTTTATTACTCGAAGTACATGAATTTAATCTGACGCAACATAAGAGGCACGTGTAGCCAGCTCCATATAAAAGCGGAGTAAGAAACGAGCGTCAAGTCAGTGCTGTCAAGACCGGTCAGACGTGTGAGGCCTCTGATAAGTTCAAGTGCGAACGAAGAATTGATTTACAAAAAGAATATTCAGGATCGAAGTGTGAGGACAAATAATCGTAACAGTGCAATGAGCAAAACAAAAGCTACCATAACAATGGAGAGTAATCGAAAGCCGAATAAGATGAAGATATGCACACCGCAATTTAACATCGATTATTCGCATTTTAAAACATCGATATCAAAGCGTCGAAGAACAGCAGCAACGCGAGAGCTGAGTAAGAAAATACCTCAGCACACCTGAATTTCCCCGGAATTAATGTGAATTGACAAATTGCCAGGACAAGACTAATGACAAACTATTGTTTTCAGCAAAAATCGCTTACTCGATGCCGCACAGCGTGATATCATTAGCAGAGGGAATGCCAAACGAGGAAACTTTCCCAATCACTGAAATTTCTCTCAAGTTGCCTGACGGTACGAGATTATTTCTCGATGGTGAAGAACTTGCAGCTGCACTGCAGTACATTCCGAGTCAAGGGTATCCACCACTGGTGGAGGTAATGAGATGTTGAATAAAATTAATTAATTAACCCAGAAATCGATTAAACAGCCGCCCAAATAATGCGATATTTAACGAGATTGTTTATTCTGATACAGGCAATGAGAGACTACCAGAAGAGAGCGCATAATCCACCGCTTTGGGAGAACCGAGACGTTGTGGTAGTTTCAGGAAGTCAAGATGGTCTGAGCAAGGCTTTGGAGGCCATCATAGGACCTGGTGAGCCGATCCTCGTGCAGGATCCCTTGTATCCAGGAGCTAGTGTCGTCGTAAGTCTCGCCGATCTCTATCCGATCAATCTCACATGATCATTTGATAATCTTGTAATACCTTCAAACCAGCTTACACCGCACCAAGCTGAAATGATTCCCATCAAGCAGGACAAATTGGGCATCATCCCTGAGGAGCTCCGGAACACGCTTATCAAGCGGGAGTATGAGGGAAAAGAAATGCCGAAGATGTTGTACGTCAATGCATCTGGGGCAAACCCGACGGGAACAGTTATCCCCCTGGATCGGCGGAAAGAGATCTACAGAATTGCCTGCGAATACAATTTCCTCATTCTCGATGATGATCCGTATCACTTCATGTGCTTCGACGTAAGTGATTTGCTTTGTAATTCCTCCAATCGATACAGCAGGATCAACATATACTGCAACATCTTGATCATTTACTAGCAATCTAGATTTGGATTTTGATGATTTCTTCTTCACCGATGCCAATCATTTTTATGAATTATCCTTCCAGGAACAGCCACGCACGTTCCTCTCCCTGGACACAGAAGGCAGAGTAATCCGATTAGATTCCTTCTCCAAAGTCTTGGCTAGTGGACTACGACTCGGTCTAATCACCGCAGCAACACCCCTCGTTGCAAGCATAGAGCTACACATGCAGAGCAGTCATCTACACGCATCGACGTTATCCCAGGTTAGTAGCACCAGTGAGTAAACAAACAAATCCAATCGGAAGCAATTGACACGATCGTTGAGTGAATTTTTATCAGAGAACGGTGACTAGTTCAAACTAATCAATGGAATTGGTTAAAGAAGTCGAAAAATAAAGGGAACTATAACCGCGACGCGTGTCTCCTTATCTGGATTTACTCAACAAGGTCATGCAGGGTCATTTGATTTCCTCCAATGTTTACGTCATACGAGTCATTGATGATTAATCGTTAATGAGTTGTTAATTTTTTATCGCAGGTCCTATTTCATAAGATATACAAAACCTGGGGATTCGACGGATTCATGAGGCATTACGCCTTCATCAGGTCTTTCTATAGAGAGCGACGGGACAAAATGATAGAATTCGCGAGAAAGTATCTCCAGGGTATCTAGAATTATATTTGTAATCATAAAGATATTTCTGGTATTGGCAGAGTATCGCTGAGTGGTGAAATCCTTTTTATGCAGATTTGGTTGAATTCGATGCGCCGAGTGGTGGGTTCTTCCTCTGGCTCAAGGTCAATGGTATTGAAGATACCTGGAAAATGGTCATGCAGAATGGGGTGAAGAATGGAATATTGTTGGCTCCAGGGGCTGCTTTTATGGCAGATCCCTCGGAACCTTGCAGCGCCATCCGTGCGAGCTACGCCAAAGCTACGTACGAAGAGATGGAACTGGTAAGTTGTCGATTGACAATCGTTCAAGGTTATCAACCCTCGAGAGGGTTCTCCAGGTTACCCTTCATCAACTTGTCAATGCCCGGATTTGAATCCACAGCAGGTCCTGTAGTACTCATTCTTCTGATAAAAATTCATTTTCTATCAGGCAATGGAGCGGTTGTCGCGGCTCATAAGGGAAGAATTGCGGTTGCGGGCTGATGATAACACGTAACCATGGCCTCATCTAATCATCAGTAGATGATAGTCCTGGGATAAACCACAGTGCGTCAACATCTCGACGCAATTTACGGAAAATTAGAGAGAGCGACTATAGATAATAGTTTAATCTTAGGAAAGACAGTTTTCTGGACTCACGGAATTTTAGGGGGGCTAAATCACTCCGTGTAATGAATTTCGATTTTTAATGAGGATGGGCATGTATGAATACCATTTGTGGAATACCTTGTCTAATTCTCAATTACTGGAGGAGCTTGAAGAGAATAAATAAATTTTTTAATATGGAACATGAAAGAGTTCAAGATTATTTATTGTACATTATTTTGCATATATTATTTAATTCTATGGAGTAATTGTGAAAAATGCTGCATAGTATTTCAAGTTTTGTAAATTCCTACTGTACCGTCCTTGTGCATTTACCATCAATACGGCAGACCGGCAACACCTGCTTGATAATATATTGTTTTATTATCCATTAATATCACAGAGATCATTATTTATTTCTCGTTGAGAAATGATCCACCTTGTCCGGACATCACAGTCATTATCTGAGTTACCAACAAACGGTAATAAGATCAGTAAATAGTCAGACGCAAATAGTGATAATCATGATTTCTCGGTTCATGCCATCAGCAGGCGCCATCATGATGGCAATTTCCTACTATCACTGCAGCTTTTGTACAGCTCCATCGGATCTGAATGAACTCCACAATAATCAACGACTGATTTACGATAATTAGCGATAATTCATTGAGGGAAAGAATCAATGGAGAAGGAATTTTTTCGATTGAAAGTCCATCAATGGTGTCATCACCTTGTCATTATGGGCGTTTGCGCAAGCCCGACTGCGATCAGACAGACACCGAGAAGGGAACATGAAGTTGAAAATGAGCAGAACAGACGGAAGCCAACTCTACTCCTCTTACTTAACGCTAAACATCTTAACTACCAATTAATTTGCTGGAAATTAATTCAATCTACCTTGGAACATAAACAGCTGGGATTTGTCCTGCTGTACCCACGTCCTCAAATCTACACTTTGATCTGATTAAAACTTTCTCATTGTGATAATTTCATTTTGAATTGCAGGTCTATTCTCAATTGTTGGTCTTGTCGATTATGAATCATGTTTTCGTGATTTCGAGGAAGAAAATTATAACGACGGATTTAGGGTTATGGCCGCTATTTTCAGCGTGCATGGGAGGGTGAAATCCTGGGGTGCCATGGGGAGATATAGTGTATATTAAAAGACGTTTCGGGGGTTGCTGGGGAGTCGTGTTGGGTATCAGCCCGATCATACGAATGGCCACATTTTCGTCCACGGGATTTGGTAAATAACCCATTTCCTCTTTCTCGTTATCGACTCTTACAGATCTTCGCAGCTTCATCACGATACCATTCAGGCATTTGGTTTATTGTCGGGAATTTTTACAATATGGATTGGCACTTGTCCGCGAGTTGTGCGTTAGCTGAATTCGAAAAAATTTCGTCACTATACAATTTCTGAAAATTTCCAATTTTCATTTCCTATAAAATTGAGTATAAAGTTCTCGCAATTGTCTCGGGCAATTCCTCCGCACAACTCTCAAGAGAGTTTTTGCAGATTTTCTACTTAAATCGAAATTACCACAATTCCCCGAAAATTTCAGCAACGTTTTTTTTAACACTGCAACGAAAATCTAATTTACCAGTAACTCGCACCCCCTTAACCCCCGAAACTGGATTTTCGGCTGGAGCCAGCACGCATCTCTCGCCGGGCAATTCCCGGGCGTTTTGCTCCATAAAAAAAAAGCATTACAACCTGAAGAATAAACATGGTTTTACGATACAGGTAAGTAGAAAAGGAGTAAAACCACGTCGGCCAAACAAACCCCCACCTCTCAAAAAGACAAAATGAAAAATCACCGAGTAGCAATACCGAGACGATTGAAAATCGTGACTGCCTCGGGGCTCGGAAGAATAAACAAAACAGGCCAAGTAAAAGGAGAAAAGAGTGGCCAAATCCGAATGAGGGATGGAGAGTCAAATAAAACGTAGAACGAGGGAGAGAAATAAATAAATAAGAGACGACGAAAAGGGAGGGAGAGGATAAAAGAAGAAAGAAAAGAGACAGGAAGTGCTGGAGATTCTGGAGTGAGTCTGGTGGGTGGGTGGGTGTCAGAGGGTGGTGGAGGGTGGCAGAAGGTGGCAGGTGGTGAAGAGAGGCAAAGGGGGGGGGTAAAGAGGGTTGTGTTTCCCTCTATCTCTCAGTGCGATGTATACCGTAGTGGCTTGGGGGGGTTATTCCCAGGGGGTGGACGAGGGGTGGGACGATGATTCTGCGGAGGTGAATGCGAGGCACATGGAGTTGTGTCCTGGGGTGGCCGAGGGGGTGAGGTTGGACCAGAGGATGGGAATGGTCGGCAAGGGGGTGAGGGGGTAACAGAGGGGTAGTGCAGTTTCGTGTTGGCATTACTCTTGATTTCCGTGGTGACGTCGCTACCTCTCGCTATATACCTCTCGCCCCCTTGTCTTGTGTTTTGCCGTTTCTCTGGGTCTATATTCCCTCTCTATTCCCCTCTTTGCCATCCCCTGGTGCTGCCCCACGTGTACAGATATTGTGAAGATGTGGTACGGTGGTAACCATTGCCCGTGGACCTATCCGGGAGATAGATCCTCGACGCTTTTCCTGTATATCCGGAATCGGACTTTACCTCGCATTTCCTTGATGGCTTTTTCCGGGATTCAACTTTTCCTCCTGTCGACGCCATTTTCAGGGGATACCGATGGGGTCAATCGTGCGAGCCGTTTTGCCCCCAAATTGGTTTTTGTTTATGATTTTTGGTTTTTTTATTTTGTGGGGGATGACTGGGTTTTTTCTCCTATTTTTTTTGGGGCTCGTGCGATTTTTTTTTTATAGAATTCGATTTTCTCTTGTAATGGTATAATTGAAAATTGATGGAAATTGGGGAATTTAATTGGAATGTTAAATTCGTGGATGGTGTTGGTTTGTGAGGCAATGAATGAAGAATTTCTTCGATATTTACTGTAAAAAAAATGTTTGATCTCGTTGAGGGACACCCAGTGGCGGCCATGGCAATATCGCCTGCGATTGCCCAGTAAATATCGGTACGAAAGGTTATAGCCTAGGCTCTGTGTGGCCCCCGTAAACCAAGACATTAAATTTTATAATATTGCGCCGCGTCTCGTTCTACACGGGCCCCCTTTCACCACCCCCTCCGCCCCTTTCCACACACCTCTCCACCCATCGTTGCTTTTATTGGCTATTTACAGAGGAAATGGCTTCTAAATTAACTGCAGAACTGCCAGGATCACCTTGATATTTTCCCCGGGAAAATGCAAAAAATTTTTACGCAGGACTCACTCACTCTCTCATCCGCGAAAATACATTTATTGGAAAATTCATCCCCAAGTTTGGCAATCAAATTCCTTGAAAGCGATCAATTTTATTCGCACGGGGCAACAATTTTTATTCCCAATCTTTCACTGGCATTTTCACAGATGAATAGAATTTTTTGTTTAATTATTATGCAAAAAATTTTATTGCAATTGGAATTACGAGTAGAGTAGCAATTAATTAATTAGACGAATTTTAATTTCAATGGAAATAAAAACGTTTATAAGAAATTGAAATTCAGATGAAAATTCACACCCATGACTGGACGTTAGGAATAATTTTATTAGAATTTTCTCTCCATTTGAAAATTCATGTTCGAAAACAAAAGTTATTCAATTTAAGGGAGGCATCCGTGGAATTTGAGGGCAATGCAGCAACGCATGTAACATTGTTCCCCTCCGAAGTAAATTTCATATCTCAATTAGTTTTCGGTCACGTGTCGACACGTGCCAGCCATTGCGCATCTCGTGTCAAGCTCCAGTCGAGACACCCGGCATAATTCAAACGCAAATATATTAGGTGTTCCAGCCCCCGAATTCGTGTTGTATTTTATCTTTCTGAGGTACCTATGATTTTGATAAACATCTCCGTCAAGACGATCACCAGATTCGACGGAGTGGAATCGACCTGTCGTCAGGTGCTCTCACATCTTCCTCATGTGGAAAATTGAAAATGATTTGAATTACAGGTGAAGTGAATTGAAATTCATCCACATCAATTTATTAATTCACATCACAAACAATTTTATCGGAGTTCTCAATCTTTAATTTAAAATCATTTAAATTGTTTTCTTCATCATTATTATTATTGTTTAATCTTTATTTCTCTGCGAATTTAAATGTTCAATGAGATTTTGTTCAGAAATCATTCAATTTTATGATTTAATTATTATTTTGAGGAGAGAGCTGTGATTCAACCCTAAATCAATTTTTTTTGTTAAACTCATTTCTAATATTCTTAAACATTCTCCAAATTTGTATCGATTCAATCCAATTATTGATTCGTTAAACTTTCATTTAGTTCAACAGTGTGTTTACTCTTATTTGATTTCATAATTTTTTAATTCGGAATAAATTTATGAATCAATCGAATCGATCAATGTTTTTCTGGTGAATAAAAACGATTGACCTCCTCCAGTGAATCGAATTTGAATGGCCGTAATGCATCGATAAAAGTCAACCCCAAATTGCCCCTCACCCCTCAGGGGATATCCGCATCTACATGATCATCCAGACATATGTTTGTGCGTTGGCGACATACACATCACCTTTTCGCTGGCAACATATTAACGGCTTAGCAGGCTAAGCCTTTTATATTACATTTTTCCCTCTATGGGGTCCGGGTAATCCAATGGGGTGGGCCGAGGCCAATGGAGACTAAGGTTTTTCTAACTGTCGTCGACTTGACTCGAATCGCACTGTAAAAAAAATATTTTTTGCCAACAAATACAATTGTTTATCTGCACCTGTCATTTTACTCAAAATATTCTCAAAATATTCCATGAAATAATATCGTAACTAACGAATATTATTTAAAAAAAATATTAATCATCAAATTCTATGCGTTGTAACAATTTTTTGGAGGTGGGGAATTGTTTTTAGAATGAGGGAAAAATATTTTTAAACTTTGAGACTGATTTTATCACTGTGGAATGGAGTATTTTCCACCCGAGATTTTGAATGAAAGTCACCCTTGAGTTGTGATACCCAGCGGGTGGCCACAATTAAGAATAGTGACCGGGCAATTCGGGTGGTAAATCCCGTCAGCGATGTACGGACGAATCGTCGATATATCGATTTGGGGTAATTCCGACTTTAACAGCCCCAGGATGCGGTATAACACGGGGCGCAGCCCCTGATGGTTGCATTGTTTGTACACACCCATGAATAACACGAAATGAGTATGGGAAAATCGACGGTAGTCTAATATCCTTGACTTCTGACCTTTTACAACCAAGCCCGATACACGAAGAATAATTTTTAATAATAAAACAAAAGAAAAAAACGTGAATCGCCCCCGTATTTCTGTCAGGAGTGAAGATGTAACGCCCACCAAACGTTTCAAGACAGATATCACTGAAACCACGAGAGATACCAGATTTCTGTTATGAACCTTTTTTGTAGAGGAAAACTATAGCTATAAAAAAGGTTATTACGAAAATTTCGGTATCTCTCTGAGATTTAAGGCGAAATGGACTTGAAAATCTGTTGCGCAAATTGTGAATCGGTTGTCCGCTGAATGACGACTGAAAAAAACGCGATTAAGGTTGAGTTGTTCATGAATAATACGGACAAATGAAAATAAATGATAAATAAATGAAATCCAAAATGGGAGGGGGTGGGATGAACCAATGAGAAGAGGGATGAACCAATGAGAAGAGTGCTCAAAATTTTCAAATACAAAAGTTGCAGCGGAAAAATTGAGCGATTTGGTAGACCAACGAGTGGCCATAAATCTCATCTCTGTAGTCAAGTTTTTCGTGTAAATCTTACCACGTTTTAGCGGTAAGTCCGGCTTCTCATCCTGAGAGGATCAACCGTTGCAGACTGGATGGCGTGTTAGAAACCCAGGAAAAGAGGTTGGATCCTGGTGCTGTGTAGTTTGAGGCTCTCGATGCTGTAAAATCCACTTGTCAGAGAGTTTTAAATTGAGGGTAACACCCGGAAAAAATACGTTGAAAGACACACGAGTCTCTCAGCATCCGGATGACCAACGGAAATAGGGTGACACGAAAAAAAAACTTCACAGTCGAAATTCCTATTACTGAAAATTAATAAAACCCTCAATTTTTCGTTTCCCAAAATTTTCGATTTCCAGAAATCCTGAAGAATTAACAACTTCAATGAAAAATTGAAAATTTGAGTCGTTTTCTCTCTGAATATTGATGTTTCATGGAAAATAAATTCCATTTGTTAAATTTTCATGTAATTCTCTGAAAGCTCATGAATTCCCTAGAATTCTAGAATTTTATTTATTTTTCCCGTTCAACCAATCGATTATCTGTTTTAATAACTCTAATCAATTATTGAAACATCAAATCAAAACGATTTAATTGTTAAATATTCCATAAAAAATTAATTACAATAATTATTCTCGGAACCTGTCGCCTCCAGAGCGGGCAATTCGCGCGCAAACTTTTCTAGTCGCGGAAAATCATGGAAAATTCCTGGTAAGTCGTGAAAATCGTCTGCAACTCATGATTCAGTCATAAAATAAACTTTCGTGTTTGATTGAGGCATCCTCGAAGTATCTTTCCCGTTTATTTTCAATTCCCCGTTCATTTCTACCTTCCAAACGCCAATAAGCACTGAAATGAGTGGACTTCAGGTCGGACTATCTAGCGAGGGGAGTTTCCCATGAATGGAGGGGAAATTGAAAAACTTCAACGGTGGAAGAAAATTGTCTCGGGCACCGGCACAATTCTCTCTCTCTATCCTGGAAAAAACTTAACTTTCTCGGGCGTCCTCATACATTTCGAAAACTAATTAAACTTTGGACACCCGCACGGACCCTCGCTCGGCAGAAAAAAACGCAAAAAGAGAATTTTCTTTATACGTTGTCTATAAGGAGTTTTGAGATGGAAATAAAATCGCGGGGGAGAGATAAAATGGATTTTGTATAAATGGACGCGCAATGTCTATTGCTCTCTGCGCCTCAGCTCAAGCCGGAAACTTTCCACTTGCAAAATTGGAAATATTTCCGGATTTGAGAAATTTTATCAAATCAACTACAATTACTGCGTAATATCACATGAAATCATGAGATCAGGGGAATACCCGGGTAAAAAAAAATTGTAATCGAAACATTTTTTCCAAATTTTCAAAAAATTTCGGGAAAACTTTTCAGAATTTTTTTTTATCAAACGAAAAAAAAATGGGAAAACAAAACAATTTTATCTCTGCAAAAGGTTTTGAAAAATTTTTCAAAAATTTAAATACGAAATTACAACAATTCCACATAATTCATGTACTTCATCGCCTAAAATAAATAATCAAGTGACAACTTCACGGTTTTTTGGTCAGATGAATAAAAAAAGTAATGACGATTTGACTAGCGACAAATTTTCAACAGCTCAATGAAAACCGCGGATCCGTGAGATATATCCATCAACGCGATGCCATTCCAAATGAAGTGGCAGTGCGATCGACTGGTGGATGTTATAGACTTGTAAACGAGGCTTGAGAGTAGCTTCACCGTTAAATTGAAACGCTCGAAGGTAACGTCTAATGAATGCATCCCGGTGTACTGGGGCTAATACGCCCCCCGCATACACCTCCGGCTTTATCTACACCCGCCCCTCCCTCCCTTTCCCACCCCCCCCGATTTCTCCCTTGAGCCTGCAATTTTGCAATCCACCACTAGAACGCAATAATTTGAAAACGGTACTTCAGATTCTACGGATTGTATGTGCGCGTCTGCCGACAAAGTACCTGAATGATTCAAGTGCTGGGAAAATTCTGGAAAACTCGTTGCGGCGGTGAATATTCCACCAATCAAGAATTACCGTGTCTGTTGCATTATATTTCGTTATCAATTAATCAGCATTTTCATACGATTACACAGTTCGATGTTAAATATTTATGTAATAAATGAGTGGAAATGAGTCATTGAAATTTTTTCAAGAAATTATCATTTTGATTATCGCCAGGAATAATTTATTAGGTCATTTTTTTTGGGGGTGGGGGGAGAGCCGTTAGGCGAAGGGATTGCTCATTGATACAACATATGGATAGGGAAAATCGGTGGTGAGAGAATACGCGGTGGGTCTGGCTGCCGGTAAGCACAAATTGCCGCAAATTGAAGAAAATTGAATGAAGCTCAGAGCTTAACGAAGGCACTAAATCCTCGTGAAAATGACCTATCTCAACTGTTCAACCCACTTTCAGTTACGAGTGGCTGCATACGTAAAATCTACTGATCAACGGGAAAATTCTGGTCTGAATTTTCAGCATCTTCTAAAAAAAAAAACGAAAAATTGATTCGTGAAAAGTACGAGATACCGTTCTCTATTTTTTTTATTTTCGAGGGTAAAATAAATTGTTCATTGTCAGTAATAATTATTAGCATCGATTGGGTGAAAAATGAAAGGACGATTGATGAATTACTAATTGGAACTTGTCGGAGGTATTCGTCGGCTTCAGACGAGTGTCGGAAGTACACGAGTTATCGAATGTACCATCCGAATTCGGCGAAATACACGCGCTCTCCTGGGATTGCAACGTGGGGCAGCGAGATATAGCATTCCAGATTCAGGTATGTAATATGAGAAATTCCAACCTGAATGTTGTCGTATGTTGTGAAACTCGGGAGAAGGCAGTTGTGAGTATACAACCCATTGAAAATGGTATGCCTTTGCAGTGCTTGGTGATGTGGGTGTGTGTGCACGCCCGATTTTCCATCGATCCAAACCCCACCGACATGATGTATCTCTCTCCTTTCGACAAAACACCCCAAACCCAGTGGAGTATCAAACGATATGATATTTGGATACCTCACTGAAGATGCTGCTAATCCCACTCTAGAAACTCATTCACTTTGGATACTTGAACTTATTACATCAATTGAATTCCTCGGGTTCTGCGATGTCCCGTGCAAGAGGTAGACGGATAATTATTGCGCGGAGGATATTCAATAAAAATTGTACAAGAAAATTTGGGTCGAAATTAAAATTTACCATTTTTGAACGTAATTTTAGAAAATATGAGATTTTACCGAAATTCCGGGTGAGAGTCTTTGGTTAATATTCATCAGTATTTATTTAATAATTCCCATATTTACAGAATGGTAATTTTTGAAATGGAACATTACGAAAAAATGAGGAGGGAGTGAATGTGGTGACTCGTAATTCTCAAAGGGTGAAATATAAAATGGTTATTTGATTCTCTCGCATAACTTTCCGAATATTTCCGAGCATACCATTGACGGATATTTTTTCTGCCAACTGTCACGTAATTGTGCGTGAATTTATTCCTCGTGTTCAAAAAAACCACCAGAATTTCGGCAAAAATGGCAATCGCGTAACCGCGAGTTGCGATGTGTCAATCCCTCATAAGACTAATTTTCGCCAACTAATTACGCCTTAAAAATCAATCACGTCATTAAATCCGTTGCATTCAGGTGTAAATGACAGAAAGCCCCACGTGCCCGTCGCCACCCCGCGAGTATCTCTCAAACCATTTAAAATCGATCAAGCACAGACTCCCCACCCTCACACCCCTGCTGCGTCCACCCCCCGAAAAAAAATCCACCCCCTCGTACCTCATGCATCTCAAAGTGAACTGGAAACAGCAGTTGAACCATCCGGTTTATGAAGTTGTACAAAACGTTTGGGTATTAAATTACCGCGAAAAAAAAACGCGGAAAATTCGGAGGGGCTGCAGTGGAGAGGGCGGATGCGATAAATAAGAGAGGGTGGAGGATAAAGACGGAGGGATGAAAAAAAAAAAATAGAAAACAGAGAAAAAAATAAAATGGAGAGACAAAAAACGAGAGCAGGGCTGGAGGAGCAATCTTTCCTTCGGCTGGGCCATTCCACCCCCTCATCCCCCTCTCCCTTCACCCCTACCACCCCCCTATACCACCCCTATACCACCCACCGCCCTCTCACGGCGTGCTATCACCACTGGAGTCCGCTTTCCCGCGAGCTCTCGCCCGTTCCATAAAAATAAAATTTCAATAAATCTCAACAGCACGGCGGTGAACCCAGTGGGGCATCCGGAGGGCGGGCTACTCGCTCATTGGAGGGTGCCTCCCGGTGGTTACGCCTACTCAACTTACACTGGGATACAACGGACTATGTACCACGGGTCACGCTGATTCACTTGCATTTTTTTTTTTACTTTTTTCTACTTTTTTTTTTCAGTCCATGCACTGAAACAATAGATTTTTCAAGAGAATTGTTGATATCTTTTTGGTGATATTTTTTTTTAGGGAATATATTCACCTTCGATTTTTCCTGAATCTTAGGTGGTTAGTTAAACAATTTTATATCTTACATTTTTGAGGTGGGTAATTGGGGGTTAGGTAATTTGTACTTTGGTACTGTTTTTGCGGTACATAATGTGCCGTCAAGAAGATTGATCAATCAATTGAAGAGACTTTTATGGAATTTGAAGAGCAGTAGTTGTAATTGTTTAATTACCAATTGTGGGAGACAATAATTGTGGTCATGTTGACTTGGAATTATGGGAGAGGATTTGAAATTAATACGACAATTGATAAAAATTGAAGAGTCGTTGGAAGGCTTGATGGTGTGTGTGATGGATCTTTAGAGTATATTTTTCTGATTCTAAATTGTCGATTTTATCCAATTACCGACGGTAAGAGTCGGAGGATTACGGAATCTCTTTTACGATCGTGAAGATTCGGTGGCTCAGGGCAGTTGGAATTCGATGAAAATCGGTGTTTATTTGGGATTTTAGAGAACGATAAAATAGAAGCGAGTGAAAAAATTGATGTCGATAATTTTCTACAAATTAATTAATTACTTAATAAAAAATCCATCGTAAAAATAAAATAAGCTGTCAAAGTATTTTACCTTTTCACTAAAAAATCTCAAATAAAATCAAAAATCTTAAAATAATTTCGATTATAAAAAATTTGAATTAACAATAATTCCGGAATAACGACTAATTACTAAATTACACGATTAAATTTTTAATCACATCACCCAAAATAAATGAAATATCATGAATTAATAAATTTGTGTAGAATAATATTTTCAAAAAGAGGATAAAAAATGGAGCGAAACAATTACCAACTGCCTAAAGTTAATGAATACAATGAAGTAGATAAAATTAATGAATGACGAGTAGATTCTGCACTTCAATGTTTGATACGAAAAAGTACTTTAAAAAAATAGCCAAAAAGGTGAAATAATATTTGAATCGAGTGGGGGCCCGATTTTGTCGATGTTCGGTCCTGGGTTGGTGATACGAAGTCAAAGGATAGGCGCGATTTAATATCACGCCCACAAGCGAGAAAGCGTTTTGAAGGAAAGGGGAGGGTATGATCCGCATGTGCGAGGAGGAAGCCGATAACGTGGATGTGCGGGTGCGGCCGTACGCGTATGACAGAGTGAATTCTCCCCGTAGAAGAGGACAGCGATAATTTTACCGAGAGGTGGGGAGTTTTGGAATGGCAGCTGGACAGTTCGCCGTTAGCCTTCCGGTCGTTCGGTCCGAACGTCAGTTCACCGGTTATCCAACAACAAATAATAAACAATAAAATAGTGTGGGTGATTGTTATCGATCGTTTTTGGTAGATCAAAGTGTTACCATTGAACGAAAATTCGTACGCGGTGTGCAGGAGTATTGCTCCTGGGGAGGCATGCTCAACAATATCTCCGCTGGAGCTTCCGTCCATGGCATCACCGGTGAGTAATTACCCTAATTAAATCCCCCAATCACCGAACAAACCGGCCCCACAGGCCGATCCCCAGGAATTCCACTATCCCGTAGCCGTCGGAGACTCAATCTCGCGTCATCCGATTCCCCTCACAACCCGTCGATCCCTCGATCTAGGGAAATTCTTTCATCCAGGAAAATTATCACTGCGGCTTTTCCTCGGTTAGTGAGAAAAAGGTTTTCAGCGGTTCGTGACTCATCTGCGGGAGTATAAAAATGAGAAAACATTACACAGAAGCCGATTCTATGGTGGATGAGGATCAAAGCGACGTGCCGAATCATTTTCAACTGTCTAGTGCCTCTCATAAACCCCTCCGAGACCCTCACACCCAATAAAATAAAAAACAACCTGGAGAAAAGATGGAAATAAACACCTCGGTGCATTACGGTGGAAATACCGGTGGTCGTAAACGATTTTCCATTCATAACTGCTGGATTGTTTCACGGTTATTTGGGGAACATTGCGGGATCATCATCTTCAGGATATTCGTTTTTCACTGCCTCTGATAAAATAGATCCTTCATCATTTTTTTGCAACTGTCGGTTCATTTTTTGTCAACACGTTTTTATTGATCCTATAAATTATAAACTATTTCCTTAATTACATATTCATAGAATCAAAATCAATGAATTTTAAAGGACCCGTTTTCGTAGTCAATTAACTCATTAAAAAAATTAACATATCTGTTCAAAATTTCTCCTGAGGCCAATAATTTTTCCATTAATCAATATTCGAATTCGAAAAAATATCAAAAGCTGTGGATATCGGAAAGAAATATATTTATATCCATCGGTTTTAAGACTGGAGAATATTTTTTTCGATCGAGTTAATTTTACTTGCATCGGGATAAAGATTCGATTCAAAATAATTATCCGTAATTTTTATCTGAATTTTCTATGGGCCTTACATCACCACCGCGCAAATTTCTTCACTTTCCATAATCGTAAGTTTTGAATAAAGTTTTTGCATTCTTTTTTTACCCTATCTCAATTAAAACTGGGTCTACTTGATTGAACTACCCGCAGGATTGAAGTGAAAAAATTCAATTGACTAGAATTTTCGAAATACAAATTCCCCCTTTTCCCTGAATTAGCAATTTCATGGAAAAATCGAATAAAGATCGATCCAAGAATCAGATTGGCTGCTAACGAAAACGTTGATTTCAAATTTCAGTCGTACGATGTTTTTGTTTTTTTTTTTCTTTTTATAAAGAGCAATTCTTATCACACACGTGGTACCTTAATGTCCGGGTAAAGAAGTGTTTTCAGTTGCGTATGTATTTGCTCTCTCGCCTAGAAGCCAAGAGGCCGGTGACGATTCTCACACCCCAGTGCTAAGTGACCCCGTGCGTCCCTCTCGGCTTCTGCTCCTATACAAATTTAAACTATACGCGTTAGTTCTTTTGGCCCATCCCGTGTCTCAAAAGGGCGAAGGGAAAAGATCAAAAGAACTTGTGCCACTCCGCGAGGATTCGAGTTATTTCACGGAAATGCCGCATCGGCAGGAGAACCGCAAGCAAAAATTTTTGTTTAAAAAAACCATAAAAAAAAAAATTCACTATTAAAAATATTGAACAGATATTAATTTTCAACTCCTTGAAGATGCAATTTAATTTCACCGTGAACTCTGCTGATGAGTTTCAATTTCACATATTCTGTTGTTTAAATTCTGTTGTTATTAACAATTGTGGGGTAGAAGGTTGGCTGGATAAAAAAAATAGATAATAGGGAAGGAATTGTCAGGGGTGATTGCAGAATTGAAATATTTGTGGGAAACTATTCTCTCATTTCGTGGGATTTCCGAGGAATTCTTTCATGTTATGAGTGATATAATTGGCGAATTGAATTGCACATGCTAATTATGGGGTAATTATCATCAGGAACGAAGGAACTTCACGCACAGGAGCTGAAGCACGAGAAATTGGAGAGCGTGCTGGGGGCGAATTTGGCTGGTACTCTGTCCAGTGGTGGAGGCCTGACACTCCATCAAGAATTGATAATGGGGATGCCGGGAGCAGGTAAATTCCCTTGAATTATCACCAAATAAAAGTTGCCTTAATTTAACCATGAAAAAACTTTTAGGGATTCTTTTCTCATTTTCAGGTAATGCTGGGGCTATTGGTCAGGGTGACGACAAACCGGCGAAACAGAAGAGACACCGAACGCGATTTACACCAGCACAGTTGAACGAATTGGAGAGGTGCTTCGGCAAGACCCACTACCCGGACATCTTCCTCAGGGAAGAAATCGCCATGAGGATCGGACTCACCGAGAGTAGAGTGCAAGTAAGACTATTTTATATTCCTGCGATTTGATGAGCCTGAGTGAAATTAACTGAGAGAAAAAAAATAATTAAATGACAAAGGAAAAAAATACTTCCACAATTGATTAAGTGTGAAAAAAATTGAGATGAATAAAAAATCATTTTGTCTAAACAATCACATCCTCGCATCCTCACGGAATGCTCCAGTGAACCGTGCCAAATATCAAGTGAAAGCAATTGAACTTGATGATTAAATTATAATTACAATGTCTTAATGAATTCAGAGAAGACACCTCGAAGATATTTTCGCAGGCGTTAGAATTCAATTGCGAAAGACACCAGTGGCTTCTGCGGATTAAACAGAAACTTGGAGTTGCTAAGCCCGGGGTACCCCACCCGAGGGGTTAGAATATTCGTCCCTGTGGGTGATATCTCCATCGGTGGTACATTCGGTGGCAGGGGTACAGAAAGATCCTACCGCAAAACCGCGAGACATCGTCCGACGGTCAACCACTTTCAACTCTCCTTTCACCAATTCGATTTAAAATCAAGTCGATACACCCAATTCGAGGGGAAGTGTTCATTCACAATCTCAATAGTGGTGTTATTTTAGGCGAGAGGGAGGAAGTGCTCAATGGGCTAAAAAAAAAAACGTGGCTCTTTTATCAGTTGGCGCTCTCTGGGGCTCGCTGGAAAAACGTAGCTAATAGAAATTCATGAAATTTTTATTCGCAAAACTCAAAGCGTCAGTCAAGTGAGTGCCAACCCGCATATCAAACAGCCACTCCACCCATACGGCACTTTTTCTGTACTACAGCCACGTTGTGCTATACTGGTGCTCCTCCGGGGCAGCATAATGAGACGAATTGACGGAAAATTCACGATTCATTCATACTACGGATAGCTTTTATATCATAATCGTAGTGTCTGGTGAGAATTCAATATTTTCGACGGTTGTTTTTTTTTCTGACGGAAAATTCAGCGGCGAAATGGGAAAATCTGACGCCGCTTTTCACGGACTATTCGTTTCCCGTCGATATCTCGCTATTCAACTGTCATAGCGATTTTTGTGTCAGAACCTTTTTCCCGGCGTTTTTTGAGACCTTCAAAAAAGGTTATTACCAGAATTTCAGTATCTCGTTTAGATTCGGAGATATTCCTCGAGAAATCGGATGAAATGAGAGTCGACTTCAATTGAGTAACGGAACAAAACAGAAATTTAATTGCCCGTGAGTTTGAATAAGATTGGCATATTTTCGATTATTCCGGAGTGAAAGATGATTACCAAGAATCCTACGAAAATTCCTACGAAAATTCTTACGAAATTTCTTCTACAATTACCAAATATTTCCCCGTAATTATCGCAATCCCGACAATGTGAGTCTGAATGTCTGCAATCGGACTGAAATACTGGCTATTGATTTGATATCGGGTAAAATTCACTCGTCTTCTATGGGAGCGGTAAAAAAAAGTCGAATAAGAAGAGTAAACGATTGAGATAAAAAGCTGTGAAGGCTGAATCGAGCGGTAGGAGGATCGAGACGATTGACGAGAGGTTGGATATTCGCACATCTGAGGGTAGGAGACGTTTCAGGGAGATGAAGATGACGAGGGGAAAGAGGGCAAAAAGGTAAAAGCGAGGGGGAGTGTAATTGAAAGAGGCCCTCTATCTGCGAGGAAAGGGGGGTTGATGTGAGCGGACGAAGCGTTTCCAAGGGAACATACCCGCGAGATTCCGCGTTCAGATGGGTTTTGGGTTCAAGCCACCAATGGGGCCGCGGAAGCAAGCGCCGGCGCTATACTGAAATCCAGGGGCTATTGAGCGCCAGCTATCAAAGATTTCTTGTTTTACCATGGCTGGTCTGGGGTTACCTCCAGTTTCCCTTTGTCCTCTATTTTAATTGGAAAATTCGGGCTCTTTCAAATTCATCTATATAAATATATATCCAGGAATATATGTAAATTATTTTTAATTATTCATTTCGAAGAAAATCAATCCCAAATATATCTCGGATTTATCTGTATAGATATATCCAGAGTATATAGTAAAGGACATTTAAAATATAATTCCGGAGAGAAATATATCTCGGTTCATAGTTTTGGATTATATATTTTGCTGTGCGGGTCGAATGCGTGGTTTATATATTTTTTTTGTGGAGGTAATGGTAATAGTGGAGAGATGGTTTTTGGGTTCTAATTACCCCGGAATTTTATGGAATGAATCCCCGGAGGATTGGAAATTTTATCGAATTAGTCTCGCGTTGCCTGTGATATTAGTGATATATTTTTCTCCCCGCAGACTCATTCAACTAAAAAAAATGGAGTCCTCGAGACTGAATGAGCGACCGATCGCCACAGGCACCTGAAAAAATCTCATCAATCCCGACATTTGAATGAAGCCCCATAACCGAGAGTACCACGAACACTGGTCACTGCTCATCAACACTCTCGATAAATTAAACTGACGAATGATAACCCGACGAATCATCTCGAAAATACTCCCCCATCCGAAAATACAAATGGTTGACGTCTGTCATTTCGCTGTCTATCG
This sequence comes from Fopius arisanus, assembly GCF_000806365.1. NCBI lineage: Eukaryota > Metazoa > Arthropoda > Insecta > Hymenoptera > Braconidae > Fopius > Fopius arisanus. Next base: position 737,011 of record NW_011887763.1, on the reverse strand, counting down.
AAATTGAATTCCCCGGTCACATTTTCCCGAAAATACCCCCTTTTCACTCCATTTATGCATTCCCCCTCGCCGTCGGACTAACGATCTCCACTCCGTCACATAAATAAATAAATAAACCCCATACGATAGCCGAGTCCGTTATTTTGCTCACAATAACAATAACAAAATGGCAAAATGCGCGTAAAAATGAACGCGACGAGAAGAAAGACTAAAAAAAAATTCATTTCCCCGTGGAAAATATTAAAACGAATTCCTCACCGGAAATGGAGTTATCATATCGAATATATTTTCAATGATATCCACCGAAATTTATGACTCGACACTCGTTGCACTTTTAATTAGTACAGTTTTTAGAAAAGGGTAATTCATTAGTTTCGTCAATCTTTATTCACCTCAATTACCACCACATCGTCATGATAAAAAATATTCGTTATTTGTTTTTCATAAAGCCCGAAAGTGATTATTCCCACCGATAAATCATTCGTCCTGAATGAAATAGCAAAAATACGATGGATAAAATCCACACGAGTCAACACCTGAGGAAATGAAAAATTTATTAAACAATAAATAAACAAACGTGAAAGCCAATAATTAGGGCAATACCTGGACATTCGGCACTGAGGTACCTCAAAAAAATCAACTCGTGACACGTGAATCAATTTTATTTTCGTCGGAGGGGTGAATGTTCTCGTCCTTTCAATTGAAAAAAAAAAATAACCAACGAGTTGAAGTGGAATGGCGGACTCTTTCGTCTCGTCAATTGACAAAATGCGGCGAATTTTCACCGGGGACCACCCACTCTGTCCTTTTAATCAGCTCCAATCACTCGAAATCGACGTATCTTTTTTTTTCGTCCACTCCTGATGCAACTCTTTTGACGTTACTCTGCTAGAAATTCATTTGAATTCCTCTGGCCTTCTATTTCCAAAACATGTTTTTTCGCTTACGAGGATTTAATTACGTTTCGTTTTCAACCCGTCAAGGGGATTGTCACTGGCATATTGCCAATTGGAATGGAATCGGAGTGGAGAAAAATGTAGGAAAATTGGTCTGAAATTTCGTTACTGCGCGACGAGGAAAATTCTTCAGAAAAATTCTATACCGGTGGTACGGAAAAAATTTCAATGAAATCGCTAGTGGAAATTCTGGGAATTTCTGGTTGTTTCGGATTGAATTTATTCGCAGAGAAATTCGTAACGGAATGTCAACGCATTTTTTATTTGAGAATTGTCAAATGGAAAAATCCCAGGGAATATATTCTACAATATTTTATCAACATTAATAACCTATATTAATAATAATACTAATCAAATAATAATTAATCCATATTAATAATAAAAATATTAATAATCGTATCAAACATTCAAATTAAGTTTTCAATCAAAATTAATTATCAATTCCGAAGTACAAAAAATTTTCTATTATTTAATTTATTCATAACAAATACCAGAATCGATCATGAAATAAACTAGATTTAATTATATTGTTTATCGCTGAAATTTTGAACATTTCGAGTAAGAAAAACTATTCGAAAGCTCATAAAATCGGAATGCAAAGCTCTCGCTGAAAATTTTAAAGGATCTAGTATGTACCCCAGACAGTAGTTGTTCCGTCGTCTGGAAAAATGTTCCAGTAACAATGTATGGATTACATTAACGACAGAAACACAGGTGAATATCCCAGGTTGAGCTTTATTGAAGGCCCGAGCGCAACGATTTAAATTAAATCGTAATGAAGTGCCGATTAAAATTGCAATCGTCCACGGAATAGGAACTCTCGGCGCACAGTTGGCAGTTAACGTCTGCTAACAGGGGCATTTAAGTTAACTACTCTGGTGGACGCAGTCCGGGTTGAGGTAACAGCCTCGTTTCTAGGCTGAAGGGTCCTCTTTCGATTACCACTATCTCCTCCCGAAAATTTTATGTACACTTCTGCCATCGCGCCTCTCACTCGCCACTTTTGCCTCTCGTTTTCGGTGCCAAAAACACCCACAGGAAAAAAAAAATAAGCCCTGGAGAGGATCTACATGTCGCACGCTTTTACCATCAGCAAAAAAAATGATTGATGAGTCAAAGGGGTTGGAATTTTGTCTGATGAAAAATTTTTACGGGTTATCAAACAGATCTTCGACAATCTTTTGGAGATCCTTTGGATTAGACTCGTGATTTGGGGTGGATTTTCTTTCGGGTGGATCATCGGGTCGTCGGTCCTGGGGATGACCGGGGGTGCAAAATGCTAGGAGTCACCATATGGGACACTCTGGTTTCCTCTCGAAAACATCCCTTGGGGGTGCATGCTGATGGCACTGTCAGTCTCCTTTTGGGAATCTCGCGGGAATCCACGAATCACTGGGACACAAATGTGTATTTTGTTTTATTACCACGGGAAGAAATATTGATGGCGCAATGTATTCTGGAGATAAATGATGGAAAATATTTTTTATCGTTTTCAAAGAACACAAAGTAAAATACAACTCTAAATATAAAATAATTATTAATATTAAAGAAAATGTTTACTTCAATTTTTTATACAGTTTCATAAATATATTGTTGTTTATTGTTTTGAGATAATTAATGGGAGGCATTTTTTTTGCGCAAATGCTTTTATAGTGAAGTGAAAAAAAAAATCGAGTGACTTTATTCGCAAAAATAATAATAACTTGGGCGCAACAATCTTTTCTATGCAACGGCCCATGCATTTTAAGGCGGTGGCAGAGGGTTTGCTGTGATTTTTAATGCTGTATAAATATGCATAGACTGTGATATGAGCTCTTACGTGTCGTCGGGACGAAAAATATAACGCGTATAATGCAAAAAGGGGCGCACAGACCACCACTGTAGACCGAGTCAGTGCGAGGGAGACAGTGTTAGCGAGGGTAAAAGAATATGAGGGGGTTGAAAGGGGGTAAAAATGGGGTGAGAGTGGTCTGGTGTATATGGGGATTCTCAATGGATAAACTGTGTCGCTGTGGTCTACCCAAGGGAGCATCATTCGACGCCCATTTGGTTATCATCTCGCACCCACTTTACCCCCAGAGTCAACTCCACCCTCGAGTTTTAGGGATCGCGATAAGTAATCGCGTTAACAAACATCGATATTTAATTTTCGGATTTGTATCGTTTAGTCTGACACGCGTGATGCAGCCGGAAAAATTCACTCGACATTTTTAACACAGACAAATTTCGGAAAATTCGAGAACATTTCCCTGATTTTTCAACTTAGTTGAAACTCAAGCTTTTGTTGGGAAATTAATTATTAGCTGAGAGAAAAAAAAACTGATTTTTTTAATTTTAAAAATCAATGGCGTAACTAAATTAAATTCACCGTCGAATAGTTGAAAAATCTTATTGATTAAATAATTAGAGACTTTCGGGGACAGATAATTTTTTAGATAATCATTTTATTCCGCGATATTTCCACACTCTTTGGGAATAAATGAGGAATTTCCGATTGGATAGGAGTGTAAAAAATTATTTAACCGATTTTTTTTTGATATTTTTACGCGCTCTTTCTTCCAGAAGATAAAGTCGGCAATGCAGTTTTAGTTAATTTGACGACGTGACGGTTTTCCGAGTATCTGGCATGTACAGCCAACGATATTGCCCAGGTATCCATGAAATAATAATAAAATATAAATGGATCAAGTTTACGATCGGCCTGTGCAAGCACCCAGGCCCATGTGCTTTCCCTGGATTTTTATGGTGCACCTTTTTCACGATCTCACATTTTCTCCGCCCTTTTTCCTCTACTTTTCAACATGCAGTTTATTCCAACAGGATGGCCTTTTTCCCCGTTCTTTCATGGGGTACTTCATTTCACATTCCTTGAGAGATTATTTTAAAAACACATATTCTTGACACATAGTGAGATATTCCATTGAGCTGTCATGAACGCGAACATGAGTTTATACGAGGGTTATTACTTGAATTTTACTATGTACATTCATTACGCTGATAGATACATTTTTTGAATTTCCACCGATTCCCTGGCAATTGTCGAATCGTCGAGAGCACGCCACGTAATATTACTCAAATAAAAATGGAGCATTGATTTTTTAATTGCGTGAGATTATGAACTTGAGGGAATGTTAAAAATTTATTGTGCCACTCGGAATCGATTATTGAGGTTCTTGGAGGTGTTAATGCCTCTTCCAAAGACTTTTACCACGTCAAACATTATAACCGTGTGTGAAGAGATAAAAGAGCCCAGTAGGTGGTCCAGAATAGAGGGTAATGCGTCTTCGGGACCCTCCGACAGAATTCTCCCACCATCATCCATCAGACCGATGCACATCCGAGTTTATACAATATTTATTCTCATTAAACCGCACCCTCACCCCCAGACGAAAATCTCAACTTGCCACTCCATTGGGCTGCTTCGTCTCTATCCAGTTCTTCAAGCTAAATAAAATAAAATAAAATAAATTAAATGGGCAACAGAACCCTCGACATCATCTTCATGTATGATTTCCATCAAATTTTCACTTTTCGTCAGATCTGCATTTTTTTTTAATTTAAAAATTTGACAAAATTGTAAGATCAATTGCAAAAATATATTTTTTCACCAAGTGTGACATTGACCATCGACTATTTCAATAACCAATAAATTCCATCTCACTTAACTACGATCTCCTCTCTATCTTCGAAGGAAACGATCACTCAATGGCGGGGTAAAATCTACTGGTATATATCACCAGTGGTCCCCAGTGATCCCAGCGCTTGCCTTGATGGCAAGTTCAATTTATATCAGCACCTAGTGAGCCCCTCTCACAGGTACTGCATATACCCCTCGAACTATTCTCTATCCCTTCATCAGTTTTTTTATTTTTATTTTCACCGTGCGTTCTCCCAATCTTTTTATTTCAAGGTAAACCACTCGGTTCTGGGGGTAGAATGAGAAAATCTCGGAGGCTTCAAACTTTATTTCATTACGAGGGTGACTTTGATGATGATGGGTACGAGAAATTGGGGGGTGAGGGTGGAATATTCGTCGAGGCATTGTTCCAATGATGAAAAATTCCAACTTTACGGTCTCCGTGAGAAACAATTCAGCGGAATTTTTGTCTTTCAGATTTTGCAATTAATAAATAATTTTCAATTAATAATTTTCGAGTTTGTAATGGTACCGGTGGTGATCCAGGTGCATCTTCAACATCTGCATCACTTCGAAAGGTGCGGGTCGATGATTGACCAATTTTCGGTGGGTTAATTGGCCCCCAACGGTGCGCAATCCTCTCTTAGTCATCATCCAAGGTGTTCATTCTCCCCTAGTATAGATATGAATCTCAAATACATCATAAACATCGGAGTGACTTTGCCATCCACACCCTGTGATTCTTTATTCCTGGGGATCGCACGTCGTTGAATTATCCACGGGCTTTTAGCTTCTTCCTCTGGCGTGAAATCGTCAGGACCGCACCCTCTACCTCTAGGGTGAATCTCCGGGCGTTGAAAGTTCAACAAAAAATTAATCCAGAATTTTTCCAAATTAACTCAATTAACGATTACATGCGCTCACATCTCGGCCCGCAAAAAGAATATCCCATATATCTCATGTATATGCCACATATAATTATGCGCATATAATTGTTATTCGTGAGGATGATCCACTTTATGCAACGAAAAAAAAATATACATATTATCTATTGGTTTTTTAATTGTTTTTTTCGTTAAAATATAAAAATAACGCGCGGATAAAATAGCGATTTTTCATAAATATTTGCACGTGGGTTGTGGGGAAAGCCGTGGAATTCGGGTAGAGCCTCGAAACCCGTAAAATCCAATAAATCCAATTAGACTCAAATAATCCACGTGCATTTGAGCAGAAAGCCAGCGCCACACTTTGCGGATATCTCGCCGCTCATTGCAAAGCACCAGAGTACGTTCGCGTGCTAATGCCAAAGCGTTAATTTATGATCGAAAAGCACGAGTACACGGGATATATAATCGGGTGTTGGTTGAAGGTGCGCAACTACATTTGCCCAGTGGTAATGTTTGAGGGGTAAGAAAGAGATGGACACATTAGACGGAGTGAGATGATTGTACCGAGGGGTGGGTGGGGGCTTTGCATGCGATATCAATAAATCAAGTCGCCGGGAACCCCCGGCAAGCTTAGGACGAGAAGGGACGCACTACGTGGCCAGAATCAACAGCTCATAACGTCGGCTAATAGCTACCGGTGTGCTCTCCCTTTTCCCTATTCCTCTCTCTCATTCATACACTGGGGTCCAAGATATTGTAGTAACGCCAAGGGACACCTTATCGCTCTCCCTGATACCTTATGTACAACATTATATACCGATAGCTAACACAAACGCAATATTAGGCGGGATTTTCCTTTGAGTCTTCACTCTTCCCCTCGTTGCTCCCACATTTTCTTCTGACAAAGAACGATTCTTTTTTTTCTCGGGATTATTATAGCCAGGGTAATTATTCATGGGGCAGATATTACAGATATTACAGCTGGGGAAAATTTTGGAGATTTTTTATTGGATTACTCCTACAATTTGGGCCCAAGTCTCAATTCTCATCTTTTTCTCTCTACGTTTTTCTTTTCCCACGGGGAAAATGTACAATCGATGGGTATTTAATATAATTTTTATATTTTCTAGGTTTGGTTCCAGAATCGTCGAGCCAAGTGGAAAAAACGCAAGAAGACGACGAATGTCTTTAGAACACCTGGTGCATTGCTACCGTCTCATGGATTGCCGCCTTTTGGGGCGATGGGTTCAGATTTGTGTGGGGCCGCAGCTGGAATGTTCCACGCACCCACCGACCGGTGGGGAATGGGTCCAGGTTGGTCCCTGATACCACAACCATCATCCGCAGGAAAATTATTTCCTGGTTTTAGAAAGCGAGTTTAATTTTGTCGAGGTGATTTGATTGTTTAGGTCTTGGGCAGCTGGGCCAGGGTGGAATGGGCATGGCTGGATTTGGGCAGAGTCTGGGTCAGCTCAGCCAGCAGAGTTCAGGTGGTCTGGGCTCTAGTCTTGGACTTGGCAACTCAACACTGCCCATCAGTAGTCCCTCGCAGACTGTTTATCAAGCTAGTTATGGACTTAATTCCTTGGGTGAGTAACGATCACTCAATTTTTTAAACAACCCTTAATGCAATGAGACTTGAAGAATTTATTTTTTATCCGGTATTATTTTTTCTTCAGTGAAATTCAGGATTATAATTTTACAAAATGGTCAAACTGGGATAAAAGCTGAAATAGCGGAGGTTCCCATCAAATCTGTAAATCCTAAAACCGGCGATAATGAATTCAAGAAGATCTCTCACGTAAAGAATTTGAGCCAGAAACATAAAGTCCATCCAAGTCGAATGTTTGCGCAGTGAGACCTCAAGGTGGTCGCACCTAGGTGTGAGATCTTTCGCTGTTATATTTACCATAACATCCCGATGCAACTTGTCTTGCTTCACCCAAGATCCCACCCGAGACTCACAATATTGAACATTATCTTCCCGAAAAAAAGATGGTCCTACCTCGGTGAATATTTCGCTTCAAATATTTGGCCGCAAAGCGCAAACGCCCGAGACACTCATTTTTTTTCTCCAGAAATTTTCCATTTACTTTTTTACACCCTTCGAATTCCAATGAACGACTATTTCGTGCCTCCGATTTTTCGTACCACCAGAACCTCAGACACATAATGCAGCATTTCATTGCGCGGAACAGCCAATTAGTGTGGATTATCACCGTGAGGCAGCATCTCTCGTTACTTAAAAATGGATCGTCTTTTACGACTGCAATTATGGGGTGGCTGTCGCAGCTACCGTTTTCTCCTTTTTTTTTTCCGGTGTGCGAATGTATCGGTGGAATTTCTGCACAGTAGTGAAAGCCTCCGACGATCAAGACACGTCTCCCGACAGATAACCACTCCGGCAAACACCCGGAGAGCTCGGCTCTACTTTTTTTTCACCTCTTTTTTTTCTCTCCTCTCTCTCTTTCCCCACCTCAACTCGAGTTTTCAATGATGATTAGCACTTTCGAGGCGTGAGACGCCGAACCACTCATAGAACGATCATTATGTGAGTGTGGAAATGTGTGTATAGACTCTGAAAACAGCTACCGAAAACGTAACTCCTATGAAGCGATAATTAACACCAGCGAAAATGGCCGATTTAATGTTGTTCATCGATTTTTACTGGTTCGCAGTTCAGTTTTCGATATTTTTTTTTCTCGGTCACAAATGTCTAACTCTTTTCACAAATAATAAAGACGGTTAAAAATTTCTGGAAATATCAGTTACATTTATGATATTATTCTCTCATATAAAAAATATAATTATTTATTACAGTATGTAGGTGTTTAATAATTCGAAATTTTTAACTGAAAAATATGAATCGTAAGATATGAATTATGAATTGCTTACCGCGTGTAATGACAATCTTGAGACTGGAGGAACGGATTTTTTTTTTGTCCAGGTGGTGTTCATGTGTCAGCGTCCCGGGGTTCGCCACCGGGTGCCTTGACAGTGGGTACCGGTGGACAGGGTGGGCTAGGGGGTGGTATGAACTGCGGCCAGGGCTCACCAGGTGCGGCATCCGGCAGTGGTGGTGGTGTTTCCTGTGTTAGTGGCGATGGTGAAGCATCAGATTGGAGAGGTGCACACAGTATTGCAGCCCTGAGGCGTCGTGCATCCGACGCATCCCAGCAATACAGCCCTCAGCCGCCACCACCCCCAGGACCGCCCCAGTACTCGTCCCACGATCTCGAATACAGTTCCGTGTACTGAACTCCATCTCTTCCAGATAAATAATAAATTGTTAATCTCCCACGAGGAGATCAAACCGGAAATCATTGGTATACGAACGTTTTTCATTTTAATCATTTTCTCCACGAGGCATTCTACGTTAATTCCAACGGAATTGAAATTAAAAAATTTTCATTGCCCATTTTTTAATTTTTCATTGATAATACAATCAAATGGAATGCACTCACAATTTTTTTTTTCTCGAGTTTTCACTCAATCTGTTCGCGAAATATGATTTTTTATATTCTTGGTTTTTTTGAAAATTGATAAGTGCTTGTTTGAGGAAACTTGGAAACTTGGAGAAAAATCGTGAGGGCTCCTGTGATTGCGTACGATCAGAAAGATTGAATCGCAATGAAAACTTCGAAGACTCAATTCCGTTTGTTTTCACGGAGAATGTTCCATACCGCGGTTGTAAATCGCAATTCACGCCGAGGGCGATTAAGTGAGAATTGAAACATGTATACGATAAAGAGCGACTAATTTAACTTAGTTTTAAAAAGGGTAATGTAAATAAATAGCAGTCAAAGGCCAATACAAAATTGCAGAACTGAATTTTTCTCATTTCTGATTTTATCTGTTCTTATTTCTCACGACTGGTGGATTCAGTCATGAATAACTCACGCAGTAGTTCGATCTAGACGATTCGACTCTCGTTTTAAAGGATGAATAATTATCTTTTAAATCCGGGAAATTCGCTTGTTAACTCGAGTTATTAATGATTGAATACGGAGTGATGCAGTCTGTTGTCCCTCTGTTGTTTCTTTTCCGTTTGGAGTATTTATTATTTTGCGGCTTTGGCATTCATGAATGGAGAGAGATAAGAGTGTCATGATAACAGGAATTTACCATGGCATGACGTGGCTCAAGGCGATCCCAATATCAGTAATTTTATTTAATCAAATATTGAATTCTGTTAGTTTAATTAGAGCAATTAACTGAGTCGACTGGTCGCCCTTTTTCTTCGCTGGTGATTTATAAATTAATCGACCTGCAATCGCGATATTATTTTATTCAATGATTTTTTTTATAACTTCCTCTCATGAAATAATTAGATAATTGGGATCTTCTGGAGCCTCAGCATCACGAATACGCATATAATAATTCTAGGAATAAAACAAACAAAATGTTTGATTATTGCACGTTTGGGAGAAGTGCAGAGATTTTTGTAAATAGAGTATACGTCTTACGATCAACATAATAAAATATAATAAGCATCATTAATGGATGATAAGTTATCGTATTAAAGAATCTGAGAGTGAAAACTATGGGAAGAAGAATGAAACGCGAGTATACTTGGACATTGTGATATTAAGGGGCTGACTGTTCTTTTTCTCTCAGTCAACGCTCCATTATGGTATTACAGAAAAAAAAAATTAAAGACATAACGAGATTAAAGGGAGATTACCGTAGGTCTTGCGAGTGAGATATCCACTTAAAAAAATTAATTTCTGCGGATTTTTCAACCGAAAACAATTTGATTACCTTCTAATCGTTATTCTACATACTTTTTTCAAATTTTGGAAAGAAAATGTTTGTACGTTAAAAACGGGGGCGGGGGGGAAAATGGACTGTGGAAATTTTTATTATAGTAATTACTTCAGTAGTCTGAGACTTCTGATTAATTTTTAATACTTTTGGAACTTGCAGTAATCTTTCCTTAATGTCGATAAAATCGAGCGATTCATTGGGTATTCGTCAACGCCATGTGCAAAGATTGAATATTCTAGGTACGAATTTAACTGGGTAGAATTTACCATAAATTTAATCGGTTTATTCGTAATTAAATTTAGGCAAGTTGTCGATGTATCACAAAATGTATACGATTTTTAATGTACAAAATGAAGGTAAGGATAACGTAAACCAACTAGATTTTTATTTAAAAATCAATGAAACATCCCCTCGAGTCACGAATTACGACAATTATCCCAGAAGTTACAATATTTTGGAATTATATTAATTTAAAGTGTTGATATGTGTAATTGTTGACGATAAATTTGTTTTGCTCTATTTTCCAGTGAGAGCAGGCGTGAAAAAAAAATGATGGAATAATCTGGGACTTTCACTAATGAATTCTATTGAAATTTTTGCATGATTACCAAAAAATCAATAGATTTCCATTGTTCTCTCAAATTTTATTCACGCTTGAGCGGCAATTATTATTAAAACTATTTTGTTCATGAATGAGTTGTAACGAGGACCGATAAATGAATGAATTATCATTTTCATCGTTGTATAGTTGTGTATAGAGGTCAACTGAATGTATAAAATAAATAATTATCTGAGAAAGAGAAAATAGTTTTATTGAATGAATAAAAGAGAAATGCCAAATACATGATTAAAATTTATCCAAATAACGCAAGACCATTCACTAAATGACTTTGTAATCAACGTTTAAGCCGCTGTGAGCATTTATTATTATCCAGAGATACATAATGGGGTAATCATTGAGTCACTTAACACCATTTTGCATTAGTTATCTTGGCAAGCACCTCGTACTGGCCGTTCATGTGCCTTTCATGCCCTCTCTTATCCCCTTTTTACGGTGTATAATGTCAATTTGCACACACTGACCTCTTCCCAATATCCCCCCACTACTATGAAAGAAGGTAAATGAATTAAAAATCGATGACTAGTCTCAGTATCGTCTGGTAATTAACATTGCACTCGTGCTAACATTGATTTTTTTTTTATTGAAAATATACAGTTTCGGATGAATGCATATTTTTTACGTCAAGCAACACAAAGATCCTCGGACATTCACATTTTTTTGATGGAATGTATTTTTGGGGTTTTAATTACCACAATTAATACTGATTAAACACTTCAAATTCATTCGATATGTATTGCAAATCTCGTCTGGTGGTCCATTAAGTTTCGTCTGATGGAGTAAATATCGCTGGTTTTTCCTATTTTTTTCATCATTCATTCATTATTAATGACATGTAATAATAATTGCTCAGAGGTGAACTGGGATGTCGATTTGTTTTTGTTGTTTTAATGAGTGCATTTTAATTCTTACGAATGTTTTGGTTTTAAAAAATAGCATGACAATTTTCATTAATTTCATGTGGTAATTTCATGTGGTAATTTCTCATGCAACACAAATAAATAAATTCACTGGAATAAGTAAAGATCACGCAACAATTCAAGCAGAAATAATGATAAAACGAAGAGGAAAATTTTATCGAGAGATTAATTGAATATTATTCTCTTCACTTTGGTTTTTGGTTAAATAATGAGGCTGTCCTCTCCGCGCTCGTCTTCGGAGGTCTCAGGTTCGGTATTTAATTTACTAAAGTCCTTGGTATTGGGGCGTTTATCGAATAAACGAAAGCCCTTTTTACCCTGTCGTGGTTCCAACACTCTCGATAGCTTGAAGTTTTCTTTTCGATCACTCTCCCAGTAGGATTTTCTACGCACTGATAATAAGCATCCTGTGTTGATAAAAATATATCATACGATATTATTACTGAGATAACAAAAGTAATATCACGCCTAAAACCAAACGAGTAAAATAAAAACTCAGTTAATTATAAAAGGATCGTAAAAAACAATTGATTGCAATAATGTATATTTAATTCTAGTAATCACTGAGACATTGCACAATAAATAAATATTATCAGCGAACAACTGAAAATAAGGAGAAAAATATATTCTCTTTGTACTCGAGCGCAGAATAATTCTGGTACGATTGTTTGACCACAAATGCATGGAGGACTGCTCTCAATTCAATTGTCATATCTTCCAATAATGAAACATCAATAAAATAAATAAAGTAACATCACAAGAGAGGGAGTCGATCAATCCTTACGAGATTATTCGTGATAAAGTAAAAGTAAGTGGAGAGTACGTGAGGAGTGGAATTGCGTTTGTGAATTTAAATAAAAATGGGAGTTTAATCGACTAGGCGTTTAAACTCAACGTGGGACTCGTCGAGGCGTGATAAACTACCTCTCTTCTGGCATCTGGCGAACAGAGCAGCGACTGCAATGCACAGACCGATGACGATGATGGAAGTGATCACTGAGACGAGGGCTAACGTTGCTGTTCCCATTTTCTTTGGTTCTTGCCCGAATCCTGGGCTCGTCAAGAGCTCAGATCCGTGTTTCAGGAGTATTCCCTCGGTTGAGGCTCCAGAGGTTGGAGATACTTCAGCTGGAGAAAAGAAATTTCCCAAACTGTTTGCACGTTACATTGTCGATGTGAATTTCATTTTCTTTAACTCCAGCCATCAATAACCGATAACATGGATGAATAACCAAATGAATGGAAAAACCTCACGTCTAATTATGTACGGGTTAAATTCGAAAAATAATTAATCAATTATCGACTAAAGAAGTAATTAAATTCATTCAATAACGAAATACAGTCAACGGTGGATTCAACCCACTGACTAAAGTGTCAGACTTTCCTGTCTTATTAAAACAAGATTAAATTAAATTCGCAACTTATCTGGGGCACTTGAACGCCGTAAAACTCTTCATTCCTCTTAGCATCATGGATTTCACTTATTTTTATTCTAATAATGGAAAAACCAATTTACCCTGTAAAAATTTGTAGACAACATGATCGTCGAGCTCGACGACATAAATCTGACTGGAATCCTTACTAACGGCAAGATCATGAGGTGTTTTCATGTCCTCATCAGGTCCAAACTGGGAGATGATCTCTCCAGAGTGAATATCGATACTGAAGCCCCTCACATGAAAGCTTTGAGAAAAAACGGGTCCATTAATAGCATAAATCCTTCCCTGGGCATAAGCAACGCTGTAAATTTTGTCGCCAATAGCTGGATGCCTGTATTCTCTGTGGTAGGTGCCATTCAGCGCATGAAAAGCGAGAATTCTACCATTCTCCCTGTCGGCAACGTAGAGGAGTCCAAGCTCCTCAGCAAGTGCTAGAGCATGAGGAACGGACAGGACGTACGGTGAGGGCTGCTGGTGGAGCCCAGGGGAAAAGAACTTCCCGAATTGTGATATTCTCTCTCCCTTGGAGTTGAATTTTACAATCCTGGAATTGCAGTAGCCATCGCTCACGAAGAAGTCCCCATTCCTCATTACTGCCACCGCTGTTGGCTTGCAGAATCTCTGATCATCGTTTCCAGGCTGGAAGGGATCCCCCAGGGCTAGCACTGGCTTGACGATAGAGTCCCTGAAGAGATTGTTCAGATCGATTTCAGTCTCTCGTGCTGACGAACCCTCAGCCTTCTTCAAAGTGGGAATATTTGATTTTATTGAGGAAACTGAGAACTTCATCACCATGTGCATTGCCACGTCTGTCAGCCAGTAGTTTCCCTCCCAGTCGATTGTTAAACCATGGGGTAGGTAAAATGTGTTGCTACCCCACTCCAAGATCTTTTTTCCCTCCTTGTTCAGGAGAATTATCACGTTTTCGGGGATCGGGCCTTTACGAGGGTCGAATTTGTTGTCCATCGTGAAGGTGTCCTGTCCCCAGATGCGAGATCTTCTGCAGAATATCGCTACATTGCCAGACGGGTCTATGTCCACTGCAGACAGCTGGCCCAACTCTGAAGATGACGTCCAGTTTTTCTCCCATTTTATGTTTGGATCAAAAGTGTATGAAATGTTCCACTTCCTGGGGAGCGCCGGCTGACTACCAACGAGTCCCCTCACACTTTCCTCATTCCAACCATGATCATCTTGTACCTGTTGGATCTTCTCCTCTGTCTTACCGAAATTCAAAGGCGCATGGGCTCTCCTTTGCTGAAACAAATCCCAAAATCCAGTGGATACCTCACTTCAACGATAAAATTACAGCGCAAGGTGTTCTAAGAAAGTTTAAATAAATGTTGATAAAAAAATGATGACTGCCCTTTCAATTGTTACTTCGATAATTTACCTGGAGCTCGAAGAAATCCTGGAGATCTCCGCAGACGCAGGTGACACAAGTGAATAAAAAAAAAATATTGGAGATTCCGTAGGCTCGATAGTGCGTCATCTTTCGCAGTGAAACGTCATTAGGATACTGATTGCAACAGTTGATTCGCTGCCTTCTGCATCTGCTCCAGATCAATCAATCGTCGCAAATTCCTCGCACTTTCCTCATTACCAGGTACATATGGGATAAAATAATCCCCTCAAATTATTCTGGGATCAATGGAGTATTGAGAGATAAAATCAGGGAAACAGCTGGTGACCTCCTGCCCCGGGTTATCACTCCTGCCTCAACACCGGAATATCAATTCCGTAGAATAACTGGTGTACGACTTGAAAACTGATTATTTTGTTGAAACCCGAAATTTTACGGACAGGAATCGACGAAATTAGAGTACTTGAGGAATTATTGTTTCAACACTGCCGACGCGATGTGTCAAACAGGTGACCAAAGAGGATTGACTGAAGTAGAGGCTCAGTTCTGGGGGTTTGAGTGACCCCAGCGGCATCGTAGTATTGCACCCCAACAGAAGGAGGGCGCCACACGCAATGGGGGTGTCGTCCCATCAGCCGACTCGGTAACTGCCTCGGAAGCAGTCCCGCTGTCAGAGGGACCAGTCAACTGGGTGAATTTTATTTTATGTGTTACGAAATTGGTATTCACTGAAATTGAAAAATTAAACATTTTCAAAAAAGTATCAGGAGAGCATGAAAATGGAGGAGATATTCACTGAAATTGAAAAATGAAAAATTTTCAAAAAAGTATCAGGGGAGCATGAAAATCGAGGAGATATTCACTGAAAATGAAAAATGAAAAATTTTCAAAAAAGTATCAGATGAGCATGAAAATGGAGGAGGTATTCACTGAAATAGAAAAATGAAAAATTTTCAAAAAAGTATCAGG
>NW_011887763.1:660249-719504 GCF_000806365.1 Fopius arisanus | reverse complement strand
GGAAAAAGAAATTCTAAAAAAATCGTGATTGTTTAAACAAAATCCCAAAATCTGCAGATCAACAGAAAATTCACGGAAAATCCTCGATTCTCTAGAGAATTACAGAAATTTCCATTAATTTCCAAGAAATTCCATGAATTTCTCCGATTTATGACATACTTTCAGTCTTCTAGAAAATTCCAAATTTTTTCTTGAAAAGTTTTGAAATTTTCAGAGGAAAAAATCGTAATTTTGTCGATGAAAATGAAAACGCAGAAATAGGATCGAAAGAATTTATTGAATTTACAGATCTATTTAATAATTACCCCAATTACGAGAACTGGACGTGTCATGAGAAATTATTTACTACTTCGGCATTATTTTCTTAATAACTACACGGACACTAAAATGATGATTGCGCTAACTTATCAATAATTCAACGGGTCTGATCCCCAAAACTTCAGAAGTTTCAGTTTTAATTCACCTGGAGTTTCATTTAGTTTCCCCTGTGAATATCGTCAAGGGGTGGGCAATTGCAGGGGGAGTTCCTCGAGTTAGACTTGCTTTTCTAAACTTGAAGTAGGTCGCTTGTTTAGTTACCGGTACAATATTCAACGATCCAACCACTTCCTTACAACGTAATATTTTCCCGCAGGAAATATTTTCCAAAACTTCAACGATCACAAGTTTACCTCTGATAACGCAGAAATGAGTTCTCACAAAATCAAAAATCGAATCCTAAAAATCTCATTGTGAGATGTGCCACCAATGTAAGTAATTATTAACGCACTTGTTTATTCAATTTATTTTTTGCTAATCATATATTAATCGTATATATTATTTACCTACATAATATTACATAATATTAATACACATATTAATCATATATTAAAATAATTAATAATCATGTATTCACGAAATTCCATTGATGTAGAAAGTTTCATCTGAATTTTCCGAGATAAGTCCCTAAATAAATTTCTGTTCTTTGTGAAATAGATTGATCGTTACGCCATTAAATTACCTTTGTACCACCTAGGTCCTTTGACGTTTCCCTTCTTCTGCACTTTGTATTTCCAAGAGATCACCGATGAAGAATAAACAGCGACTAAAATCAATACAGAATTTCCATTGCAGATGAATTCTCCCCAATTGCAAAAATTGATTCGAGTCTCGAGTTTATTCCCACTAACTCTGAATATCCATGACGTGATTGGTCTGCATTTACCCGTGAGTAATTTTCCCAGCTTATCGAAACTCTCTAGCTGTGCATGAATGGCGATTCCTTTTTTCCCACTTAATATTGAAAGAGCGGCGATGCGTATTTCATCATGAGAAGCTTTGAAGTTCATCTCACAACACTTGTGCTGGTGCACGTGATTGTGATAAAGTTGCAGGCATTGTGGTACAGCAACTTGATGCACGCTATCAACTTCAACGATCCATTGTTGGCTCATTCGAGGCTCACTCGCACGATACTTGTGAATTCATGGAAAAGAGCAAGGTGGATTAAAGGTTGAGGCATTGTTCATCAGGATTAATGACAAGTCGTTCTGACGTGTGAGAAATACACAAATTTCATCAAAGAGCGTTGAAGATTCCCCAAAGCATTAATTACTCACTCCACACGTGCGATTCTAAAAGAAAAAAATCAATAAAAATAATTACATCTGCATTTATTCTGTAAGCAATAATTTTTCGTCTGATGTGGAAAATTTGCTGAGTGCGCGATTTATTTAGAATTGATGTGTCATTTCGAAATTTCATGAGTAATTCAATTCAGTGAACATTGAAACAGAATTTCAATATTGATAATTGAGAATTCAGGTGATACTTCGACTCTGGAATTTAGAGAAATTGAATATTAGGTGCGAATGGGGTCAGCATTACATTAGAGACACTTATCAAGTGACTACGACAGGTCGATTGCTTTGTGGAAGGAAAAATGATTGGATGATTCATCTGGGGGCATTAACAGGGTCTGTACCAGTCCGGGGAACATGTCGCCATGAAAGAGGAGAGACACTTAGTCATATCAGGAACATTTGGGGCTCTCCGGTAGTCGTGCTCCAGCACTTAAGATTACTCCCTGGTTAATGTGCGGTAAAAGCAACGGTTTTATCCGGATAAAATAAATTATTTAGAGTGACGAGAGCTAAAGAATCTATAACGATCATCAGTTTTTTATCCGGAGGGACAATGACCTGCCGAATTAATCGATATTCCAATTTTGCTGGAAGCTATTCTTTCTTTTCATAATATTCTGATTTCGAAAGAAAATTGACCGTTGAAATGTTATTTCACATTGCGAAGGAAAATTAATTTTTTATTACGAAGATTTTGAGAACAATTGGAATATTCATTATCTTGGTACGTAACCACTTGGCAATTGCGCTGCGCGATGATGTTGTGAAAAATACACACGAAGTTTTGATAAACGAGGTTGAGGGTGGAGTTGGGGTGTGGGAGCTGTCCTGGGGTTGAGACCCGCCACAAATCTTATCCCTTGGCAGGGGATCCTTGAGAATAACATACGCATGTTCTCTCAGAAAATGTCGGGGATGGCAGCGGAAGCAATTTGTGATGTATCATCTGGAATTACTAATAAAATTACCAAAAAGTCGGGTGAATAATTTATGGCGACCGGATCAATGATCTCTAGTGATCACTGAATATTCGATGGAATTGAAATTGAAATAAGTGGGCGATCAGAGTGATTGAATTTGAGGAACAGCAGAATTAAAAGTATTCGTGTTTTGCTCTTCCGCATATTAAAGCACGTTCTAGAATCACAATTGATTGCTCTTTTAAAGTTTATGAAATTCTGTCTCATTTGTTGATTATTCCATAATGAAATTGTCCTGCTGCAGATTTATTCGTGGAATTTGTATTCCCTTTTTATTCAGTGAACATCAACGGGCGCCTTTTATTTAATTTTCATCAATTTTTTAACGGCGTTAAGCGATTTTATGAATTAAAATTTTATTACTAACGCATTTGACTGATTGAAAATTTTTATTGAAACTGAAACAGCAGGTCTAAACGGTATA
The DNA here is from genome assembly GCF_000806365.1 of Fopius arisanus. Classification (NCBI taxonomy): domain Eukaryota; kingdom Metazoa; phylum Arthropoda; class Insecta; order Hymenoptera; family Braconidae; genus Fopius; species Fopius arisanus. The sequence goes on along the minus strand of NW_011887763.1, from coordinate 716,478 downwards.
AACAATTAGTGGAAAATAATTACATTTGACGATAATAATGCCATTAAAATAAACAATCTTTTTCAGATAATTGAATATTCTATTTTATTGGAGAAAATGAAATTTGAATAATCTATTTTATTGGAGAAAATGAAATTTGAATAATCTATTTTATTGGAGAAAATGAAATTTGAATAATCATTTCGATTTGACTGGAATTGCACATTAATCTGGGCATGTTATTTATCTCGAAAAGTTTGACGCATGCATATCCGACGTCTTCCCCGTGACGTCGGTATGCTCGACGGATGATGACGTAAGTGAGCGCCCGATGAATTGGAATCCGGGTTAAATTCACAGACCGAGCCAGAGGATTCTTACCCCCGGATCCAGCTGTTCCCATCGGTATGGAAGGACATGGTGGAGTCTCGTTGGATTGTCAGAATCAGATTGTGCGACAGACCGATTCCCGGACTCGCGGTTGTTCCCGTGGTTTGATTCCCCCGTTGTTCCAATGCACGAGAGAGAAGAGATTCTGCGGCTAGGAATCCTGGAGCCACTGCCCATCGATCCAAACGCACAAGAAGATGCCTCATCTGGCGAAACAACTCATTTCCTCGACTTCCTCCGGTAATTATTACAATCTCTCGACGATTCGAAAAATTCCTTCATTAAAAATACTTCAATAATTTCAGCGGATCAAATAAAAAATAAAATGACAAATAAATAATCAGTCGTTGGGGGGATGGATTGGTGATGGATTGGTGATTGATTGGTGATGGATTGGTGAAATCAGTGGGTCCTAATTCTTGAAAATTTCAGTATATCTGACAGGGGATCAAACGAAGAGGTCGATCCTGAGTAACATATAAAGTTTAATCTGATTTAGTCGTATAAATAGTCACCGAGATGAGGAATCACCTCTCGGTCAATAATGACCCACTTCACGTACCATAAATACCGAGATGTTGAACCCAATTAACCTATGACCTGCACGATTACCTCCCAGGTAAAACCATTATAATACTCTCAATTCCCTCGCATTGTCCGTTCGCCGATTATTAATGAGATAATGAGAAATCAGATAATTTGACTGTGGAAAAATGGTAGTGAAGTTATTCGGGCGTGTGATTATTCACTCGTCTTGAATTCGTCCAATTCTTCAACGGATGCTCAAAGTTTAACACCAGTTAACGTATTACTGACTGGGAGTTACTCGAGGGAATGGGCAAGCTTTTTTTTTCTCTCTCTCTCTCCTCAAGACGTGATAGCTGGATGGTACTTTTTACACGGGACTTCACGGTTATGTGTTTCAGGATTGGCCTCGGGCAACACCGCTGATGTTACCGAGTTTTCTCCGAGTCTAAGTACTTTCCTCGAACTTCGATGGGGAGTAAAAGTTTAATAATTTTACTGGCCAACGAACACGCCGGCAAATGTTGTATCTTAACGGCGGGTTATGCTGCCAGGCATTTTGAGAATTGAAGACAATTCTTTTTTAAATTCATTGTAACGCTTTTTGAAGCTTTTCCCCCTCATATATTGTGTACAATTAATTTCATTAATTAATTCTATTAATTTATTCACAGGATCCGTCATCAGTCTTAAATGTTGCGCACTGTTTCTCACTAGTCTAAATATTTCAAGAAAAAGCAATGGAAATTTATCTGGATTTTTCCTCAACCGGTCCACCACGCCCGATTATCGCTATCCAGATTTTTCCACTGAATTAAGAAAACAGCTCAACAAAACTATTTTATTCCCCTGTCCCTGGCGTTCTCCACGTCCCACCGATAATAAAGATGTCACCGGATGCACGAGTGGAGATGACTACAATAAATCCCTGAATTTCTCAAAGCAGCAAAAACCTCAGAATTAATTCCAAATTCCTCACGCTCACGATTTCTTTATTACAACTGCAATAAAAGTTTTCCGTGAACACCGACTCTCGTTGGAATTCCCTGAAAGCCGGGAATCCTTTTATTATATTTTAGTATTCATTTAAAATTTATTCGTTTCACATTACATAAAAATTTTATATCATTTTTATTTAGGGTAACACGTAAAACGTCCGATTTCTGATTATTTTTTTATTGTTTTCTGGGCTCAAATGAATTTATATTAAATTGTTTACTGCGCAGAAGTATTATACTAGTAAAATATGATTGCCCTCAATTATTTTTCAAGAGATTGCAATATTTTTCGTTGTGGTTGTTTGATTTAATATTGTGAGTTGTTTCATTCTGATACCCGCAGAAATTTCATTGAGCATTCATTCCCGCTATTTATTTCCTCTCATTATTTCAGCATTTACGATTGGAGTGATGTTTTCATTAAAAGCATCTTCTCGATTCACACGTCGGAGAAGTTAAGCCCGGAATAGACTTCTATGTTAGCTCCTCTGAGTAAACGGTGATAAAGCCACGATTGCCGTCTTCATATCTCTCCTATCCGAGTGTTGTTGGTTGCAATGAAAGCAACGAATGTGACGCGTGCCGGCGCAATGTTGGCTCAACGTCGGGAGAATGATACAAGTGCATGTATACGAGATAACGCGGATAACGTCACCCGTTATTCCGTCGCCCACCTGCAAACCCAAATTGCCAAAGTACACGAGGTATTTTTACGCCACTCCATTTTTTTTTTTCTCCTCTGTCCATTTGTGAAATTGTGAGTGCCTGATGCGGCGGCACTCGCCATTTGCGTTTGCAGAGATTATTTTTATTTTATTACTCGTCAATTTCGAGGATCAAAGCTAGATTAATTGCCAATCGCAACGACATGTCGCACCGTGCAATTAAAACCGTAATGAAACGCATCTGATCGAGTGCAACGATCCAGGAATTATGCGGATTAATGAATTGGGCGTAATTTTTTATTGGATATTTCGAACATAAAATATACACTGGATCGTCCACCCAGAAGACACTGGAGTGTATTCGCCTCTCAAAAGAACTCGCTTATCGTATACATCCCCTCATTCCGAGTTTACGAGCTTCTCGACGGTTAGAATAGCTCGAATACATCCCCTGTCTCCCCCTCTTTCATACGAAAATGTTGGATTATAAAGTCTGGGTCGTGTGGCTGTTAGCAATTTTCATGGAGAGGGATTGAGGGGATAAAAAACGTAAAAACAGTGCACACACTTTGCCGAAGAGAAAATTCAAAAGATCCTCTTATTCTGCCCTGATGGGTCGCCATGGTGATGCTGTATCTCATCATCAACACTCTCAAAAATTCAAATCAACCTGAGAAGAACCACCGCAGAAGTTTTTTTTTTATGGTAATATATTAAAATCTCTTCAGTATTAATCCTCAATTCTCATTGGCCAATGGTTCGTATGAAATTAATTACTAAAGCTTGAAATTTCACTTAAAAATTGAATGAGTTGTATTCATTTTATAAATAATTATATGAGGACAAAATTTATAATTGTATTTTTATCGAAATTTTACCCTTTCTCGTAATTACGGTTATTATTACCAAATGAACCAAATTAATTTTTTGGATAAGAATAATTGTCTCGAAATAGTACAGAGAATTTTCGCTCTCATTATTCAAATGAAATTTGAAATTCTCTGCATTAATTTCTCCTTCTTTCACACGCCGAGGGTAAACGGAAGAATTTTCCTTTTCTCAGAAAGAAGTTTGAAAGAATATCATGTAGACCCTGTGACTTTATGACTGACTCAAGATTGGAAGGGAGCGGAAACCTACGGACTCCGTACGTCATTCTACCCTCAAACTTATACACGAAAAGAGTCGGGGGATGATAAAAACCGGTAAAAATGAGGGTAGAATCTCCGTTCTGTCCGACGAGTACTCGAAGAAAGTTCAAAGAAGTACAGCACCTAGAACGGGTAATGGAAAACCGAGGGCCCGGGATTCGAGTTATTCTTCTTCGTTGCCCCAATCGCTCAGAGTCGATTCAACGACTAACGATCTGCAAACAATTCGACTTTACCGTAAGGAAACAGCCCTTGAAATTCAAATAAACCTTCGAATTTTACACTACGAGAAATTTATATTTACTTATATCGAGGGGCTAATTATCGGTGAAATCACTGCGTCACTCTGAATTATAAAAGTCACATGAAATCTCATGAAATCATTGTCATAACATTTCAAATTATCGTTATCATAATATATTCACAGATTTTAACAATGTTTTTCAAATTTAATGTATATCATTATAACAAAGTTCGATTTTTAACGATGAAAATTGAATCCAACAATAATAATTAAATGATTCTCGATAGGGAAATTATATTTCTGGATAGACGTGATTCGCGAAAGACCTTGAGCAGTCTCAATAGTACTCCCCTATGAATAGTCGTACCCCAAAATGAAAAAACTGGTAGCGTCGGGTGGCAATAAAGCCCCCGAAAACCGCATAACCCTCGAAAGAGAAAAAAAATCTATAAAAAAGCTACCGGGACCTTTGGTGTGTCGATGACCCGTGTAATTTGTAACCCGAGATACCGCGCCATCGAAATATATAGATTTGACCTTGCGGATTGTACGCCCCCTCGAAATCGGGTGGCGTTTTGAGGTACCGTAAAGTGGGTGGTCCGCGGCTGAATTGACGGTGCAAAGGGCCGCGGGGGGAGAGGAAGGCCATTGCGGACAAGTGTAGTTGTAGTTACCCATCTTCGGCAACCCTCCACCACCCATTTTCCCACCCAACCCCCACCTTCAACATCGTTTTTGCCCTCGTCCCCGAGGCGAGGAGCCACCGACGTCAGGCGCTTTCTGTTGCGGCCACTCGTGTGGCGCACATCGCCCCGACAACATCCCATCGAGACCATCATTTTCACCTCCTCAGGTTGTCAATACCACGCGGTAAATCCACCCCAAAACCACCCCCAAAATCGCCCCAACAATTCTCCAGAAAAAAGTCCCTCCAAATTACCACCAAAAAAGCCCAAACAACCCCGAAATATTTCGTGAAAATTCCGATAGCCCGCGAATTTTCCGCGAATTCGTTCGGAAAAGCTTCGCTGTTGACATTTCCCCCGGCGCGGGGGGAAATTACACACGTCGGTCAGTGGATTTGAGTTCACGTGACGTCGACGATACGAGATTTGGAAATTTGTCGTGCATTGTAAGAGGGGCAGAGGGCGAAAAGGGGTGGCTGATAAAAAGGAAAAATTGAAAAGAAAAAATTGAGCAAAGAATTGAGTGAAAGAGAGTGGGGGTGAGTGGTGGGGCCACTTGAAAAAAGTCGCAGTGCTACGAATTTCTGGGATAGAGTGAGAAGGGAAAAAAGTGAACTCGAGAACAAAATCCACGGAAGTCCCTTTGTGGTGACTTTTTTAAGTTTTTTTTTCATGGCATTTCTTCATCCATTTGCTGGGGCCACTGTTGTGCATTAAAAGTGCGGGATATTGGGAGTTTCGGGGGGATCAAAGTGAAACTTGATACACGTTTTTTTTTTTGGTTTTTTGTTTTTTCTTAGTGGAAACAACAAATGTAAACTGGAGATTGGGGTATCAACGTGTTTACGATCGAAGGACCATTCAATTACGTTTATTGGAGCTATGGATTTTCCGCTGTTCCGGATTTTCGTGAGTACAATCGATTTATTATTATCGTTCGTCCGATGATTGGGCGCCAAACGGTTTAATTACCGCAAAGAGATACCGATAAATGCTGGGATAATGGTGGTTGAAGGGAATTATCTGGTTCAATCTTCAATATCTCTGGCCGGAGAATAATTCACAAAAAATTATGTAACGTATATACGAAGATTCAGATTCTATCTTCTAATTATTGCGCGTTAATTTTCCTCTGCCCCTGGGAAAAATCCATCAAATAACACATTTCTACTTCAATAAATAACGGACAAATTGCATTTTTCTACCGCTCCTGTATTGTCCTGTCCTATTAATATAAAAATGGTATTGACATCAAAGCGATGAAATAAAGGGTCTCGTATAAAAGAAATCCCAAAGAAATTAATACAACGGTATCAATAAAATCGTGTGGGTCGGGGCCAGAGGAAATGACTAGCGTCTCGAGGAGAAAAGGGGATCGACCGAGGGTTTCAATAATAAATCCACAGATGAAAAAAAAACTATTGCTTTCAGAAGTTAATTGCAAATTTTTTCCCGAAGAAATTCGTTCCCGCAATCGAACGACCGGTGAATAACACTGACAAATTTCCATCGCGGAAACATGGCCGATTTTCAGAAAAATCGTGTCAACTTCCCGGTCATTTTTATATTAATTTTATATTACCAAAAGTTCTGATTTCTCTTCGTTGACCTTGGATTTTAGGAATAAGAAGAATCGAGTGGAATTTTCGTCTTTAATTCCAGGATTGAACCAAAAAATCGGTCCATTCGGGGAATTAAAATCGTTTCGCTGTGCATTAACCGATAACACACGTTTTTGCTCCTTCATCTCATTGACTTCACCAGAAAGCGCTTTTGTGGCCTCTAACGATATCTTATTTAATGCTGTTAGGTTGGCCGTATCGAAAGTGCATTTCACGGGATATTGATATAAAATCGAAGGTAAACTCGATCGGTCGCGGTGGAAAAATGTAGAAAAAGGATTCTCTGGTTGAAAGGGCGATCTCGTTATATTTATCGCAGGTATTTCGAGGTAACATTATTCCGGGCAAATTATCCCACAGCGGTCGATCTCCACTTGGTGATCGGCATTTTAATCGCTCTCAGGTGCTCGAAAATCGAGACTCGTGGTCATTTTTACCGGAATTCAGCCGGATATATCGTCTTTATATTTTTATCTCTGTCTTTAGATGGAGTTCGAGACGATAGTTTGACGGCATGTCAACTCTGATGCTCTCGATTCAACTCACGACTCTCGATAAGTCCTTCTTGCGGGGTTTTCCGACGCGTGCTCGGATAATATGGATTCCCCTGCCATCGGTGCATTCCGGAAAAAATATCCTCGGAAGTTCAGCCGAAAGAAAATTTAACACCTCGTTAACTTGGTGATTTTAGACGGTTTTTATGGTTATTATTTCGAGATAATTTAATGTAAACATCACATTTTTTTTTATTTTCCAAAATTACTCCGTTATTTACTTTAAATTACTCTGAAAAGCAATAATTCCAATTTTCCATTTATTAATAAATTATTGACACCGCGTCTTCCGCCAATTAGTGCGACTTTTGAGAAAATAGTTCATTAGAAATCAATAAATTATTCGTTCGACGTAGATAATTTTATTTATTATTAAAAACTAAAATTCAAGTTAAAATGGGTAATTTGAGAGAATTTGATCTTCAAGATTTTCCATTGGAAATGAAAAAACGAATCATAATATCCTGCAGGTGAAAGAAGTCACGGAAAAAATCCTCGAAAAGTGCTTCGACTTCGGAAAAAAATCCGTTCGCCCCGAAAAAGGAAGGGAAAAAAAAACCGTAAAATGGAATTTCGAGAAGTAATTTTCTTTCTTGTCTCGAGTGGTCTCCCCCGGGCGTAAAGTGAAACGTTTCTCCTAGGGCTCGTCGGAGAAAGGTTGCGTCGAGGAAATAGATCCAGAGTTGGAGATGAAAAAAAAAAAAAAATTCTAGAAACGGTGAGAATGAGGGGACAGTTTTCTCGAGGTCCACTCGGCCATTTCTCACCTCGTCTAACTGGTAAAAAATAAAGCTGCACCTTGGGTCCAGCCATTCTCTGGCATTTATTGCCAGTCAATTTTGCGGGGGTCATTGAGAAGAGGAAGGTGGGGCCCCTTGTGGTGAGCGTCGCGCCCCCCATTGTCAAAGCAGTCCTTTTGTTGACTCTCGTCGCCTGAATTTTCCGGTGATACCTGTTCCTCTTGGAGAATTTTTTTTCCCTCTTTTCGCATCCCCTAGGGGGTCAAAGGGACCGCACATCAGCACCACTTGGCAGCCCAGCAAGCATGACACTGAGGAGTTTGACGAGTTTGACCCGGGAAATTCCCCTGGGTCACCTGTCTCTTCAACAATTGACCGATTTTACCCAACGCAAGTCACCAGATATTTATTTTTAATTAGCCCCTCTTTACTTTTCCATTTCTCACGATTTTCCATTTACCCACAACATGATTTATTTGAAATTAATGAACTCATCTTTTGCTATAATTTATTTACTCTCATTGAAACGAAAAGAATCCACGATTCCATTACATTTGAACGATTCTATTATATAAATATTTTTGCCGATCGAAAATCTTCGAAGATAAAATAATAATAGTTATGAATAAATGAGTGGATGGTAAATGCAATTTTTTATTTATCATCCCAGTAATGAGTGGAATAATTCCCAAATGAATTTTGCGTTTTGCTTTCCCTGAAAACTTTCGAGAGTCATGGAAAAATTTAATGATTTTTATGGGCATTCGCTTGTAGTCCAGGCTGAATAAAATGATGAGTAAATACCACAGAAGACGAATCGAAGCCCGTAAACAATTTGTATTCACTGGGAATATTGGGAACGAATGTGGGGAATTTTTTATGCCACAATTGACTCTGTCGAATTAATTTCATTCAATACAGCCCCTTTCAATCACTCCCAATACGATTTCATTTACTGAACTCAGTTTTGACTCTCGAAACCAATCGGATGAATAGACCAACAATGATAAAACTAATCCATCAAACTAATTTATCTTTCAATTAATTGGAATGAAGGTCCAATAAAAAAACTCCACCAAAGACATTGGTCTATTAATAAATTCAGAATTCAATTATTTACCGATTTATTCATTCGTTTGATTCAAGAATAATTTATTTGTCAGTCAGCTAATTAATTTGTCGGGGATTTTATGCGACCTATTTTTTAAGACCCATTCCGACCAACATCTTAATTCGTCACATAATGTTTATCAACTCGGTTTGATTATATTTTTTACGGTAAACAATTACCTGGGTGAATAAAAGCCTGTCAGATGTAATAAACCGATCAAGTGGTACGTAACTTAACAAAATAGAAACTGGAGGAACGTAATACCGAAACGATCCCAAGACGTGAGCAGTAAAACAATCTTAATTAACAGGAGAAGTCACTCCTCGGAATTGCAATTACACTTTTCACTGGCTTCAATTTTTTTTTATCGCTGTCTTTATTTATTGTAATACTATATTCTCTGGAGATACATTCTAAACATTCAAGATTCCAGTGGTCAATTAACACTCGACATCAATTCGATATTTGCGATTAGCAATATTGACCCTTTCACCCGTCAATCATCAGTCCCATTTTTCTCATCCCATCATCAATTCAACTGACATGCCTCTCGCGGATTCATTATGAAAATGTCAATAGTTGATTGACGAAATTAAGAGCTGATACTCGGTGCGAAGAAATACTCTTCCATTCGGTGATTCTCATCGGACGCTGAATTTTTTATCGTCCATCTGTGATGAAATCCCCGGAATTCCGTTTAAATATTGAGTCATTTAAGTCCCAGAGAGAAACAAAAATCCCCCATTTTATCAGCTCCTTATATTTTTTCACGTATTTGTTTTTCATGAGTGTTCAGAGAAATTTATCCTTTTGAGAGTGAATCCTCGGGTGAATCGTCCGGTGGTTAATTGATTCGCTGAATAATTACCCGAGATCAAAGAAAAAATTATCGGACGAAAATAAAACCACTGCATTTCCACTAGTCCCTTTTTCTTTGAAGATCGGATGAGTTTACCGACTTGTGTTTACATCGAAAATAAACCAGCCCCAAGCTGACTTTTAATCCGTACAAGAAAACCGCTCTGAAAGGAAAAATAAGCGGGAAATCTCTGTATTTATTGAGATTTTCCACATTAGATCAAAGAACATTAAACCCTCTAATCTTAGGTAATTATTACAATTTTTCGGGAAAATGAGGAAATCGCTGAACTGTTCGCCGAGATAATATTTGAGTTAATTAATTCATTGAGGGGAAATTTTCTCGTTTTTTTCATACGAAAAGTATGGAAAGTCCCGATTTTTCAATTAAATTGTTTCTGGAAAATGTTGCAAATTTTTTAGAGTTCTTGGTGACACCGGAGTTTTCATTTTTCCACTGGAGGGAAATGAGAGAAAGGTCGAAGGGATTGCGGTCGGTTGTACCTTCAGTCGTTACCACTTGTGTCTTACTGGTACCGAAGACCAATAATTGTCCAGTGAATGTAGATGGCTTTGATGTCAATCAGGAAGATAATGGACGTGGAATTGACGTCCTTGGCGTTCTAATGATTAGAGAATTCCGAGAATTAGAGAAATAATTGTGGAGATAATCCCTTTCAAAATTCTACGCCATCAATATTTTTTTCATGAAAACAAATTTTCCTTTGGGAAAAACTCTGAAAATTCTCTCTATGTCAACTGATTAAAAAAAATCTCTGATTTTCCAGAAAAATTATGGGAAAAATTAATTCTGGAAAATGTAAAGAAATTTTGTGCAATTCACTGACTTCAGGAAAATTTTACGGAATAATTTTTTTTTTGAATTAAAGAAAATTCCCACCCTTGAAGGAAATCGAAAAAAAAAATCCTATCCGCGATTGCGGATCAACGGATTTTTTATGGATGTCCCTATAAAACAACTGCACGGCGTGTAGCGTCCTCACAACAACGATTTCCTCTCGAATATTTTCTCCTCCCAATAAAATGGTGTCGTGTCACGAGAATTCACACCTCCCGTGAAGTGATGGGTTAAGAGGCGTCGGGAGAAAGATAAAACTTGAAAGTGGGAAAGATCCTCTCGAGACGATCGTGAGGCCACGGCCAGTTTACCGTCTGTATCGATAAACAATAAGGGTTCATTGTTTACATTTTCTTCCCGAAGAAGATGACCCTCGAGATCCTCCCCTCTCAAGTTCCCAATTTTTAAAATTAATTCCTTCTTCCATTTATATTATTTTCCTATCGATTTTACACCACCTCTCAACATTTCCAGAACAACTTCGTTCATTCATTGTATAATTAAATTAATTCTTATTAAATAATTAAAATTATCATAATTAAAATTCACCGAGCGATTTATTGGTAGAATCCCCATGACGATCCCTAAAATTCAAATAAAAATTGCTGGAATAAATGACCAATACCAAATTATCAGCATAATTTTCCGGTAATTTTCTTGGATCTCCCCCCACATGGGTGAACTAATATTCCTCACGCAAGGAAATTCTCCGGCACGAATTTAAATGAAAAAGAATCGGTTATTAATCGATATGTTCGAGCCCTCAATGATCATCCCTCATGCTGGGGTAATGCTAACCTCCGCCATTTCGTGACTCGATTCCACTCTGCATAAATGATGGATCAACACCCCCTGGGCCAACCACTGGGCCATGTTATTACTTCCTAGTTTCCCTGGTAATTTCAATTGCCGAGTTATCGTCGAATCTCTCCACCTGACTTCTTTACACGCCTCTTGGTTCTCTCTCGTTCTACCATTTCCACCGCATATGCAACTCGGACCAACTTTCGGTATCCCGGTGTACCCCACGATGCAATTAATTCTCTCCAACTGCACAGAGCGTGTAACATGAGGGTAATATATACCATTGAAAAACACCTATCCTGAGCCGCCTACTTACCTTTTGCCCACCCGCGGTGGACCTTCACCTTTTCTTCATACACAGGAGTCACGTCTTAAATTACCCACCTCCAATCTCCCATCTCTCTCCATTTTATACTCGTCTCCGAAAATAAATCTCAAAACCACCAAAAAATCACTCCCATCCGAAAAACAAATATTTTATCTATTTTATTATTCCTCCTTTATTATTTTTACAAACCCTTCCATTTTTATTCAAACTATTTAATAACTAGTTTTTTTTTAACTCTCGAGTGTCGACTATTTTCGATTATCAGAATTTTCGGTTAATTTTTCCTAAACTTCTTTAACCCTGTAACAAATTGAAATCCACTAATGAACCCCGAGAAATAACTACCTGGGACACTGCATTTTGCGGCTCATCCGCCATTAACCCGAACAGTAATTTTTTTATTACATTGATCGGACACGCAATTATTTCTTTCAAGCCACCAACGCGATTTTACGCTCTACTCCTCGCTCACGGGGTATAATTTGTTTGATTTTTTTCTTCTTTTTTATTACGAGAAGGGAATGTTACCATTAATTACCCCGTGTAAATACTCCAGCAAAAAAAAAGGTGCGGATGGAATGAAAAAACTTCAGTTCATTGTAGTGGCCACCGGTTTTTTCCGGACATTTTCTGTTGAATTTTTCGCGAGGGGTTGAAAAATCGGGAGATAAATTGAGGTCGAGACGGTAGAATTGCACCAGTTAATTGTGAAATCAGTTGATTCAAATGATTAATTATGAAGCTTAATGAATTCAATGGTAATTGAGATTTTGTCGGTCTCGTTATTTAGTCACATGTGTCGACGGTGATGTGGATATTTTCACAATCGCTGAAAAGTCTAACGACAGAGCAATGCGGCACCCTGGACATATATATCACACAGTTAAAACTTTACACTCTCGTAAAATAGACGACCCGGGTCGACCATAATTCGTCCCTTCGTCGTATGACTCCCGGTATGAATGCACTTGGTATACGGCGATTATAGCCACGGTTGGGTGCCATATTACCTCAACCTGAAATATACTCGGGAAAATATAACGATAGGGGTGTCGAATTCTGTGGATTTTCTCGGGTAATTCAACAGAACGATCGAAAATTCAATATTAAACTAAATATTCCTGCCAAGTAAATATTACCATGTAAATATTACCAATCGTAATCTGTAGCTTCCATTAGTTTTCTTTTCACTGTCGATCCGGAGGGCTAATTTTTGCTACTTTATTCTCGACGTTGTCACTACCTCATATTTATAAGAATGATCGATAAATCAGGGTCATAAGTGGATCTAGAGGACATCTCTCATGGTGATGTTCAGAGGGGACTCGGTGTGGGGTGTTTGAAAATATCCGATTATCTCGCGATCGACGTGAGCCCCTAGGACAGTGGCCTGGAGGTAAATTCATACTCGTTCCACCATCAACTCGATTCTTTCCCTCATTCTTTCTCATCCCCGAGGATCCCAGGAACCGGGTCAAAACGTTTTGGCATCTTCCGCGGGCTATATTCGCACTGGATTTTCATAACTGTTTATCAACGGGGTTGGAAAGTATTCAGGAAATGGCGTGAGGGTAAAATTCTGGCGTGCACCCTCGGCAATTTTCATCCGAATTTCATGGGCAAGGGGTGGAAATTTTGAACAAGGAAGGCTTGACGAAAATTCCGGGGGCTTTCCCACTGGCAAATTGTCATTTAATAGGAAAATCAGGGGAACATTTATCGTCGTTAATTCCATCTCCAATAAATTTTAACGAATCTGAAAATCGATTTGTTGAAAGTAACTGTTCAATAGGTTATTCAATTATTTCGTTGCTGTTGATAGAAACGGAGAAAATCCGGGTAATTCCGACGAAAATGGAGACAACTCGAATATTTATGGGGGAAGGATTGCTCGAGAGGGTCAGGAGTTCCGTTCCATATTCAGATCTCTCATCTTCGAGGTTCGATACATAAATTGGGATTTGCGGGCTTGGGGATACAGCTTGGGTACAATTTAGTTATTTAGGAATCAGCTGGGGAAAGTTTCCGGGTATTCGGCATTTATCGGATGGTGTTGCAGTGACAAATTCACGGGATTTTATTTTAGAATCTCGATGACGTCTTAATACCGCATGTCACTCACTCGTAGATATTTTTGGTGCAGTGAGAATACTTTTTTCCTAATCCCCCAGAACATATCGCAGGCCGAGTTTTTTTAGGATGACACCTGGGAATTAATCCCGCTTCTTGGATCTTCCCATGTTTTTTTTTCTCTCAGAGGAGTTTCATTCGGAAGAACAATAAATGTCTCGTAAAAAGTGTTGTAGTTTATGAGGTGGGATTAAAGGAGAGTGAAATATTTTTGACGGAGGGGGAGATTCTTCTTGCTTTTTTTTTCAATCCGATGGCTGCGGGGTTTTGCATTTTTGAGGGGTTCAATTCATGGGTCGAATCCAATTTATTTTATTCAAATTTTTCAACAAAATTCATGCATTTGTCTCCGTTAAATATTTCGACATCCATTATCATTTCTAAAAATATCAATTTCTACCGCGAAAATTCCAAAAACCAATTCCCTCAATTTTCAAAAAAAAAAAAAACTAAATACGAGATGTGCCCAGTGGATTCTGACCGGATAAGTTTCAACCGCAAGAGTTATAAGAGGCGTCGCGACGCCCGCGGGACAACACTTTACTTATTCCACAAAGATTTACTGTTCGCTTTTCCCAGCACTTTTCCCCGATTCCCCCTTCTCCAATCCCTCCCTACCCTAGTGGATGGCCTCCCCCGGAAATGATGTACCTCTATCGACAGAATTTATATATTTATTTCGTCGTCGTGCGATTGCGAATAACCACTCGGATGTGACAAGATCAGCCTGTGAAAAATTCAAGACTCGTTGAGTGGGTAGATACGAGGGAGAGAAGAGATCTCGAGGGAGTTCTCGTATATCTGACGGTGGGGGAGCTTTATGTGTGGGCTTGGGACAAAAGTTGGTTTCTTTTACTCGCAACGTAAGCATAATTTCGGTGGGGATATACTTATCAAGCTTATTTATTTTAATTGAACGTTCTGAATGGAGGCTGGAGTCAATTTGAATATTTTCATCATTAAATGAGTTTCGGGTGTGGCAATTTAATTCACGGTATTATCGTCACCGAAGAATATTGTTTGATTCAAGTCTTTTCAAGTCAAGTAATTTCCAACTTGATTCAAGTTGAAATGGAACTTGACTTGAGTCAAGTCGAAATTGATTCAAATTCAATGAAATTAAATTAATAAATTAAATTTATCCTATATATTTATTTATACAATTAATTAATTAAATTAAATCAAATGAAATTGAGTGAAATTTTTCTTAACTCAAGTCAGACAAACCGAGTCAATTCCCAGCAGCATTAACGCCGATTTAATTCAGAATGAAAAGAAATTCAAAAGGGTGGCTTGCAAGTGGTCACATGCATCGTCCAGTGGTCGAACCAATTGAAAATCCCGCGGGATGTAACGGCCAATGTTACGTATCAACATTTGGCACACGATGGCCTCATAAAGCATGCACATGCAAAGTGGTGCTCTCCAACACCGAGGAGTGTATCTCAAAGGTATTAACTGCGGTGTATCAGCACTGTTAAAAACCCTTTTCCCACTGACACTGTGTGTGCGATTGCTCGCGTGAGGGAGTTTCGCTGCCAGACGAATGGCGAACGTGCCGCGGGACTTGTAAGTCGACGGGTGAACACGATTCGTCACGTGTGCTGGTGGTGGAGTGCTTCCACCATGTGTGAAAACATTTGTGAGTAGGTCAATGGGACCCTTGACTTATGCAATATCCACCTGTCTCAGGGTTTTATTGAGCGGGATCATCATTATTCAACGCAAGGGAATTCATTTATCTGTGGGTAAGGAACAATTTATTGGTTTCCTATAATTGTTCACGGTGGAAATCACTTTTGGCTCAAGTTACTGGTTGTTTTTATATATTTTTTTTTTACTTTCATTTTCCATTGAACTATCTGGCAATTCGACCAAGTTTTTGTGCGTGTCCACTTGGCTGAAAAGCGTTGGAGTATTTCTCGCCATTTCTCCAGGAATATTTTTTTTTTATTCCGACGTGCAAAATGAAAATAAATCAAGTTGTTGACTCTCCCGAACATCGGGCCGGAAAAACCTCGAATGGCATTTCAGTTGCATCGAATGCCAAAAGCTCTCGTGTCACCGCAGCAAGTGGGTGAAATGTCTCCCTTCGACGTACCCTTTTGCTGCAATACTCAATGCCCCGTGTTTCTGCTCCACATATCAACGAGTCACTCCACCGGGTAAAAAATCGGGGCTGAACAACATTTTCCAGGGTTATTGTTATTGGTAGATTCGACCCGGAGATGGTTGGTAACGATACTGTAAAAATTATCGCGCGGGCTTTTGTCAGGGGGTCAATAGTGATAGAAAAAAATTGGGGGTAATTGGTTGTGATGGAGTTCATTCGCATGTGGGTGTATTCATGTTGGATTCTATCCGATTGTACAGAACAAAAAAAAATCCCTTCCCTTTGACTTTTCCAATGGCCCCATCCACAGGGTATTCCATATTTTTTAATTGTTCGCTATTGAAAGGGGAAGAACACCCGCAAAAAATTATCCTCAATCAGATTAAAAAATCAGTCATCCTCAGTCAAGCCGAAAATCGACTGGAATCAGTGAATTTTTTTTTTCGAGTTGTCGCATATCCGGGAAATTCATCGCTCGCTCCTCGATAAAATCTCGGGTAAAAAGGATGGAAAACGGGGGAAATGGAAGAATATTCAGCCGCGATTCTGAGACGCTCGCAATGCGCCTTTTTATATCTATAGTTGCTGAGATAAGACGAAAGGTTTCCTCGCCACTTCGAGAAATGAAAGGAGGTGTGTGCGAGCATATTGAAAGGTGGAGTAATCCCTCGGGATGGGTATTGTACTTTTTGAGATTCCTTTTTATCATCACTCCGAGTTTTCAGCTTTGGATGGAATATTTTTCCTCGCCCTCGATTCTCATCCTCGCGGAATTACAGCTGTCCTGATATTTTTTACGGTCAAGTGTGTCAAAAACCTCTTGACCACTCCTAAAAAAAATCTGAAAAGCACAGTTAATCTTCTTTATGTTGAAAAATTTTTACGTTACATATCGTAAATTTTATTGTCAGTCAATAATATGAATGGTTGTATATCGTGTTGTCAGGGAAGAGGCTCTTCGAATCAGAATCTTCAACAATAGCTCCGATACATTTCAATATAAAACCCCGTAGGAGGATCCTCCGCAGAGCTTACATTGAGGATTCCCACTGCAAAATGCAATTCTCCTCGTGGTGAAATAGCGTTGTTTGCCTACTGATTGAGCCATTGTACAGCGGCCAAATTGACATACGAACTGCGGACATTTTGGACGGCTTTGTGTTGGTCTCCGCACGTTTCCCAGAGTCCCAACTCCGTGTTTAGTTTGACGGGTCGATTCTCAGCATGGACAACCCGTGGTTATGACATTTTTCGATCAAAATCCCTCTCACCGAAAGTACTTTCCGCCCCCGAGATATCGAATTCTCCTGAAATTACACGTCAAAGTATTTTCCAGCGTTATTTTCACAGCCATTTTGGCAGAATAATAAAAAAAAAAAAATAGTCACTCCTGGTGAGGAGAACATTGGGTTCCTCGCGTTCTTGAATCTACCTTTTGCGTCCTCTTTCCCAAAGACTCTTGGATCCCTTGGGGTGGAGGGCAGAGGGAGAACTTGGAGTCACTATCATAACGGCGTTTTCCCTCGGATGCAGTTGGAATACGTAGCGCGTCTGCTGGAGTCAGAATGCCCCGGTGCATGGAAAAGTGGGTGGGTGGGTGGTGGGTGTGTGGAGGTGTTGCACGTGCTCCGGGGCTTTCTATTCACTGGGTCTATCCGACGAACGAACTACCGGTGGAGTATTATGGCGAAGGCTCCGATACATAATCGATACGTGGAGAACAGTATTCTGGAGTATCGGCGAATTTGGACTTTGTTTTTTCCTCGGTTTTACAGAATTATTCGGAATTATCTTCGGAATCGATTATTAAATCTTAGGTTTTTATCGCATGCAAATACGGGATTCGTAATGAAGATTATCATTATTAAAACAATTACAAAATTTATTCCACTGAGTATTATATTTTTATTATGACATTTTTTGTTTTAGTTATAAGGATAAAGTTCTAAATATACAATCTGATAATTCTGATAATATTATCAGTACTTTTTTCATTTCCCATAAATTTCGATGTTAATTAACTTCCCGACATGTATCTCAGTCTGAGAGGATCAAAAATGAAGTGAAAGCAGATTTTTTTAGGACGGGCGCATGGAATTTCATTTATTCTTTAGTTTATGAGGCCATTAAGGATTACAAATGACAATTTTATGTGGAACACATCGTCAATCTCCTCAACGATGAAAGGCAGAAGTCCATGGAGTGAAATGAATAAAAATACATCGACACGAGAATTTCAACAAAGAAATTTTTGGTATCGTGACGAAATGCTGCACAATGATGACGTTCTCGACGCATAATTGAAACTCCATTGTACAACCCAAGACCATCTATTTTTCTTTCTCCCTTTCATTCGTACTGTTATTCCGTTACTTTCTTTTTCTCTAGATTTTTTTTTTCTTGTGAACGGGGCGGGAATCGACGCGCGTGCACAAGGCAGCAAGAGAGGGGCGGTCTTGACTTATTCAAGATGTAGGCGCGATAACGAACTAATATGGGTTACGCCACAATCTGCATAATAATACTGGGGCGTTATTGGCTTGAGGATTTCTCTCTTTGGTTGCATACAGATTCAAAATTATGGGAGATACTCTTGAGCCTCTTCTGTGACTCACGCGATAACGAGACGACCACCGAGAAATCTCTCCATATTTACATTTCATTGTATTTATTGATTGATTTTATCTGTAACTGTAGTGGATACTCAGATACTCTATTTTCAGTACCCCCAATTTATTGTAATTTTACTCGTCCATTTTGAGTTGTTCGTAGGTGACAATGCAACTCTCAAGAAGAAATGTGAAAATGAAAAGAGAAATGTCCTTAATGGTTAAGGTTTAACCTGAGACCCTGGGATCTTTGCGAGAAGAATACAAGAACCGAAATTTCAGTACATTATGAAATTAATAACGACCCAGAATTGTGGCCATGGCTCTGGAATTTACGACCCTTTCAAAATAAAGCGATTACCAAAATCCCAACTTTTAAATGAGTTCAAGTCCACGGGCGAGAAGTATCCGAGGGATTTCTGTAATCGCGGACAATGGAGAATGCTGGAGTGTGAAAAGGTGGTTACCGAGGCCTTCCAAAGGGCCCCGGGTTTCCCCCGGAAAATACCCGGAGTCGGCTTTATTAACGGCATTTAATTTGTGTCAGACTGGGTAGGTAATCAACACAGAGAGCTGTGGAAAAGCCTCCGCAGTTGCTGAGGGAGTGTGAAGGGTACGTAGTGCCATGAGTTTTCAACAATGTCGAGTGGTATTACATTCCTCCATTGAACTCATGTTTGTAACTTCCATTGTTAATCAACATCAACTGCATTCATAATTAATTTCAATCATAATAACATCAACTTATTAATGCAATAGTAGTGAGACCACGGTCGTGTGCCCAACGGGAATTTTCGTGTTTCGAGGAAAAAATTAAATAATGAATTCTTCATGAATTTGTCGAACATGTCAATTAATGATGCAATTACTTTTTTTCTGTTGAATCAATAATGCTGACCAGTTCCGTGAGTTAACCCTCTCCACTGGTGAATAATGGAAGACCCACTGATGTGTCTGTTGACCCTGATGCTCTTTACCCGAATGATAGATCTTATCTGTCCCATTTAAGACACCTTAATGCCCGACCGAGAAAACCTCGGCGAAAAAGAGAACCTTTTCCACGGGAGTCCAGGTTTTTGCCCTCATTTGCCAGCCGCCCATTGCCACCTACCCCGCCGATGAGAATCCAACCCGCGGTCTGTCAAAAAACTCAGGGGCAAATTATGGCGGCTTCTTTCGGCGGAAAAACTCAGGTCTGTGGAAATTATAAAAAGGACGCTCACCAGAAAAGAGAACAATAATTAAATGAGAGACAAATGGCATGAGGGAATTTATAAAGAAATTTAGAGTTTGAAAATGCCGCGCTTTTTTCAGCGCTCAATTCAGGCGACTCATCGACCAATCAGGTTGACTTCGATATGTTTCGACCCAAATGAACGCGTCGTGTTGATTGAGATCGATTGTTAGGGATCAGAAGCTAATTCTCTTGAACTTCTTTTCGAAGAGAAAAATCAATTCGATTTTCAATTTTCGTTAGTGTCGCGGAATGGAAAAAACTCTTTTCTATTTTCGCCAAACGTAAGAATCGACATCATTCTCAACCCCAGAAAATCCCTTCTATTATTACAATTCGTTCGTCTCTGCAGTGGAGCGACGAATATTACATCTCCATTTTTCCTCGAACTTCCTGGCATCTTGATATGACGGGAAATGAAAATTCTGTTTTAAGAGCATTCAACGTCAGTTTGGGAGTCTGAAAAAAAAATCTAGGAAGGTGATGCCTCCCGGCAACTTATCAAAGAGCTCTACAAATATTGAATTCTTCTTATTCCTCTGCATGCTTACTTGACGTCTCCTTTCCTCCTTCATCTGCTCTTATTCTCTCCCTCATCAAAATACTTTTCAACGAAATCGCTTTGTCTAAACATTTTTACTCATGCCTCTACGCACCCCACGATTTTTCCCTGACTCACTTCATTCCAAATTCCAACCGAGTGTCTAGTGAATTGTGATTTCTCGTTACATACGTGACAAACAGCACCAAAAATAAACATCTCAACCTTTTACTCCAAACATCGTTTACCATTTTAGCCTCTCACTTCTGCAAACAATTGTTTTTCCACAATCCATAATAAATTTCAAATTTTCCGTCACCACGTCATCGTAGCTAAATCTCATTTCGAATTTCGAATTTACACCATTAAAAATAGACTCTATAATTGTATTAAAATAATTGAAGGGGCAGAATTGCCCTAATTATTTCGAAAAATTCAGTTGCAATTAAAAATTCACCATGGACACGGTGACTTACCACGGGACAATTCCTATTAGGCCATGAAATTAGCACGGCACTCGACGAAGTTGCCAACAAACTTTTCCATCTCATCTTTAGGTACATTGAGGTTTTTTCTTTTCACTTGCCCTTCTCCTACCCCCTCTATCCACCCCATACCACTCGTTTTTCTCGTTCATAAACGGCCAACTCCCTTCAAACTAAAACTCGCTGCAGTTGGGTGGACTTGTACCTCTTCCCCGGTGATACTCACTTTTCTCGTTGCACTCACTGGTGCATCTTGGCAATTATCCTCGGGGACTGTTTTCCACTCGGTACCTCCTCCACTCTCATTTACTCGGGTATTATTCACCCACCGGTGAAGGTGGAGAAATAAAATGAAAAAAAAAAAAATTAAAGGGTGCGGGGTACAATGGACGAGGAGATAATTGATTCAGTGCTGGTGTCGTTTAGTATTTAGCTTTTGCTTATTTTCTCGGGTCATGAATTTTATTAACCGCGCTAATTAATTGTGGCACTCCTTATGGGGAGGTATTGACGCAATTCATGGAGTTTGATTGTTATTTTTCAGATGTTATCGTGAATTTCATTGGAGTTAATTAAGAGTCGTTAAGTAATTATTTTATCGAGCAGTCGGGGAATCGATTCGCTCAATTTAATCTAATAGATGGTCATTTTTTGGTATGAAAATTGGAAAGATGTTATAAAATATTGAACAGGTGGGAATGATTGGTTTTATAGTTTATCGCACAAAGAATGATATTAAAAATTATGTAAACGAAAATAACACCCTGATCTTTAAAACCATAATTATTGTGGAGTAATTCCTTTTTTTCCGGAAGAAATTTAATGCTTCAAAGCTTTTCAATTTATGAAGAAAATTACAGAGTTTCACTGTAAACAGATAAATTGTAGAGAATATAATTGAAACAATGATTACAATGTTTTTAAAATCGCATACGAATTTATTCTGAAAGAATTGCATCCCTCAGAATGTAGCCCAGGAACAGTCTGGCCCTGTGCATTAAAAGCTGAAGAGGAGACCATTAAAATACTAAACTTCATTAGCCAGACTGGCTTTCATGTCTTTGAAATAGCTTCCATTTTTGTATTTCGCTTAACAACCCCGGACAAACTTCTTTGAGGTCAAATTGTCCCCCGTACAATGGTAACTGTCCAACAAATTGAGGAACGGCGAATTGTTCCTCCCAACGGTTAACTTTTCACGTAAAAGGATTTTTCCCGGTGCTGCGTAAAAACTCGAAATTCTCATTGTCATGAAAAACTCAGTGCCGTGAGAGGAAATTCTCAACTTTTAATTGAATTCAAAATCACAATCATTAAAAATGTCATTAAAATTGCGGTGGTTACCACGCGAATTACTCAATGGCCCTGTGTTCTCCTGTCACCGATCCACCGCATTCTCATAATTATTATTTTACTCTCGTTATCCACAACTTTTACGATTTTCATCGCTCTCGGCCTTTGTCTATTCGCGTCACGAGACTAACTTATAATTAAAGCGGCTCAATTTATGCGCACATGAGCAATGCGTCGCATCAGGAAACAATGAAATCTGTGAAACTTACTAATTGGCCAACTCTACGAAAATACACATTGCCGAAATTATTCCACAAATAAATAAGCAAGCACCTCTGAATACAGCATCAGATAATGCCATGGAAAATCTCATCAATCCAAAATAGCATCCAAACATAAAATCGAATTTCCGTTAATTCAAATGAAACTTGACTAATTTAAAGTTCATCAATTTGAATCCTCACAAAATAAAAATATTATTCTAAATCCGTTGAGTCTCACCCTCAAAAATCCCGAAGTCTCAAATCAAGTTGACAGATCCCGAAATAAATTCCGATCAATTCGTGTCAACAATTTTTTCCCAGTAACTCTCCCTTTTTTACCTTCCACATGAATAAATTCTCAAAAACTATCCACTCCCTAAATAACTCAGAAATAAACTCGGCCTCAGTAAAAAAAATTCAAATAAAACCTTAAAAAATCCATGAATACTGCATTGGCTATTGGGATGAGATCTGCAGAACGGGGATGTACCGAAAATTGGTGCAGGAAAAAGTAGGTGAAAGAGAAAATTAAGATAAAAAGAGAAAAATAAGGTGGAAAAGTGGAAACGAGGAAGGAAAGTACGAGTGGGTGCAGACAAACTAGTGGATCTCGACAGTATATATCGACCACGTCCAACCACTCGTTGACGTAGAAACGTCGGGCCTAGGGTGGGAGGAGGTTGGCTATGTCGACTACGGTAGCCAGTAAAGTTTTTTCCAATAGACCCAATTAAAACCTCAGCGCCCATCATGGATATATTCGTTCAGCTCAAAGCTGATCAGGCGCCTATCAAAAGGCTCAACATTTCCCTCCCTGTTTTTTTATACTTATTCACATTTGTTTCGTAAATTATTATTCCGAGTGCTCTCTCATTTTTCAATTAATCTGGCTGCCATTGTACTGTCGATGAGAAATTTTTCATATGCAGCGAAATTGTTCGCTGGATGATGAGAATCGCTGGGTTATTATTACGCAATGACGTTTTGTCAGGGAGACAGACATTTTTGCAATTACCCATTGATAATTACGTGCCTCCGTATGAATTGATTGTTTTGGAAATGTCAGGTGAAAAAAGAAATTGTCATCAATTTTATTTGTCTCGTTTCTATTTTAGTAAATTACATTTTTGTTTGATTCAATGAAAGGATTTATTTAATTAGGATTCATTCGGAGGACTTAATCTCGTGGGGAATTAAAATAAATTTCTTAATTAAAAATGATTAAAATGTTGCTGCTAAATTTAAGTTCAGGTCGCTTTGGTGAAATCCGAAACAGTTTGAGAGAAATGAAATTCTTCAAAAGTTTGATGTACAATTATTCCACCAATAAAGCGCAGTCTGCAGCCGACAGTTGATGCTCCCTCGGAATATCCGAGATGTTCCTAATGAATCGAATGAAGGGTGGACTGTTGGCTGTATCCTCAATGGAGTAGAGAAAGCTCGACATCTCCTGCCGCTGGGCTAGTTTCGATTATAAGCACATGACCGGTCGTTGGCCCGGTGTCACCAAAGCTCTTGGATAATTCATTCCATGTTCATCATGGGCACGAAGTCTTTCCGCTATGACAGGTACCACATAGACACTGGATAATTCCAGGATTTAATGATTCTCATTAATGATTTAAAAACCGCTCCATTCGTCAACACCATAAGAACTCTATATTCAATTTTGCCTTGATTATGATGATAATTAAATGATTCTCTGATGATTACTTCCGACCGCCTTTATCGGTCTTCAGCAATAATTCGGTGACTGAAACAAAAAAGAGTAAATGTGAAATAAATAAATAAATATGTTCAATAATAAATGGAGAAATTTCTGAATCGTGTCGATTCATGGGATTTAACAGAGGATATGAAAGTTAAATTGATCACGTGAATTTTTTAGATTTGCTGAGCACTTTTGCGACAATTAATTGACTTTAATGAAACAAACTGCAATCAACATTGAGGATCCATACCCTCGGATCTTGTTATCCAACCCTCATCGTTAATCGCACCGCAAACTCAAAAGATGGAGCGTAAAAACTTCAAGAGACTCTTCCCATACTTTGTAAACGCTCCTGGGTGAAAAGTAGTTGGTCTTCTCAGTGGTTCAACGGGGTTCAAGTTACTGGGTTGAGGAAAGTTCAAGTTTGTTGAGCCCCAGCGCGACCCGATTCTGAAGGAAACCCTTGGTGATCATCTCCCGTCTACCTAATACGGGTCTTGGGAGGTTAACAGAGCCCTCGGTAATTCTCACTGGGAATTCTGCGTTTCCACTCGTCCTGGGGAAGGTAATGGGAGACTAACTGGTGCAAGAAAATTTTGTAGTGTCTCAATCAGAAGTTTTCTTATTGGGAAAGTGTCTATGCCAGGATCTCACTGCTTACCTACACTCTTTTCGCTGACAGCAAATTTTTTTTTGGTTAATTTTCAAGTGATAATTAATTAAAGAACAACTTTCCCAGAGAATTAATAAAAATCTCTCGGATATGTACTTTAAAAATCTCAATTTCCATGAAAGATAAATAAAATACAAATTAAGTAATGGTAATTTTTCATACTTATAATCGAAGTTGAGTGTTTTTGTTCTTAAAATTGATAGTGGCACTCATAAAATTGTATAATTTGTGTTTTCGTATGTACTCCGCGGTTAGTTTTGTGAGTAATCAGAGTCACAAGGGTTTGAACAATGTTAAAATCGCTGGTCCGTTTGGTTGGACAGCAGTTCCACTACCCCACGAATGTCGTGCAAAAGCAGAGGATGGAATTTAGCCCTGGGGACGCAGAGTCTTCCTGGTGGGCCAGGAACTTTGCACACCGGTTGAGCGTGAGAATGGTGTACGGTTTGAGCTTCAACCTCACACCTCTGCACAACGTGCTAGCTCATTGCCCCCCACCAGCATCAATTTTCTTCCACGACTCTTCACCAACACAGAAGCTACTTGCCACTTCCGTCAGACTACAGTGGTTGCAGTTACTCTGCAAAGTCCACCCGGTGCCGCAGGCAGAATACTAAATACCATTTGGTGAAATCTACCCCCTACTCCAGGGGGAGTTGAAGAGTTGTTCAAATCCCAGCGCCCAGAGACCACTAGCCCACTCGTTCGATATTTTATTTGCACCCTGGCTTCAACGAAAAATCCCGTATTCCACACGTGGTTGCCAGCGATTTTACACGGGAGTTTATGAAGTGGAGATTTTTTATTTCAACATATTTACGTCGTTCTCGGTTTCACAGATGTTGACGTTAACATACTGCTTTTTTTATTTACCAATGGAAGCGTCAACATTTTAATTTTTAATTTTTTCGGAGGATTACACAAAAGAATATTAATGTAATTATTAATCAGATTGGACATGATCACTGGTGCTCCCATCCCCTTGATAATTCAAATGATATTTTATTTCTCGGTGCACTCGTAACTCTGGAGAAAAAACACCGCTGAAGGGATGATGCTGGAAAGTTTAAAACATCCGGTGGCCCCTGGTGGCCATGTTCAATATGTTATTCTTTTAGATTTCTCCAAAGACTTTATTAAACGCCACTGGTTCGTTCGAGAGGAAACTTTTTAACTTGATTTTTTTTTATACTCTCCTCCGTGATACTTATTTCGTTACCAAGTTCTGCTGTAAGAGCGACATCCCTCGGTGTATCCCCATGGTGGTTTTGCCCGAACGGCTTTTATCGTCAGGTGAAAGATCTTCCGATGTTATTTCAACTCCCCTTGTTCCATTTCCAGTGTAAACAAACTCTGTTTTTCTTTCCCCGTGTTTTTCT
The DNA here is from genome assembly GCF_000806365.1 of Fopius arisanus. Lineage (NCBI taxonomy): Eukaryota > Metazoa > Arthropoda > Insecta > Hymenoptera > Braconidae > Fopius > Fopius arisanus. Next base: position 690,533 of record NW_011887763.1, on the reverse strand, counting down.
CGTTGTTTTATCCATTTTTTTTTTTTCATTTGTTAGTTCAGTTTGAGTCGCGTGCGTTATCGGTGACGGTTTTGAAGGATTTTAATTGCAGGTGTGATTAACGGGGGGATTTTCGAACCGGAAGTGTGGTCATCGCCGTTGAAATTTCGAATACCATCGATTCATTTCGTAGTGATGATTTGTCAGCGGATATCTTCGAATCTGAGGGAGATACAGATTTTTTTAGTGGGACCTTTTTTGAAGTGCGCAATTAAATCTGTGGAAAAGGTTATTACCGGAATTTTTGTGGGGGTCTCGGTTTTTGAGATATTTCGTGATTCGTGGGGGATTGCTTTTGAGTGCTCAACCGTTACTATCTCGTTGAGATTTTTTAATGAATTTGAGAATTAGTTTTCTTTCGGTTTCGAGTTGTTTCAATTATTATTTGAACTTTGTGTCTCGTATCTCTCTTTGATCTCAGAATAGAACACGGCGGCAACTGAAGGTCCGGCATTTCATCATATTTAATAACGAAGGCTTTTTATTTTTGTTACAGAAATGATAACTTCGTGTTTTTAATTGGATTGAATCGAGAAATTATAACTCATCGCTGTGAAAAATGCAGTCCCTTCTTTTATTGGTGAGTACAATTAAAAGGATTTTAATCCACGAGTACAATTTTCGGTTGGCGATGGAGAAAAAAAGCTGTTCTGATCGTTATTTTGCCAGGAGCGGCATTAATTTGATCCACTGGGAAGGAAGTTATTCATGAAATTTCAAATTCCTGTGGAAATTGAAGAGAATTTCGCGAAGTAATTAAATTTTTAATGGAACTTTTAAAATTTCGATAGAATAACTCAATTGAACCAGGCTTCATTGATCCTTTCATGAAAATATGAATTTTTAATCACGAAATTCCATTAACATCAGCCGAAAATCACCCGCAGGGTAAACTGAAAATTTAAGGATATTCTCCATTCGAATAATAGGAATCCGAATGGCTAAACAATGATTTCATTTTTGCCCGACGGAAAAATGGAAAATATTTATCAAAACATGTTCCACATTATAAATTTTTCCACGTGAATCAACACCAATAAATTTTCTTTACGCTCCAAGTGAAAAGAATAGTCCATTTCCTCACCAATAGGTATCATAAACTGTTTTTACGGTACGAGTGATAAAAAGTACTTTTTTCACTGGCACCGTGGCACGATATTAAGCCATGAAAAAAAATGTTTTCACACTTCGTTTGGGCGGAGCAGAAGAAAAGGAAAATTCACCGCAAATCTATAGCAAATTGACATTAAATATTCATGTTAAATGAGAAATTAAAAATTAAGCAATGATTTCTTTAAATTCCAATCAGAAAATTATTTAAATTATGAATTATCTCAGCTTGAATGAAATTTTAATTCAATTCCACTGAAAATTAAATTTCCAAAAATAAATTTTGAAATTCACTGATCATTTTCATTAACATTAAATTCCCCATACATAATGAAAAATTCAAATAATCGATAGATTAAAATATCAATAAATTTCCAACAATGTAGAATATCGAAGTTCATCCAGAAAATTTACCCGAATAATTTTTTCATTCGCGTTAAAAATCCCCAGTGGTGTACTAGTAGCTCGAAAATTTGGCAAGATCACTTGAAATAAAAAGAAATAAAAAGCGGTAATAATAGTACGAAAAGACAGCAGTGGGTTCGATAAAAGGCTGATACTTCGGAATGTAGAGAGGATTGGTTCGGCAGAAAGACGAAGCGCGGCTAGTGGAGTATCGACCCCAAGTTGTTGAGGGGATGGGTACGAGGTTGTGTGTCGTTGAAAGGCAGCCGTCGTGGCGCCTAAAAGAGCGCCGGGACGCCAGTAGAAGGGGTAGAAAACTGGTTACATCATCCAAAGCGATGGCCCCCAAGAGATGACTGGAATATCCCCGTCAGGATTCGCTCTATTTCTCCCAACTTGACGTGAAAATGACATCCAGTGGTCTCATCAAACTCCCATCGATCACCAAAACCAACTGTCGTCTTCATTAACATAATTGAGATGCCTAAAAATCTCGGGGGCACGTTCGCGTGCGATACCACCACCCAATCCTATTTGTAATCGTTTGTACGGGCGTTTCGCATCATAAACACAACTAACTGCCGTCTTATTCAAATGAGCACTAGGCGCGTAACTCCCCTGGAATAGCCTCCGCAACGAAACTTTCTTGCTTCTTTTTTTTTTTTCTTTTGAATTATTGGCGCCATGTAAAACCCATTTCTGACGATGTGTACTGCAAAATCTCTATGTTAACGCATAAATCTTGGAAATGGCTGAGGAGAATGGGGAAAGCCCTTTTTGACAAATTTTCGTCTTAAAATGTGAAACATTCCCTATACACTGGGGAATTGTCCCTCCTACCAAGTATTCCACCCTTGTTCCATAGATATTTATCATCAAATATTTTTAGATAAATCGTATTTTTTATTCTCATAGTTAACATACAAAAAATAATACATTATCCAAGTAAAACAAGCACCACAACTCATTAATTATTCATTACTATTAATTATTATTCATTAATATTAATTATTGACTGACTGATGCCCCCTCAATTTCCCCTTCAATTTCCATTTCTTTTCATCAATTATGTTTTTAATTTTTATTCTCTGTTACCGTAATTGCAATTGAATTATATTCAGATGGATAACTGTTTCATTAAATATTATTAGCATAGATTAATTTTTAAATGAACAACGGAAGGTAAATTTGACGTAAATTAATCGTCGTTGAAGTAACTCGCTTGAAATTTCAAGAGTAACTTTCCAATATTGTAGTCTATCTCCGAAGTTTATATCCCGAGCTAACAGGATAATCCGAGTAGATAAAATAGCGCTCGATATTGCTACGGGATTCGTCCATTCTTAGGCTCTACAATACTGTACGATATCAAATATCAGAAGATGGTGTACGGGAGCTCCTGCTGTGCCAGTCGTAACCCATCCTGGCGCATCGTCTCGGTTTTTGTCCCATCGTTTTACAGAAATTCATTCCGCGGAGAAAAGTCCACAAATAAATTTCGTTACATCTGGATTTTCCAATAAGAATGTGTAATTCTCCACCAGTGCAAATCGTATAAATAAATGAACCCGAGTAATTGTTGTCTGTAAAAGAGCAAGTGAAAGGCGTATTGAGAACGATTGAAGCAGCAAACTCACGATTTATCCTGAGTTGTCCCCATTTCTCTTATCAGATGAACCCCTCACAGTAAAAGTGGGAGTTGCGCCAGAGTTGTTCTCTTTGTCTACGAGAATGCCAAAAATCCCACACCCTTTCAGTCATCCCCCTATTTTTTCCACCCCCAATGCATCCACACCCTTGTAAATGTGCTCTGGGCGCCAGAATGGCTGTATCCACGAGCTCCAGAGGGAGAGGGACAATTAGGTCGATATTCCCTCTCACAAGTGCCAAGAGGGGCAGGGGGTAGTTGAAGAATTCCACGAGGGGGAGAGGGAGAGGGAAGAGGAGCAAAAAAAAAAATCGAGAATTCCCGGGTCATCCAACGAGATGAGAATGAAATATGATGTTCGTGCTTGGCGAGAAAAGTCGGGTTTAATAAAGGCGATGGAAATCCCATCAAATATCATTGGCTTACGCAGTGAAATGAGATTATATGGAAAATCATGGAATTGCAAATTTTATCTGCATGTCGAAAGTCAATTAAAAATCACCATTCATTAAATTTCCGGTCTTTCTATTTCTAAGGGATTTTCAACTTCGTTTCTCGATGTACCATTTTTACCCAATTATTGCGGATAGTTAAAAGCACTCCAAAATAAAAGATTCATATTCATTTTATTATCAATAATTTTGAATTATCCGGGAAGTAATTACGAACGAAATCATGACACAATTAAATTCAATGGAGACTTCATAGTGTTACGATGAGGAAGGATAAAGAGTTATAAATAATTAATAATGTAATTATTTTAATTTTAATTATAAGAAGGCAAAAATGGAAAATGACGGTTGAAATTAATGTGCGTAGTCGGAACAGCTGTTCGTAGACCAAAGGCATGGATAATCGATTGTTTAATCGGTTCAGGTATTGGGGGATAAATGGGGTACGTCTGTCGGTGCGGTATTTCGTCGGAAATAGGAGTTACGGTGGAAGGTGCCAGTGACAGGACACCCAGGGTATATGAGCTTTTGGGTATGAGTTGATGCCCACGGAATTGGCACTGCCCGTTGGCATCGTCCTGTCACATATCCCTGGATTCATCCTCTGGTTCCACTCCTCCCCCTTCTCACTCTCTGATATAACGCCACATTTTGGGAAACAGCGAGCATATCAGATTGATGATACCTCGTTTGACGAAACTTATCGGTCTCTTCAGACGTACCCCAAACCGTCGCACGGTAGATTATATCGATTGGTGATCGACCGGTACCAGTCGCCGGCTGGAGGGCCTCTTCCTTCGGCTAAATTTCCCGTCCTCGTCACGTAAACGTCAGAAGTATCTTCACCGTCTTTCCATCACCGTTGATAGGCATTCGCTAAATTGTTTACGAAACTATATTCTGGAGACGCTCAGACAATCCCAAATTTTGCAATTATTTTCTTATCTAGATTCACGAAATTTCCGGATTGATTTCCCATTTGCCGTTCATAAAATCATTTAAAATCATATTTTTTATAGTTCCAGTTTTTTAATTAATTGTAATGAATAATAAAATACATAATGAACGTATGAGAAATATGAAAAAATTGGGAAAATAGTAATTTTAATAAATAATTATTATTTGAATGATATTGTATTGATAATAATGGATAAATGATAGATAATGAATGATAAATGATAATAAACATGGTAGAAGAATTTCCGTGATTTCAAGATGAAAAAAAAGTACTCGAGATAAAAGCGAGCACCGACTATGACTGACGACTATTTCTATTCTCCTTGCACAATAAAACTCCTCAAAAGTGCAACGTAGTCGTGAGAATAGATCAAAGTACCCGTGTATCTCGGTAAATTTACCGCCAGTTTTTCTTTCTTCGGTTTCCAAACGACAACGACACGACCCCGACACGAGATACGAGTTTGGACGGCACCTTGGCGCCTCTGGATTTATTCTCATTCCGTTTCCTCTCCTCAGCACATCTCTCCCTTTCGTTCTACTTTTTCCACCGATCATTCCGTCTCACTTCCACTGCCTCATCCCGTTAAATCCACCCTTTAGGGGACACCAGGGGGTGAAATTTTGTCGGTCTCTCCCATTCTATTCTACCCCCCCGACACTTTATTTCCATGAATCCTCGCGATGAAGATTTATCAAAACTAAAGCCCTCTCGATAAGTTGGAAAAGCCTTCCAATTAAGTGAGATCCGGATCTTCAGCTTTTACTCTTGCTTTTGTTGTTGTGGAGAATCGGATCAATTAGCGGTGGGGGTGGGGATTTGCAGTCGAGAAATTATCAGATGAGGAGAACTAATTGTTTCGAAATATTGCGTCAAATTTCTTCATTCAGAAGAGAAGACAAAAGTTCAATTCACCATTACATAATTTTTATTTAAATTTCATCCAACAACTGTCACCAATTATAATTTCCAATTTGTCTTCACGAATAGAAATATTCAATAAAAATTACGGTACGCTCCGGAAAAAATCCGTCAGTTCAATAAAATTTTTCACGTTCATCATGAAAATACCATTTACAGGATTACGATAAATTTTCGTCTTTACTTTTTGCAATGTCCAATGGAATTTTTTAAGGGTATTTTTGAATAGAGATAATGACAAATCCATTGGAGTCATTGAGTTATTCAGGAACATTTGACAATGCTTGCACCCTCACGAAATTCATCCGTTTTCCATTTACCAGAGCAAACACCCTTCCCAGTACCCTAGACGACTTATCTCCATGACTACCAAACCGCAGTAAGTAACCCCCGGGTATTATGTATCTGCGGATACATAGACAGTGAAAACCAGTGAGTGATCGTATTTTCTGTCAAGTTGAACTATGAGCTCGGTAATTACACGCGACAATATCATACCGAGAGAAAGGTCCATCAGTGAATTAATTATTGCAAGCTGGGAACATGGTTTATCGATCGCCTCAAGACACGTTTTATTCCAATTCCTAGGTAAATTTCCGTATTGAGAGAAGCTCCAGAGATTCGCGTCGGGAGTCAACGAAATTATCGACTTTATTGCATAATCGGATTTTCCGAATATCTTATCTCTCTCCGTCGGTGGAAAAACCCGGAAAATCCTTTCACAACGGCATGACGAGAAAGTCATGCTCACCTTTGACACATATTCCGATGAATAAAAGCACTCGGAGATCAAATGTCGAAGCTAATGTCATCATAGGGGGGCTATAAAAAAATACTATCGATGGAGTACTCGCCAGAAGTGAGTGGACAATTAAAAATTAAAAAGATCCATATGCTATTGGCAGAGCTTTTCATAGATTGAGGGATCATTCTGAGAATAACTCACCTCAATGTTCATCGTATTCTTCACCTCTGAAACTGATGAATATCGATAGAGAATGGAGTTGTCTTCATTTAGATCGCTCATCCATTCTGCCGGCACTTTTTCGTAATTCATCATTAAAAAAGTCAGGTCGTCAGTAAAGCTGCCGTATGATGCCATTTATTTACAGAGATTTTCAGAGAATTTCAGAGATTATGCGGAATATTTAACAATGCAGTTTCTCAGTTATTTTAAATGGTCGTCGGCATTTCATTAATGGAACTTTAAAAAACTGATGAAGTAAATTGTCATTGATGATTCAAACCACTTAACGATTTTTATAGCATAAATATTAATTATAAATTCTGTAAAAAAACGTGAATTTTTCGAGAGAAACTTATCGTGCTTGGTGATCGGAATTTTCAACCTCCGAAATTTGACACAATCGTCCCTAGGCAACGGAGCTATCCCTAAATATGCGATAATTTTAAAGTACCAGTGGTATTACTGTCGATAGTTCTCTAGTAGCGGAGATTTCCCGGCTTGCATCGGTAAAAAGTCGTAAATTCTCGTATATCTGATGGGTTTGACGTCCCCTAGGCGACCAAGAATACACGGGTAATAACCGACCTAGAGCGACCGCTGTACTTCAATATTAACGCAGTTCAATGCGGAAAATACCTGAGGAGGAAAACCCGCCACCATGTGCAACGTCCACGCGGCCAAATGCGTGCCATCGCGCTGTGGAAGTGTATCGATTTATCGATCATCAAAGACATCAACTATTCCTCGGTTGATGGGGCACCACTGGCACGTCACCCGTCGGCCGCGAATTATTGACACAAATGGAAAAACATTTCTTAGCGTGAGATTTCAATTTACCCTGAATTTTCCAACTGATTTGAGCGACGAAATACCGATACACTTTGGCGATTAATGGATTAGGATAGAAACTGAGAATGTTAATGGCCCACTAGGTAACTCGAAGATAGCCACAAGCACCGGGTATGCGGTTACGAGGAACAATATGAATTGCCGAGCTCAACTTTGCAGAAAGAGATCATCTTCAATATGCCTTGGTGAATATTAATTCATTAGTGTTGAGATGGTCAAGGATGGTAAATTGAACCGAGTTTGAAATTTTCCACAATCATTACAAGTCCTCGGGGATCCTCTCAAGACCAGACTCCAGTGTTATTAATTTTCGGATTTGATCGTAAAGTTTAGGGAATCGAGAAAGCACCAGCTTGAGATTGGATTTTACGGTACCATCAGAAAGCTTGGGAAATTTCCACAGGGAATTTTCATTCCAGAGACGCATTCAGTGGAAACTATTTTCCAGCAACATATATTATTATCAAATAATTAGAATTATAGTATTACATATTTTTCATTTGGGAATAATACAGAATTTTTTTATCCGTTTGAATGAATTTGAGACGGATTATCTTTCTTGCTCTCTGGAATGATTTTCATCCAACTTTTTCACTCATTGTAATAAAGCACTCGACCATAAAACGGTATCGAAGTTTGATAATATGGCGTGAATCCAATTGGCTGAAGTTCTAGATGTGCGACACAGACACACGCGATTTCCAGATACTCTAAAATGTCGTATGTATTCAGCATGTAATGTCGTTTCGATGGCAATGACCGCAATTTCCGTATTTGAGATACATTTGCATTACCCGCGAGGGGGAGGTAAAACCCAGCGGGCAGTTAATGATTGGCCATGGCTCGATGATCGATATTCTCAAGCAGATAGGTAAATTTCAATTTGGCTGATTCATAAATCGTGTTGTATTGAAAGATGTGTACGTAGCATGTCAAAATCAGGGAACAAAGCTGAGCGATTCTCCGGGGGAACGCCATGTTTGAATTGCTGTTTGATGTCTATTGATAATTAATTAATACTTGGCCCGATGAGATTTCTTGATGAACGATATTTACGTTACTGTTCCAATACACGGAGTGACGATTCGATCGGCGAGTTGTTTACAACAATTTGAAATTCTTGGGAATCGTAATTCATCGGAAAATTCAAAAAAAATTCATCGCAATAATTATTGATACCTAATTACAAAAATAGTCGAACTGTTTAATATGGATGAGGTAAGCCGGTGTGGATTTTTTAAAATAAAAATCGACAACGGGTATTCCCCATCGAGAGTAAGTAACGTCCAAAGGAGATAACAAGTTCTAGAATAATTCCTTCATAAACTCCCACGATTTAAATCCGTTGTTCTGCACTTCCACCCATTTCTTATCACTTCTTTTTTCTCTGCCCGAGGCGAGACGTATAAATCAAGTATTTTATACCGTATAAAAAAGTGTATTTAAAACGTATGCGAGCTCTCAGAGTTATCGCCTTTTGTAGTTCCTCCGATTTTGTATGCAGGAGTAGAGGAATAAAAAGTAGAAAGACTTGGTGAGGAAACGGCGGATTTATCAAAGAGGATTTCACTGGGTGCTATAAAATTGGGTGGATGCTGAGGGGAGATGCGGATAGTAGCTGGACGATTCGCGGTTTTTGCGGTTTAAAGGCGTCATCGCTGAACTCACCTACAAGTCCATCGAGCCATCTCTCTTTTTTCTCTTGTGAATTTCTCAGTGGACCCCCGAGACTATCCCATCAATGGCACCGAATTCCCAGCAGCATGTTAGGTACCTAATGAAAGAATTCGCTATAAATCAGGAAGCAGCGGGGGCGTGACGGTTCACGCGTGACCCAGCACTTTTACTCAAAGTCTGCCTCTTTTTATTTTTATTTTTGTATTATCCAAGGATTTTCTCTCCCCATGCGATCCTCTTCGGGCTATTTTGCAGACTGTGGATTTTACTCCAAGTATTTCACAATTATCTAGTCCGCTATTCATGGAAATTTTACGAGATGATTCGTTTATAAAACTGCATTTATTTATTTTTCGTGGAGACAGGAAATGGTTTTTTATTTTTCTATGTTAAATGGTGAATGGAAATTGAATTCTTCATGTGGAGAAAAATTCTTTGAAAATATTTTAGCGATTTTATTCAAATATATTGACAATAACAAATAGTTGTCTGATTTTTTCTGGGATATTTTATGAAAATGCAGAAGTAAATTTGACGTTGTCGAGAATTTTGAGAGTAATTTTCGACGAGTGTTGAAATTCCTAGAGAACTGTATCTTTTTAAAAATTTCCAAGATGTCTGCCGGAAGTATGAAAAGACCTGGAGACTGTTCGCAATATTTCAGTGGTGCAGCGATACATCTCCCAGACTTTAAACAAAACTTGGAAAAAAAAAAGATGAAGGGTACTCTCAGAAAAACAACACCACGGAATTCAGTTCTATGGCATGAGGGGACATTGTGTCACGCGTTTATGTAACTGGAGATCACGTCTTCGTTTTACGACATTCTGAGTCTTGTGGACATGTCAAGGGGTTCTTTGTAATGCTCCAAGAGAGGTGCATTACAGATCGCTTTTGTCAACCGTACGAGAAAAGATCTGTTTGTCCTTTTCAATTTCTCATGGAGATATCTTTCGGAATAAAACGGGCAAAATGTTGACAATGCGGTGGCGCGGAAAAATATCCCCAGCTTTCCTGGAAATTTCTCATTCCCAAGTTGCGGAGATAATGAGGTGTGCGAATGAAAATCCGATAAAAATAAAAAGCACCTCAATATAAAAATGATTTTACCCTCAAACACTTACTCTGACTTCCCCTGAACAAAAATGGCAGCTGCGGTAAGCCAATAAAAAAATTATTTACAAAAAATAACTTCCTAGACTGCCGTCAATAACAACGGAACATGTAAATCAATAGAACTGCCAGGGATACTGAAACAAAAGCCCTGGGAAAAAAAAATCATTCAGAGAAAATCCCCTAGATATTGGAATTCCGCATTATTGGGTCCAAGCCAGACAAAATGGCAGCACTCAGGGTAAAATAGAAACATTGGAGAGGAAAACTCGGAAAACTTCCAGTCCGCTCCCTCCAGTGTTCCATTCCGGGACAAAAAGGAAAGTTTCGGGAAAATGAGAGCGTTTGAATGCCACTCGGAGAAAGGGGTTATCTCGTTATTCGGTTCTATATACCGTCGAATCACTGCTGATCAGGAAAGAATATTACCCCCTCACAACATCCAATAAATAAATATTGCTCATCATCAAAAATAAAACAGGAAATTAACGCACTTCTTAAAAAATTCATTTTATATGAATAATTCCAATGGAAAATATTTTAATAATATTTTTACATGAATTCTAGTAATTGAGGAAATTTTTATGACGGAATTGAATCGGGAAAAAATAGGAGGTGGATTGGATTTTAATAATTCCGGAATGATTGATCCCGATTGATTTTTTAATATATGGGAAAATATTGGGAATCGGTAGCTTTTGATGAGGCGATGCCGCAGGGTCAAAAGGTGAACAGAATGAAAAATCTATGCCACCAGTGGCTATTATTTAACGGTAAAAATTGAGGGAGAAATGGGAGAAATGGGAGAAATGTTTCGAAGACTGTACGTATCAGTCCAACATTAGATTTACACATAATCGATAAAAAAATATGGAACAATACGTCGGAGAGACGGAGGGTTAAGAGTTCATCGGTGACAAGTATTACACGTCGGAATTGCTGCATTGCAGATTTTTTTAAAACCTCTCATAGCATTTTGAATTATTACTTAAAGTTCAGGTCCAATCGGTTCTTTAAAAATGGAAGATTGTTATAAAAATTCATGAATCACTGAATTTAAAAAACGATTAACGGAAATTTCCGAACAACTGGAAAATTCATCAGAATTTTCATCGATTCGAGTGGAAAATAGTCCGTTAATTTTTTCAGGAAAATCTCTCTGAATTTTCAATGCGCCAAATTCGATACAATCGTGAATATTTCACTTTTTCAAGTGAAATCTAAATAGTACCATAAAAATACTGCGGAATTCCTCATTTATATCTCCTTATTTTCAGCATTATCGAGGCTCTAAGTGAACAATTTATTTCGACATGACCGGACGCCTCAGATGAAATTCCGATACACCTCATGCCATAAATACTCAATCGATATTCATTCAGTGGAAAAATCTCCGAGTGAATTTTCAAAATTATCATATTTATAAATATGTCGGGAAAAGAGACTGACGGATGATTGAATCGGCGCGTGACTTCAATTTGCCTTGTCGATTCTACTTCCTCCGATAATAAAAAAATTGGTTGAGGGGGTGGAGAGAGGGAGATGAAGGGGGTAGAAAATTGTGTACCTTAACCACTGAGCAACGAGCCGGAAAAGAGTGCTGCGAGGGGGTGGAAAAACGAGGGGTGGAACATTACGTGATCGACGAATTGGTACCGTTGAATTTAGAGTCAGAATTCATCTCCCATCCAATCGATTTCGTCTATCCATCAATGATTGAACGGAAATTCCACTCGCGTCTCGATATCGTCGCAAAAATTATACCCAACGAATTTCAGGAAATCCGAGTTGCCGTATCGCCGTGGGATCCCCTCGAAAAATTGACGAAGAAATAAAACAGAATTAACTTTCATTCAAGAACATCTCTAATTAACCAATTGTTCTCATTACTCCGACCCGAGTGAATTTTTCGTGCAATTTTTTCTGGATGACTTGAGAATTAAATACTCAAGCCCTCACGGTAAACTCAAATCACTCTTTTATTTTGAACATCATCTAGAGCATCAGCTATTTCTGGTATGAGAGGAAAATTTGTACCAAGGTATTCTGGAATGTTGTTTCGTCCACGTAATCTGTGGGATCATGCTCTCCTGGGGACACAAGCCATAACAGTGATATCCGAAATAAAGGGAAACTCGAGTTATCACCTTACGAGGGCTCATTCCGGGGGAAAATCTCATTATCGTCGGCTAAGCTCCAGATGGTTGTTCTTGAGTTTGAGATTTTTGGAGACCCCGGGGCTCATGATGACTGCGGGTCAATGTACTTTTTACCCTCATCTTATCTCTGACAACTCTATCCCGCAGATAATCACAAATAATTTCATGAAGTGAAGCAAATGTCTGATTTCCGAGATGAACTCAAATTTATACCGAACGTCTGAGATTGTTTTCCAAATGCAAACAGAATGAACATCAATTTTTTGTAAATTACTAGTTAAAAATCGCAGGACTAATTGTCGTGGATTTTTTTTTAACGCAATCCACCGAAAATTGATGGTGAGAATGGAAATGAAAATTTCTGAACTGGAAAATTCTGTGAACCTCGAGAAAACGAGATTACACATCTCCCCGTTTTATTCGCCGAAACAACGGCTGCCCGTAAAAGATTCAAACCACTAAATCGTGGATGTCAACATCACGAAAGCGAAGAAATGACATTTTAAATGAGATCAGTGAATGTGCACTCGTTATTGCGGTCGAGCTGAGAGGTTAAAGTATCCTTTGGTCTCAGCAACGCAGGTCATGCTGTGAAGATATTCTCACGAGAGTCGCAAATTGGGTTTTACGGTGAAGTCTACAAGAAATCCGATTCCACGGAAGAAAGAATTCATACCCCAGGAGATGACGGGTGAATCTAGGCCGTATTCCACTCACGCACTGATAATTCTCAATTCAGAATCGAGTGCATTTGGTGGTGCTTGCGAGAAGTTCACATCGAGCCAGTACTTTCGACGTTTCAATAGAACACGGTAAAGAGAATTAACTAGAAATATAAATTATGAAAGAATTCGTGAAATGATAATGGGATAAAAAATAGCAACGATTGAATTTATCAGTTAATAAATCGGCAAATGCCTGAGTTATCCAATTAACCAATGGCAGGTGACCTGTGAATCGGCAATTCGCGGAAGATCAATTCAATACCAACAGTATTGGTACGTGTGACCACATGTGTTGCTTTCCCATTGCGAATTTGTCCCTCGGGACTAGTCTGTTAAATGCTGAGTAGCTAAATGTGGCTGAGCGAGACGCTAATTGCCATCGTTAATCCACCCATCGAAAACAAGAGGTAATTATAATTTCATTACGTAATTTTCACGAGTACCGGGAGAATTAAGTTGTCCCTGCATGTGCTACCGTTAACGACTGCTCTGTATTCCGATTTTGATAAATCATTCAGCACCCGAATTCATCTACAACCGCACGATGATTCTCCCAAGAGAAGATGATTTTGCTATTCTGTCAATTCCAAAAACGCCGTCGGTATTTAATCCTCTTGAAGATTGGATCTGCGTTCTTGTCGGGGGGGCACTTATGTTTAGCAATCTAGAAACGATGACTCGTAATTAAAGACTCATTACCCACGGATTTGTAGAGGGCCATTTGGAACCGCTGATCCTCGCATTTTTTTTCAGGAGGAAAGAACCCTTGAATGGGTTTTCCAGCGAAATAAAAATAATACCCTCATTCGCGAAGCATTAATTCAACGAGCTCTTTTCATTTTCCCACTCACGGGAATTAGAAAGAGTGAATGTAAAAAATAGATTACCGAGGAGAGGAATATGTAGAGAAAAAAATCAAACGACTCACGCAAAATGTCTAGACTCTAGACACCCTGAGAATTTTCTACGAAGTCTTCAAAAAAAATTAATAAAAAGCAATTATATCCAATTGACAGTCAATTGGACATAATTGCTTTTTATTAATTGAAATGGAAATTGACTCTCGAAATCAATATTTTTCCCGTATCGATAATTGAATGAATGACATGTAAAAATGTACTTTAGAAATATTCGAGATCCATTAATCGATTAGATCTCAGGATGAGCCAATAGCCCCGGAGAAATCGTTCAACCCCTTGAGTAAAATCCTCCCGATACGATCAGCCCCTCAGATAATAGCCACCAGAACCGAGGTACCGTATTAATGCATCTCGCGATAATCCTAGCCTCCGAGAAGTCATAAATATCCATTCCAAGTTCTGAAAGCATAAACGAAGGACTAGAATAAAAAAAAATTGATCGAGGGGCACCACTTCTGGTGTTCCTTCAAGAACAATTGCTCCGTAAATCGTGAAAATGTCAACCACCGGCAAAACTCCTCACCGCAACCCCCAACCGGCATGAGAACAAATTTTACTGCCCAATTAGGTCGACTAAACACCACGGAATTCCACCCCGTGGATTCTCTAATTTATAATCTGGCATTTTCCCGTTTTATCATCAAAACCACGTCTTCGTGAGAATGGGTGACACCCCCTGTGCACGTAAATGGACCGTTAAGCCAAGAAACATTGGAATTTATTAGCCAATCGTTTGTCACGGACATACGCCATCAAGAGGTATGCTAAACCTCTCGGATCTTATAGTGCTGATGTTAAATTTCTCGAATTTCCACACCGAAAAAATTTCTATGACTAGTCGAAATTCTAATGATCAGCCGCGAAAATCAAAATTTAATTTAATTTTCAATTCCAATTGTTTAATTCCAAAAATAGCTTGGTGCATAACAATGATTATTTTCCAATGAAACAATCAATATTATCAATATATCAATCAATCAAAAAAATTCAATTGACAATTTTTTTTTCATAAATATTATATACAACATTGATTTAATTTTCTCGAAAAAATTGCAATTTGCACTGGACTGATTATCAATGCCAATTATGAAGAGGAAAATCTGGAAAAACAGAATTGCGTAACATTCACATAAAAATGAAAAATATCGGTGCTCCCGTAATTTTTTTGTGAGATTTTCCCGTCGTGCAGTGACTTTTCCTCAAAACAAGAAATCTTTCGTGTTGTTGGATTGAATAGTATCCAACAATCCATACAGCTGTAAAAAAAATAGGGGAGGGTACCGAGAGTACAAAGAGATATCTTGACAGCCATTCTCTCAACGTACATGGAGAAGTTTCCATGTGGTAACGTGCCGAAAGTTTGAGTTTGGAACATAATACACTGTTGGAATCTTGGAAACGTAGCTCTTCGACTTATTTGGTCGCACATTGCGAGACTTCCTAAACTCACGAGAATCGAATCTGCATTGCTCAGTGAGTACGAAGGGTGTGAGGATGCTATGCATAAATTATTGAATGAATTGTTTCAGAATCTGCGGAATAACAATTGAAATTGTTTCATTGAATAGAATATTCTTGTCACATTTTCCAAGAGTTTCATATTTTCCTAGCGGAGTCAATCAACATGATAGAAGATATTGACTATTCCTGAGATTTGTCATGACAGTTTCGGATATATCTATTCAATTTTTTAGATTATATGATTTGATAATTGGTAATGAGGGGGTGTACAAATAATTGATCGCGTGTGACTCCGAAGAATAGCTCCGAAGAATCGGCGAAACAGTGAACCGATGATTCCTCAGATAATAAAGGACACTGATTAAACTCGAAATGGTTCGGTGTAAATGCCGAAAGGGGAATTGGCGTGTAAAGCGTTATCATATCGATGGATCGAAAAGCAATTTGGCAGCAATAGAGAGCTCCTTCATTGACCCCTTATCCGATCGCGTTACTCCCGCAAATTTATTTTCGTCAGAGTTCCATCAGGAGCACTTTCAACCACTCGGCACGACCTTTCACCAATGCATTTGCAGTCATTCTGACCTAAAACCAACAAATCTCAAACTCCCATTTCGAGAGACACAACTATTTCCATAACTTTTTGACAATGAAAAAGAAAATTGTTATTTAAAACGAGTGAGGAATTTTCAAAGAATTACCCTCAGCAATTATCCTGAGTAATCAATTGAATTTTCAGGAAATCATGATAAGATGATGATGAAGAGTAATGAGGACTTGTCCTGGACATCGAAAGTTCTGAATAACCCGAGTTTTTGGAATATTGCGCCATGAAAAATTCCCGGAGTACCAGAACCCATTGAGAA
Source organism: Fopius arisanus (assembly GCF_000806365.1). Classification (NCBI taxonomy): domain Eukaryota; kingdom Metazoa; phylum Arthropoda; class Insecta; order Hymenoptera; family Braconidae; genus Fopius; species Fopius arisanus. The sequence goes on along the minus strand of NW_011887763.1, from coordinate 674,263 downwards.
CCTTTACAACCATCCGGAATTTCCCGGAAAATTCAATGCCTCGGAGACAAATAAAATAGGAAACAGGGGTTTTTGTTTGAAAAAATTCCCTTGCCGCTGCATCGATGTCATGGGGTATATCGGTTCCAGGTAGGCGCGACAGATCGCACCCGAGATCTTTATCTTTCCTTATCTCACCTTCGAGTGAAATTTACGATAAATGAAAAGAAAATGGTGGAACCAGGGACGTGGTGTGAGAGTATATTTCCTGGTTGTCCTATTCATTAGTGGAATCACTGTCACTGATAATTCAGATCAGTCCTCAAATAATTTGGAATCAGGATAATAATATATTGTGCCAACAATCAAGAAAAAATGATTGTGACACTTTCGAGTTAATAAATTAATTTCACTCGAAAGAATTAATGACTAAACTTTTAAATTTTTTTTTTTGGTTGACAGTTGTCACGGGTGTTTGAACAAAGAATGAAAATGCACTTATGGTTTGATTTCACTTTTCATTTAATCACAAGTTTGAAAACGAACAACCACTCGCCCATGAACCCGTCCTATTCCACTGTCTCCATTAGAAAAAAAATACGAAAGGAAATATTTTCAAGAGGAGCGATGAATTGAATTTTTTATTATTCTCATTTCAACTATCCTGTGAATTTTCTTCAATTTCCTGGGCTGCATCGCTCACTCAAAAGTTCAGTCGAACGTTAAAGGAATGGAAATGCGATATGCAAATATCCAATTAGCCGAGCGCATGCACGAAACACGAGGCCAACTTGGCAACGTTTTATCATCCCTTATTCCCCCTTTGTTCTTCTTTCATCTCCACCGAGAAAGAATCCAATGGAAAATCAATTTTTGTCAGAAATGGGATAAAAAAAAAAAAGAAACGCGCCTGGGGCTGAGGCTTTTGTTGTGAATGCACTGGGAAACCCGGGGGTGGGCACCCCGTGGGCTTTTTTTTTATTTTCAGTGGAAATAACACGTACGCGGGAGATAACAGCGGGGAACGATTGTCTACAATTTCATGATAATTTATCGATCATCCGAGGACTGATTGATGAGAAATATTTTTTTTCGTGGGGCTGGCGTTTTCGGAGGCCAATCTCGGATATGAGGGTAACCAGGGGCTTAATACCTGCAGGCCATCACCTGGGGGGTCTCCCTCACGGCGTTTTATCGAAGAGATTATCGCTGGAGGATGACAAATTTAATTATTACCGTGATTTTTCATTTTTCGAGAGCCGGGGAAAATGTTCAGTCGGTTGTTGAGTGATAAAATGCGATGAGTGACTTTTACGTTCCAGAAATATCTATTTATCGAAATAAAATGGCCTCAAGGGGAAATGAATGACTTTTTGTTATTAAAAACCAATTGTTTTTTAGGAAAACAGGGTAAATTATGCGGACACCTTTTTAAAAGAAAACAACTTTGTTGAAGAGCACTGAAAATTATCGGAGATTCCTTCGGAAAATTCCAGAAAATTAAGGCGACGTCCCTAAAAATAAAAAGTTTTTCCTCTGCGAAACTAGAGTTGATTAGATGTACCTCTTCGCTAGTGATTCCTTGAATTTCGTTGTGATGTTTCAGTTGCAAAGTGAATATTTGCGGAATAGTGCTGACAGAAATGCGAGGAGTGTACACATTGTCTCCCCCAAATTGAAAATTACTCTCCGCTCCAGTAACTCTATCGCATTACAGTCATGTTTGCAATTAAAATTAATAACTCCGACATGTCACGTTTATTTTTTCTTCCGAGTAGACAACTCCCTAATTACCCCATAAATTGAACCCAAATATTTAGAACGAAAGATTAATGAAGTACCATTTGTATAATTTAAAGAAAACATCTTTCGTCTGGATGGATAAACGGAGCTCAAAGGGAGTTCATCCGGCTCTCGAAATTATCATGATGTCCTTGTCTCAGGGTTTTGGCCAGGGGCATGAGGATATACATAAATTGTGATTCACTCCGCCCATTATGAAAATACGATTGTGTCGTGCCACCGTGTGCTCGTGATCATGATCTATTTACATGATAACTGTTGATGATTAATTTTACTTGTTAATTGAGTCGATTCCACTTTTTTTCCTTTTACCAGAACAGGGAGAAAATTTGGACAATCAGAACTTGATTCGATCGAGAATCAGACGGATTTATTTATTTAACAAAATAACCGGTAATGATATAATATCAGAATAAAAATCAAAAGAACAAAAATATCAAGCTCGGTATTTTTTAAACAATACCGCATGCTCAACGACACATGTCGCATCATACGAGATGTATTCATTAAACCCGTAAATAATCAAGTGTAATGATAATTGGAGTACACCTGGAGACCTCATGAGTTTAAATTCTCCCGTAACAACTCGCTCGTCAACATTTCGAAAGCCCGGGTTTTCGTAATTCGTGGAGCGTTAAGAGTCGAGTTGACTTCTATATTCAGTACAAAACAACAAAACTACACGAATTTTCCAGATTCCGCGCTTTGTATACACCCGTGTCCAAATGAAAAATAAGGGTTCAGCATTAAGCGCAATAGCCTGTACACAGTTCTCAGTTGTTACCTTGTAATGGAAAACATCTGTTTCTTGATGAAGTGTTTGAATATTCCCTCATCCCGGTACATGAAATGGATCTCAAGTATATGACTCCCATTAATTAGCAAGTCTGAGAAATAAATAAAATAGTTAAAGCAAACGTTCATTAATATGCGGATAAAAGGAAAAATATTTATTACTGATATATTCCGATTCTGGTTTATGGGATTTTTAATTTAATCTAATTTTCTTGGGATTCTATTGTTATCTGAAAATGAAATGAAAAATCCCCAATTATTTGTCATTTCCGTGGTTAAAAAAATCGAGAGGAATTTTTAAAGCAGAGATTTTCAAAGAGTACATCAGGCTATTCTTTTATGACCTATAAAAATCTGGTATTGATCAATTATTGAATTTCAATAATTTCTTTGCAACGAACGTCACCGTGTCTTGAACAACAATGACACTGTACTCTACTTTAAGATGACCCTCGGAAAGGGTAGAAAAAGTCAAAGATTGAGTGACTGGGTAACCGATTTCTCATCATGTGTATTTTCTGGTGTGTCCGGATGGCAGTGTCACTTGGCACCGGATATCGGCTTTCAACCGTTAAAGTTTTGAGCCAATGGGCATGTCCCGTACTGAAAAGAGAGATGATATATGCCAGCCAGTGGATGGAAAGACTGCAGTCAGAAATCACTGGAATAATTTTACAAATGGATTCAAAAATCCCAAACTCACTGAATCCAATCGTCAATGGTAAATCCCGGGATTACAATAACCGGCGACAGAGTGGAAATAACTTTTAGCCAAATGAGTTTCGCTATTTCTACATTCATCAGAACTTTGCACACATTTTTTTTGGAAAAGTGGTAGACCAACCGTGAACTCGATCGTGCGTAAGTTTTCCCTCCTCCTTCGAAGGGAATGAGATGAGAGAAAAAACGATATGGCAAGCGAAATTGGCAGAAGTCCAAGTGCCGGAAACACCGTGGGGAACTGTCCAAAGAACCTTTCTTCCACTTCTTTCGTGACCGGCGACTCAATAAATATCTCCGGTTAAATCGCCGCTTTTTATACACGAATTTTTACCTTTTTTATTAACAACGTGCCAATATCTGTGATGAATAAATTGCCTTCTCGATTTTTCAATAACTACACGAAGGGAAAAAAAAATCTCAATATTTCCACCTCTCTCAGTAAATTATCTTACGATCAATTGGTTAAGAAAATTTCATACTACACAATTGAAATTGATCCAATCAATGAAGTATCCGTTCTCCCCAACTCACCGAATAAAACATTTAAATATTCCCTCTTTATTAATTCCCATCTTCATTAGAGGTTGACTTCCGCCCGGAGGCCAGTACTCCCCGGGGCTAAATAATATTGAGGATGGTTTTAAAAAAAAAGAGACCGATGACAAAAAAAATAATACTCGTCAAGCACGTACTCGCAGAATGCATCCCTTTAATTACGTGGAAATTAATTAAAACGCAGCGGGCGTGTTGATTGCCGCATGCGTGGCACGCGATTCTGTGCAAACATGGGAATTATATGAGGCGAGCAGAAATCGCTGAGAGCACCAATTGGTGCTTCGACACCTCATTAAATAGTACCCCCAATCTAGATTTGAAATCTTCATTCTAAAACTAAATACACTGGGATATATCATGAACACCATCGGGGATTATTAATGATCCCTCGAGGGTTCACAAACTATCGGTTATAGCTCGATTCATGGGGATCTAATGGAAATCTTTAAATATTTTACACCGGGATTGCTGGATGAGAATCGGTAACGGTCTGTGGTATTTCGGTTTTTGATTACAGGGCGTTTTTACGACGATTTATTATTTTGAGATTTTTCAATTGTCTAGTGGTTTTTAGTGAAGGATAAATTCCGGTCCACATTAACTTGCGGAGATCGGTTTGAATAAAAAATTTAGACAGATATTTCAGGAATTTCAGTCAATTTTTTTTGGAGGAAATTATTTTTCTTTCTTGTGCACAGAAAAAATGCATTTTTTATTAATATTAAACATTTACATGTTTTTTTTGTATAGATTACGATTACGATTTTTTATACGATTTTTTAAATTATAGTAATTAGGTAGGGAATTGATTAATTAATCAAGTTTTGATGGACGGGATCATCTTGAAGAGCGGTATATATGATTGTCGCAATTGAATATTAATATTTAAACATAAATATTTGAAAAAATTTGAGATATTTGGCAAGATATATTTCGCCAATTTATCATCAATTATCATTCGTAATGTTTTCGCGCGGAAACTTGGCCGACTTCCAATCCCGTGATTTTGATGATTAATGGATTACCATAGCGGGTGATTTTGAATGAAACATGAATGTTTTATTAGAAATTCTCCATATTTCAGGTGAGATGAGGAAAATTAAACATTCTATTACTAGAGTCTATCCGTATACTCGTTACTCGAGACCAGAATAGTTAACTCACCGGAGGGAATGCACTCGTTATTTTAAACTCGTGGATATAACGCTTTTTGCGGTGAATATACGAAAAGTGTCTGTTTTCCAGCCAACTGCGAAGACAATTAAATTGGATTCAACCCGGCAATTGCAATTCGAGTTGCATGCAATCTCGTTCGTGTCACTCGTGAAACAGTACGTAGCGTGAAAGAATAATGAAATTGAATCATTTTGACATTGACGACTTCAATGTCGAAAACTCTCTGTTTTCTACAATTTTTATCTATTTTCGGTGGCACTACGGTGGGGAGGATTACCGCAGGAAAATATACGGGAATATTACGGATTAATGAAGCAGTGGAGATGATGGAGTTTTCACTGTTTTTTAATATTTATTGGCGTTTTATTGTTTCAGATGTGCCTCGTTGGTGCTGCACTTGGAGAAAACAGCACTGTTGATGATGTTTTCGGGATAACATCCACGGCTATTCATGGGGAGAATGAAGTGGTGAGAAAATATGATTTTCGATGGCCATTCCGCAAGGAAACTTTGGAATTGTATAAGTTTGAGGTCACGATATCGATAGAAAAATCGATTTCAAAGGAAAATTTCAATGGAAAACGATCAATTACGATAGAACATCGATTTAATTAATTTAAATGTTTCTGACAATCTGTGTAATTGAGTTTTTAATTACATGCGATGATTGTTTTTTCATTATCGATTAATATTCGAAAGAAAAATTTTTTATAGTGAAATATCGATTGATGAATATTTGAAAAATATATTTGAAACTTCTGAAGATCAAAATTGAAGATCAGGCTGGACCGAAAATATCTTCTGCCGACGGTGAAGGTACAAACTCAATTTTCTCTACCGCTCGCTGGAAAAATTGTTTTCGTTGTAGAAAGAGCGCGTAGAATTTTTTTTTCGTGGAATTTATTCACTTGGAAAAATATTATTCCCTTCTGCCAATGTGTGGAGCCAGCAAGACGCGAGGAATGAGATGAAAAAATGTCTACGAGGTTTGTACAAAAGTTCGGTGAGGAATTCACGTTTTCCGTTCGCCTTTTTCCTCTATTTTTTATTATTTTTTTCCCTCTGGCAACCACTTCGCGCCGAGTCGCACACGTGTCAAAGAACCGACTAACACTCGTGACCCCGAGAATTTTTTCACCCCAAGTTTTTTCTACATTTCAACTCTTCATTGTTCATATTGCACTCGTTCATGGTAAAAAGCAACGTCTCTCATTTTGTAAAACGTACCTGCCGTCAGTACCCTGAAGATAGGAGCGAAAATTCCTGACATAAACGCCAAGAAAAGGCTCCAGTCGATGGTGAAAAACGTGTCATGCGTAACCGATTGATTTTACCTGGTGACAATTATTCTCCAGGACAAACAGACCCTCTGATACCCGATGAAAAATATCTGCGAAGAAAATTCGCATTTGCAAAATCATGCACATCGGCAAAAATTTGACTTCAACACAAAATACGATGGAGTTCATGAAATATTAATCCCAGCGATTTAAAAAGTTTATCAGCCCCCATATTTCAGAATACATAACACCCAAAGTATCCCAGCATATCCGAAACACTCGTTTAGCTTTACGACGAGTGCATAAAGTTCTCAGAGTGCACTTGCTATTGAAACGCAGCTTCATCTTGTTACTCACTGTGCCATTTTCCTCGTTTGAAGTACGTTGCAAAAGTCAGTCGGTACCGGAGAGATGTGCGCATTTCCCTATGTGCTTTTCCAGGATCATGTGACTGGTAGAACTAAAATCCTGGAGAAAATCCCATCGTTTCAGGGTCTCACTGAGAACTTCTAAAAGACTGCGTGAACTTCGCGTATATCCCTGAATTTTAATATCAATATTAGCTTGCGATGAGAGGACAAATTATATCTTCAAATATATCGAGGCCCTTCAAAAACCCCCAATAATCTGAGGCCTTAACACGTCGAGTGAACAAACAATCCAAAAATAATGAAGAAACATGTGCACCGAGAGTAAAAAATTCGTGAAATCGTGGATTTAACACAAAAAAATGAAAAATTTCTTTTTGAATGGCTTCATTGGCAAGCGAAAAACACGACGCATTTTCTGCAGTAGTTTTGCTAACACAAGTGATACATATCCGTCAAATACCTCTGATAAACACAACTTTAGTGAAAATTTCCCTAACACAGTGAGTAGCCATCAAGCGCAGATATCCATTCTCAAATTTAATCCCGTTCATATACATATTTCATTTTGCGGCGAGCATATGCCCTCCCCTCATCCCCCCTCTCTCTACCCCTATGTAATTCTTGCTTCAGCAGGTATAGCACACATGCAAAAGGCAAACTAAATTGATGTAACTTCGCTCACACATAAAAACTAAAAGCCCCTGTGGCACTTTTTCCGACAGCCTCCATTTCCGTTATGTATTTTATTTATTTTTTTTCGTCCCCCCTCCCCCCCCCCTGACGAATTTTCCATACGATATTTGCGGAGGGACGAAATAATATCGAAGCATGCGTGAATATCGATATCCTCTCGTTCTTTTCTGGAGTTTCCTTCGTGGTCTGATTGCACATCAACCTTTTCACTCCACCCTCTCACTCTATATTTATATATTGTTGAGTCTTTCCTCCATGGTGGCATAAAACTAACTTTGCCAATGCAAGTGTGTCTCTTGCGAATCCCTCTACTATTCTATCTCAGTGGTGTAATAGTGAATGTTGGGTTGGGGGATAGACAAAACGAATGAGATGAGAGTGAGGGTAGGATACATATCTGGGTTACTCAGCCTCACGTATCTCTATTTTTCTGACTTTGGTATTTTTCTTTATCTTGAAATTGAATTTATCCGATCCTTATAGAGACACTTCTATTGGTTATCCGTGGAGTCATTCGTCTATTTCAAAATGTCGGGGGAAAAAATATTCGTTGCGTCTTATCTAGTCAAATTTTCGCTACTATTTTTTTCTTTTATTACTCGAATCGAAATTTTTATTCTCGATTAATTCCCGTTAGTGAAGGAACGGCAAGGAATGGAAATTTTGAAAAATCCATAGATTTGATTTGATGAGCCAAAAATTGAAGTTCAAAGAATATTGTTAATATAATTATTCGATTAAATGACTTTCTCGAAATTTCCATGGCAGGTAAAATTTTTGGAATGCGTTATTGACTTACCAACAGTTTTAGCACTAGTGCTGGCAATTTATCGTCTAAACACCGGAGTCATAACCACCGAGCGTTACACGCTGTAAATGTGTGCCAACCAACTTGGCAAATGAAATTTTGTAAACAATTTTCACCATGAGATGTTGATACTCATGGTGGCATATGCCCGTAGAAATACAGAGGCAATGGCCATCCAATTCGGAAATCACTTCAAGCGACTTGACGTGAGTTTCTCACTGGCGTTAGTTTAAACTTTGTGCTTTGTACAGTGAAAGCTAACGAGGTTTTCCTGTGTGCCTCACGCTCCAGCAATTCCTCGCTTTGCATCACACACGATCAACACACGAATGTACCGCTCCATGTTTTTGTTATTTTCGTATGAATTTGGGAGTATTCTTTGTTTATCTGTGTATTTTGGAACAGATGGTTCAAAGGATTTGATGAAACGTTTGCGGATGCCGCGCTATTCCGAGTTTAATCAATAGATCTGGCAGCATCAACTCAGTATTTTTGTTTATAGACCAAATCGTTGTGGTTTCTTCGTAAAAAAAATTATGGTTCACATTTTAATTCCCGGGGGTGAATATTCAGTCCGAATTTAGAACGCCTGACGTAAGACGAAAGATCGAGTCGTTCTCCGAAATTTTGAAACAAATCTGAAACGTTCGACAATTTATCTAATTTATCACTAAAAAAAAGGTATCCCCACGTGACTTTCACCGCTCATTTATTAACTAATTAAATTTCACAAGACGACCATCAAATGGAATTCAGGGGAAATGCTCATTCATTTCAGATTACACTATCGCCTTCACGCGGTCATTTACATCCTCCAATCTCGTAATGTTTTCCAACAGGAAAAATCATCCCGATGGTACCCTAATGATGTCATTAGCCATCATTGCTGTTCTAGCGATGAGAATTATTTGAAGACCTCAAATAATCGGATGGACACCACCGGAATTCCCCCGGGCTATTTTCCCAGATAAAAAACCCATCCCCGAAAATTGATGATGAAACGATGTCCAGCCGTTGGGGTAGATGTAGAAGATTCCGAATATAGCGTTATCTCAGATCTTCTCAAAGTGGCCTAACCTTTTTCCATCGCCATTACTAAAGAAGAGTGGAGCCACTTCCTCGGCGGTTGCTTTCAATAATTTGGAAGTCTAATTTACCCCACCCGAAGGACTTTAGGAGTCTCGTCTATTCCCCAAGAACTATTTCGAACGCAATCTGTCTGTCTCACCGGAAAAGGTGTGAGAAAGAGGTGATTCGGGGATTTGTGGATAGAGAACAAATTGACACCTACAATCGTCCTGAGGGGGAGAAATACACGGTTGGTTGCCCTCCGAGAGGCGCCATTTCTGGGTGGAGGGCTTGAATAATGCAGTCTGTTCGAAATGCCATCACTGGACGATATTCCAGCTGAAGGGAAAGCCCTCAAGTTTTATAGGATTCCAGAGTTTTTCAGACTTTGGGGAAATTAAACCGCTCGGAGGGAATTTATCGAAATTTTCCAACTAAAAATTCCGATTTTCATAAAAGTCAGTTCAATAAAAACTGGATCTATATATATAGTATATATTTCCCTGGGATTTTCCCTTTGAAACGAATTTAAAGTATTTTCCCGGAGAAATGAAAAATAATCGACTTTATCTTCCATTTATCGCGGCACATTTCCGATTTTGAGAGAGATAACATTTTCATTAGGAGATATTATTAACTTGAATCGATTATTACCCTTTACCTTTACCCCTTCGTCACTGAATTCTTCGTGTCGTTAATTCTCATCCCAGAATTGATGCCAGAAGCCAATCGGGACCTCATATCACAGAAGTGGGCCGTAAAGTCTATTCCCGATATGAGAAATGTCACGAGAGAACTGCGAAAATTCTCCCGACGAAAAGGCGAAGAACTAGAAGACGATATGGTTATAATCGTAAACACAGGGGAATAATCCATTTTATTGTGGAGTTGAGCTTCGAGTTTGGTGGTCGTCTCCTCGTGAAAGGAGGATACAATGGAAAGTGCCAGGAATCAGTGAGAGATGAAGGGTGAGAGGGAGGACGAGGAGGAAAAAAAAAGTAACAAAATTGTTAGAGATTCGGGCGAGAAGGTTTTTACAATGTCATAAAGTTCCTGTCTGTCTGGGATATCATTCCGTATTTAACGGACACTTGACTCGGAACATGCAGCATCTCTTCGGCAGTATAACCGATGGAAATTTGTGTTTTATGCGTGGGCAAAAGAGTAGCCTATTCCAGCTCTCGTATAAAATGTAACGATCGCGCATTCGACATTGGATTTTTCGATTGTCCATGCGTTGGGCGTCAAGAGAAATCCGAAAGGAATGGGAATATTCACGGTTTATCGCCTGTCGTTTATTCATTTATTGATCACCAAAGGCTTTTTTTCTCTTTCAAGTGATTGGAGGCTATTGGCTGAGACACTGGGAAGACGACAGGGAAGATATGGAGTATCAATCGATATTCTCTTTAATTTTATCGATTTTCTAGGTTTCGGGGGAATGTCCTTTCATGGTTTAGCCATAGTCCAAAATTGTTTAATTAATTGGTTATTGCTTGAGTGTCGTTCTATTTTCGGATATGGGATTTGGTGGATGTTCAATTAATTTTCGGAACATTTGCGAATGAATTTTCTGGATGGAAAGGAGAATACTATCCTTACTTTCGAAGGGACACAACAATACGAGTCTAACCTCGCGATTCTTCTTGAATTATTAAACCCAAGGGAAAATGAGCTTGAAATGGCTTCAATTTCTACTCTGGGATTCATTAAATTTTTAGGTTCATTACCGGTGGAACAAACGGGATATTCCCATTACTCTTTTATGAAGTGAATCATCTCTCTTCTAAAAAACTTCATCTCAAAACTATTAAATCGGCTGTTCTATTTTCCACGAACTTTTTACATAAATTTACAGAATTTTACTGAAGGCACATGCGAAATAATATCGTTCACTTTTTAACAAAATGGTTTAATCTCAAAAACTATCGATTTGAAATAAAAATACCAGAAGACCTTTTTTCTCGAAAATCTAATGATCTCCAAAAAAGGTCTTCTAACATTTCCTCGCTAAATCGACAGTTTACGAGATAAATCGATAAAAAAAACAGAGATTCACCAAATTTTTTTCCCCACTCGACGAATTTTTTGGATGAAATTCCCTCGAGTTGAAAGTGTTCCAAAAAAATTAGCAAGCACCACCAGCCATTTCCGAAAATGCTGAGGTTATTCACCTATTCTCTCCCAAACTGAAATTACAATGTACACGAGGAATAATGAATATCTCCTAAAAGGAATGTCAGCGAGTGGAACGTGTCAAGAGGAAGAAAGGAGTGACAGAGGAAATGCCCCCGTTGTTTTGGCCCGTTGAAAATGTTGAAAGCCGGTGGGGTACTGAGACTTGGGGAGGAGTTATCCCGATCGGGTTGACGGTTGAAGCAAGAAGTAGTTCCACCGAAAACCACCAAGACGGCGTTTGAATAATGCAAACCCGAGGACTCGGTTAAAATTGATGGAAAACCCACCTTTTCCCAACCTCTGTGATTCTTTTCGCCACCCCCCAAACCCACCCCACCCCCCATTCAGTTCGAGTAAAACGTAAGATTGATTTTCGATTGGAAATACGAATGGGAAACGTATTGGTTAACCACTGCGCCATCAACTGCAGAATTCAAAACGTTCTCGTTTTATTTCGAAAAAAAAAAAAATCTCCCCGAGACGCCGAGGACTCATCGAGAAGTTTGGAAATTTCCCATTCCTGGAAATTAAAATCGAAAGAACCAGTCGAGAAGTTTCATTCAACTTCAATTGAACTTGTTTTCAATGAAATTTGTGGAAGGACTGGACTAATTTCTGGAATTGACAAGCTGGTGAGACCGAGAGGGAATCGATGGTCCTTGAGTCTTATTCGAACCCTTTGAAATAAAATACACCGTGTCCTCCAGGTCGTCAGGGATTTGAATAATTTCTCGTTGAGATCCTCAAGTCGCTCGTCCCGATTGACAGAAAGGTAGAGAGACGTCAGTGACACCAGACTCCTCCATCAAGACTCCTTTTGTATATCCCATCCCTTATCAGGCATCTCTCGATTTCGTCAAGCGTATTATCCCGGCGTATTGAAAGACTCCAAGTACCATCAATTGAAATTCCCTGTCCATTGGTCTAGGATGGAGGACAAAAAAAATTTTTTTTTCCACGTCTGGTGCAGCTACCCTGGGGGAAAAATGAAGGGCCATAGACACGAGTGATGGAACATCATGTTGGAAGGGCATCAGGCATTCATTGACTAATCGAGAGGCAAAGTGGAGCTTCAAGACGGGTGTACAGACTGGCCTTCCTAGGGCAATCGATGAACGCACAAATTTCAAGCGAAAAACCACTTCATCCGAGACTTACCCTTCCGCCCTCTTCAATTCCGCCGTCGCTGCTCATCGAATATCTTCAAAACGTCGGGGAAACCTCCACTTCGTCGTCAAAATCGATTTTACAATTTTTTTTCCCCATTTTTATTGTTTACTTTTTGTTACATTTGAATTTTTTATTCAAGTTTTCAAAAGATCAATTTTATATGCGATATCGATCACATTATTTTTTCATAATTCTATTATTTATTACGCATAACTTGAGTAATTTTTAAAATAAACATTTTGAAAATAACGCGATTCGAGGGTTTATTTTTTTTTTTTTTTTTGGGTTGCTGTTGGAAAATAATAACGAATAATAACGGAGTAATGAATTCAATATTGAAATGGGTTCAATTGAATTGGCAATGGATGGTCGATAATTTATCACTGGTGAATTTATAGACCTAACGTAATCCGACAGTACGGTGAAAAATTAAAGAAATTAGATTTTTCACTTAGTGGCCAGTTAGCGCTATCGAGACTATCCGCCAAGTAACATATTACACTGGGTAAGCCCTCATCGATCTTTCACCGTGTTTCTGCTTCACCTCTTACCAACTTTTCTTCCACACCCCGTGAACCCGAGATACTCCAGAGGATGCTGCGAGAACTGAGAAATTCATCTCGCTCGTTGGATCTTAATTTTTCACCGCTTTCTTTCATATTTCGACATTTCGGTGGAGAATTTCACTTGGAATTGTAATAAAAACCTGCCATTCGCGGAAATTAAATTATCAACGGCTAAGAAAAAATATTTCACGTGAAAAGAATGAACAAGTTTATTGACACTAACGGAATAAATTAATTTTGACAAAGAGAATTTCTCTGATAAAGGAAAACATCCTCTTGTCGATTTTAGTTGTGAAATTTCCTGATAAATAATTTTGCTCTTTCGTTGGGAAATAAAGCGCTGAGGAGAAAGGTTCTCTTATTATGGAAGAATTATTCATCAGAGGATTGCAGGAGTTTAAAAATTGAGAGGAATATTTTTTTGGATCTAGGAAATCTTTTTTGTCGCGGAGTTTTCTCTCTTGAAACAATTAAATGTTTTCGAGGATTGGAATTGAGGATTTTATCGGGAAAAATAATAAATAAATCCTTTGGGTTTAATTCTGTATCGAGAGGATGATATTGTAAAATTGATAAGCCAAAGTTATTTCCCATTTTGATTGATCGCAAGAGCTTCATTAAAACTTTGTGGAGAGGCTCGAAATGCAGGCGTTGACGAACCCCAAGTATGACTCGTTAAGAGTTGAGGGAACTAAATACCATCTACAAGTTTAATAATTAATAAACTTATGGAACGGAAGGATTGAGTTATTTCCACATGTCGAATATCTCAACTTCGATGATAATAATTCATATTTTTGAATTTCAGGCCGTCTCCTGGGGGGAGTGGTCGCCCTGGTCGAAGTGGTC
>NW_011887763.1:484229-658904 GCF_000806365.1 Fopius arisanus | reverse complement strand
AATCACGCCATTATTATGTCCATCTTCAAGTCTTATAGTAATTCTAGGATGTCGGGTAGAATTGAGGGTTGTTGGTGGATTTGTAAGGACAGAAATATGGCGAATTCATTCAAATGGAAAGTGAATTGCCAGGGAGTTGCATCTGGAAATAGGATATGGAGTGTCTTCTGAGAAGCATATTGAGACTGAAATATCCATGTAAACAACCGAATGTTACTGCTAACGTAACTGCTGGAATAGAAACCCTCTCTGCAGATACGCCCAGTCCCTCTGGGGATGCTGCGATGCAGGTGACCCGACCTACATTTGAATCTAGCACAAATTTCGACACTAACTCCACGTGTGTGTGAGCCTGTGACAACGGAATATCTTCATCTCCAGTTCATCCCACCCCTGAATCTTCGCATTTCAGACCGAGACATTAGCATATTCCAAACTGTCTTCCAGAAGTCATCATTCATATCACCCGTGACTCCAATATCATCCTGATTATCGCTAAATAAATAATTCCTCTTCCCAGATAAATTAACTAAACTGTTTGAGATTCCATCGACTCTTTAATCGCGCGAGTTAATTAAATTTCAACCGATATTCATCATTTATCGCATAATTTAAAAAAATTGGGTTTTTATTTTAATTGAATATTTGTATTAAGTAATTTTTTGCCGGAGCGATAATTTATAGAAGAGAAAATAAACGATGTTGGGATGAAATGTCGATTGATGGATGGTAATTATTAAAAATTTAGGTCATTAAATATTATTTGGCAATTATGTGCAAAATGGTATTTGCTCTCTGTATTTTCTTTTCCTCTCGCAGATTTGAAACGTGGATAAAACACTTTGTTTGATCCACATCACGCTGTGCATATCCAACACCCTCGAAGCACCCATACACCCCCATATACTCAGCACTAAAGTAAAGTTTTACCAGCTTCTGCGGAATACCCCTAAAGCTGTCTATTACACCGAAGGTATTTCGCGAAACAAGAGCCCCAACCTGGCCCACGTCATCCGCTTCCTCCACTTATAAACATAAACTTGTGAAAACTATTCGCAATACATTAAATAATTCTCCCAACCTGTCCTACGACGTCTATAAATTTCCATAACTACCACTCACCGACAGAAATATTCAATATCTCTTTCATTAAATTCCGAACAATTGTATTTCACTGATTAGTTGTCCGCGTCATCTGCAATTTTAATTTATCTCTTGGAAAAAAAATTCACTAGAAGATTCAGTCTCCGATGATATATGAATATTCACGGCGACGTATTTAATTGACACAACCTGGTTTCCATCGCACTGATATGTACCAGTGATAAATTTTTATGTGACCTACTGAGGGAATCTCGTACCGAGACTCGACCTGAATATTATTTCATGAATTGAGGACCGCCGAGAGGGACTTCAGGCAATCCAAGTGTTATCTGTCATTTTTTTGTGGCTAGAATTACAGAAATTTCTTGCTATTTCCACTGCAGTCATATCCGTTCATGAATTCTAATTGAATTGGATTTTTATGTTTGATGATAATTGATTGATTTTTAAATTGAAAATTCAGGGAAATAATATATGAAAGATTACTAGAATATACCGTAAATCGATTAATTAATTAATTAAATAAGGCAATTAGTTATTCTGCTAATGATAATTCTACAGAAATTTCAGTGAATTTTCTTTGGGAGATTAATTCTCGGAAAATGATAACAGGTTTCATTCTTAGAGAAAATTTTTAACGATTTCTGAAGCTTGAGGAGGATCAAGTTCTGGTGATTTCCGGTTTCTAATAGAGATTTTAAAAGTTCGGTGAATTTAGTTGCCCCCTGGCCAGTGGTATCCCCGGGAAAGGCAGTTCGGGAGACAATAATTTCTCGGGTCAACAATAAATTCCAAGTTAAAATCCAACCGGATGGGATTTACTCCGTAGAATACACCGGTGTTTCTCTCTCTGCCACTACTTCCGTCTGCACTTCCTGCTATTCTGCATGTATGTATGTACATGGAAATACAGTGCGTATACATGAATCACATACAGCTTAGTAGATCTTTGCCGGCAACTATCTCTGGGGATAGGTACTCTCTGCCTCGTCCTCGATAATTAAACTTAACTAGTTGAAAATGTTTCGTGCTGTTTCTTTCGGAAACTCTCAAAGATTTACAACATCACGTTAACTGTTTATTATTTACACGGGCTAATGGGCTTATGGAAATGCGGAAATATTAATTTTACTATTGAATTCACTGGAAGTTGTCCGGAATAATTCCGTCGCTAATCCATTCGAATAATTTCCACGGAATTTGCGAAATAATTTCGGTGAACGTAAAAGCCAACAAGTCGATTTTGTTAATCCGTTAGTTCTCGAGGAATATCTCAGGATCCAAGAGAAATACAGAAATTTTTGTTGATACCTTTTTTGTAATTCTCATTCCGCTCTGTCAAATGTATTTTATGGAAAAATTCGCTATCTCTCTCAGACTGAGCGATAATTCCAACCGAAGACTCGACGAGAGTCAGCAGATGCTTAATTATTGAATTCACTGAGTTATTGAATGCTATGACGAATTAAAAATCTGGGTTGACAGACGTTGCGGGCTTCAATCCTTTACCATCGCGAAAAAGCAAAGAGCTTCATAAATTTTTCATTCGCAAGGGGAGAGATGTGCAAATGGGGGACAGAAGCGTCGGTGACGGTGGCTAATAAAATAAACACTTAGAGCTTGGAGAAGTAAAAAAGAAAAAGGGGATATTACTCACTGTCGTTAGCATAGTAATGAGGATCATGTAGGTTCAGCTCACACTGGGTTCATGAGTCGCTTTTTTACTGACTATTTAATGATTGTACTTCTGAAGGCATTTACTGGCCACATAAATGCACCGATCCACCGGTAATGCCGCTCCTAGTGGTTACGACAAGGAATAGTCAGGCGAACAGCTGTTATTCGTAAGACTTGTCAAATATTTACTCCACAGGTTTTGTTTGAATTTTTTATGGCAAACAGTTGAACGAAATATCTGGTGAATAATCATTTCTTCTTTGAAATTTTCCGTTTTTGACTCGCGATTGAAATTTTTTAATTTTCGTTACTCTGCACTCATTAAAATTGTTTTCCAGTTAAAAAGAAATCATTAAACAATTATGAACCATTTGTCGGGATTTACGAAGAGTAAATTTCAATTTTTAGGCTTTTTAAACCATAGAGTGTCGAGAAAACACCAAAAATCCGGGATTGAGACTCGAACAATGGCGATGGTTTCATTCAAATCCGAAAAAAGTGGTTTTTCCCCAGTTTATTTGTGATATCCGAGGATTTATCCGGGCAGAATAGAAAATATTTCCAGCGTTTCCTAACGCTATTCAATTAACAGAATAATTGAACGAGTCGATATTTGACAAGTACACAGTGAACCAATGAAAAAAATCATTTCGAATGCCTCCCAATCACTTTTTTCCTCATCACCGGCGTCCAGACGTTAAAAAAAAATAATTACCGATGTTTGGAATTTATTGAAAAATTCTCGCACCGCTGAATCGATGCCCAGTGACACGAATCGTCGTTTAATAACGTTTTCGTTTCAATATAAACGTACCCCGATAATGTTGAAACGACAGTGGAAATAGCAGTAAACTGCAGAGAGGTTGAAAAGTTTTGTCGGGGCGTTGTACTTTTCGCGGTGAATGCGCGTAATAAAACCGCGATATCTACGTTGGCCCGACACTTTGGCACTCGCAGTTGACAGTATTTCATACCACCCGATGACTCTCGGAAATGTTCTACCGTTGGAAAATACTTTTTTTTTTAAAATATGTCTTCATCCCATGAACGCGAGAATAATCGATAATACTCATCACGTCAATTTCTAGTTGTCTATTTCGCGGATGAAATGGCTCGAGGCAACTGTCGATTCACGGTTCAATGGCTACATTAGCCGTTATCCTTGGTAAATTACCGTCTGATTCTCGTCAAGCTCCATGTGTACTCCACCCTCCACCCCCTTTCAACCACTCTATCCCTTCAATTGCAAACAATCGCCAGCAGTATTGAGCCATAACGGCGTTAATTTTCGATGTACATCAATCGGCCGATCCCTGGGATTTCCAATTTTCCCTCCATATTTTCAAGTTTCGGTAATTGGGGCTTGTAACGTGATCGGGGAAATCACTGGGAGTGATAATGAATACCCAGTAGCTGTGATTATTTAATAATAGTCGGCGCATTGTTGCATGATTTAATTGAGTTAAGGGAAGGATTTGTTTTAGGTCAATGGGTTGCGCTGGTGTTCAGCTAACGATTGCACTAATAATGTGCGGATAATTAACAATAATGTATAATTGTTCGTCTAAAAAGGAGGAAGGAAATCGATCTCGAAGTATCTCGACTCAGACGAAATCGACCGGCCACCACGACGTCGTATAATTTGGAAAATTTTTAAATTGAAAATTTTTAAAACCGCAAATATTTGGGAATCATTCCGGAAACTGACTTCCCCAATTTCATATTCATTTATTGATTCAATAAAAAATTGCAAGGAAAAATATTTATTCTGACATTTCAATCCACTGAATTCCATTTTTACCATTTCATTTTTGTGATAATTGCAACGATTTCCGTGTGCAATACAATTGATTAATTAATCATTGATAGACGAGTGTTTTAATTGGAATATTCGAGTGCACTCGGGAATTATTCATGTTGAAAATTATTCTCCTGACTGACCGTTTCTATTTTATTTCACTTGGTTCGTATATCTGATCGGAGGGCGAAAGTTATTGAACAATTTCTGGAGGAAATAATTATTCTAGATTTGACAAGTTTTTAATTGACGAGAGGTTTTTTAGTAGTTTTTATTGGTCTCGGTGATGATAGAAGCGGAATGAGAGACTTGAAATAGAAAATAAAAAATGAAAAATCACTCTATTCATAGGCCATTCAATTTCCACTCGACTCTACATCCTCTCGGCCTCTTCCAGGCGGTAAAGTGATCTCTATCTTCAGGCACTCCACAGGATCCTCCTTCCAATCCAATAGAGGATGCATCTCATCCTCAATTTAACCCGAAACAACTCTAGAGAGTTGAGCAAGGGAGAATGAGCCCTGGCTCGCCAAAAACTCGATATCATCACAGAAATTTCCCTATTTTTCTCGCAACCTAGAACCATTTGCTGAAGATTCACCGCGAGACTAAATTCGTTTCAATCGAACTTGAATTCCACGTCCAGAATTCAGGAATTCCAAAGGCGAAAGTCCTTTTAAAAATTTTCATTTGCATTACTACTGGGAAATAAACCTAGCCTTAAAAAATTTAATTAAATTCAAGTAATTATCATATTTTATAAGAAATGAAATAATTTTTTAAGATCCACATCAACACATGGCTGAAAAATTTCTCTAAAAATGAATGAATTAATGAAATTAGATAAATCTTCCAAACGATATTTACATTCCCCACATTCACCTAATGATGCCATAATGAGCGTCAAACTTTGTCCAAACTTTTCGAGTATCTCCCAATTTCCTTCAATTTACACACGCTGACGTACAAATCACGCTCGTTAACCATTTCACTATGTAATTGCGCGCACGTTTCACACGAGTATACGCGCATACTATCAACTGGCGGATTGAAATGGGGTGGGTGGTGGGTGAGAGGGTGGTGTTACCCTCGGCATGTAGCACAATTGTGTGTGCCCACGACCAAGTTAATTTCATTACCCACCACCCAAACTTGTCCCCATGAAACTCAACCGAGCACTCTCTCTCGATAATGACAGCAAACAAATCCCCAGGACGAGATTATTTTTACTGGTAAATACAACACATTGGAGAGTATCGTGAATAATATCGAAATCTGACAATTTGGTGGATCGAACCGATCAAACTGTTCCATTATTACCATATTATTAGCATGCTCGTGTTTTCATTTTCCACTGTAAATACAGGGTAAATACACCGAACGTTTCACTCATTGATGTTCAATTTCCATCAATTATAATTGTAATAGATATATCACGATCATTTATTTCAGTTAAAAGTTTAAATAAATAGGTTAATACATAATATTTTAATGTGAAATTGAGAGAGAAATCACTTTTAATTTGACAGTGATATTGAATCATTAATTGAATACTGTTCGGAATTTTTTCGTGAGACTAATGAATTCGAAATTTAATGCACATTAATATTTTGATTCGCAAGCGGGTGAAGCGCTTGACTTAAATTATTTCAATAAAGACCAAGAGTTAATGAAGATGTGTCGGAATAAATTGATTGGACGATTTATGGCAACTGTCAACTCGATTGACAACCGTCGGTTATTCCGTTTCTCAGAATTTCAATCAAATTCGATTAATGATCCTCTCGTCATTCCACATTCAAATAAAATTATCTCAAATGAAAATGAAGTTACTAAAAAATTTAATCCCTTAAAATTCCACAGCTCTCATCATTTTAATCAACCATTAATTAGATAATTGATAAAATTTTCAATAAATCCCTGGAGCAATCCTCATTACCGAAAATTCCGCAGACGTATTTTCCCGACAATTACAAGCGCCTGAATATTTCACCCCGCCATCCATCCGAATAATTCAACAGCTCCAGAAAATTCAATTGTTCTTAGAAAGTGTAAATACAGAAACCAAAGGAAAAGCCCATGCATAGTGGCGTGTTCTCCCTAGTACTGCACAAACTCAAGGATTCACCTCAACTTCTTGGTAACTTGATGTTTCAACTTGCAGTTGGAAAGCGTTCAGCCATGATCCTGAGCCCGCAGGGCCAACTTCACTTCCCCAGACCACACTTTCCCTATATTTCCACTGTTACGGTTATTATTAGTGCGATTGAGTGGTTGTATTTTCCAAGACCATTTCATCCCCCTCATAATAACATTTTCCTGCCATCTCTATTTTTCCTCTCAACTTTTCCATAACAATAAATTACAAATTCGCAACTCGTCACCTTACCCTAGATTCTGACAAAAATAACGTCTCCCCATCGAAGATATACTTTCCCAAAAGCTGAGTGAACTTAATTGTTACCCGCAGGATATCTCCAATCGATAAATAATGATCGTACGCCGAATAGAGTACTTGTCTCCTCAATTTTACCCACCCACCTGCCCCCCCCGAAATTTGGCCTACGGGCAAAATTGTAAATCCACGTACCTGGCAAAGTGCCACGCAATCTCGACTGGTTTGACATTTAGCCTCCCCCTTTTACTTTTGATTCGCAAAGGAAACTCCGAACTGGATAGATATTTTTGAGGAGAGAGTACCCCCGCTGGGGGGACTAATCTATAAAAGTGCCAGTGATATAGGTCTGAACGTGCCCCGATTTTCTACTACCAACTACCTGCTGTGTCCAATGTTTCTCCACGTGAAAGGAATACCCCATACGGGGGTGAGCAGGTGGCAGTGAGGAGTTAAGGGGTAGAAACAATTACCACTGACCAAAGGAGAGTAATGGCCGGAGGGATCATCCGTCTCTAGCTACAATACATCACCAATACGTTTTACACTCATCTCTCATTTCACACCCTCCAAGATTCCTCATTATAATCAAATATAAATATATAAATAATGTATTATATATATGTATATAATATTAAGGTGCCCAAAAATAAATTAATTTTATTAACTGCATTCGATTTTTAGCTTTCACGGTACAGCAGAATTTTATACATGAATATTTTTATTACGTATTGCAATATTTTGTTATAGATTTTATGGAATGGATTTTATGGAAAGGAATTTATTTGCAGTAAGTTGCTCACGTGAAGACTTTTGTAATTACAGCCCTGTCAAGTGCCGAGTGATTTTCGGGGCGAGCAGTGCTCCAATTTTGATAATGTACCTTACGGCGGACAATTGATCAAGTGGTATCCTTATTACGATGAGTCTAAGCCGTGCTCCTTGATCTGTCGTGGAGTTCAAGTGTCAAGGGCTACTTCGGAGGCATCACCGAGGGAGTCATTGGACAAGTCTGAGGAAATTAGGAATAAACTTGATGGGACTGTTGGTGGATCCATTGAGACTGGAGAACTTGAGTCCGATGAAACATTCGTTGTCCAGCTGGCGGACAGTGTTGAGGATGGCACCAAGTGCCAAGAAGGAGGTGTTGATGTTTGTATTGGCGGTAGCTGCATGGTAAGTACACTAGAAAACGTGAGAATTTCAGGAGAAAAATCGGTAACGAAATATTTCTAGAAATTATTGACCACCGAGTAACAGTTACATTTTACCAAAAGGATTAGCCCATTTTATCCGCTCGAATCAGCCCCGAATATTCCAACAACTGAAAAAAAAAAAAACAAATGACAATATATCACCAAAAGCTCCAACAATATCAAATCAACGTTTTCCACTCTCGACGACGAGTGTCTAGGCAATTAAATTCCATCCACAGCCGAGATCGGTGAACGCTAACTAGCTTTGCATTATTAAATGGATGGGTTCCTCAACTCTTCGGGAATGGCCAGGGTAAAAGAAGATTCTCACGTCTGCAAGAGAATACGAAAGCACTCAACCCCAAAAATTAGCCAACCCCCATTTCCATCCCTCATGGTTTTTACTTAATAATTACAAGGGATGAATTGGAATATTTCACCGAGACTTTGAGACACCAGCACTCGTGACAGGTTCAATCAACGCTGAATTTGTCTGGGTAAAAATCACCCCGTCGAGGATACATCTCTTGGTTACAGTGGAGAGCCCTCATTTCAGCCTCCCCATCACTTTCATCTCCACTGTTTCGTCATTCCACCCTGTGTTTTCTTCAGCAAGCAACCAAGTGCATGAGTAATCCTCCCAATCCCATTTCCATCCTTTCACTCGTGCACGCTCACCGATGATAACTCGTGATACCTCTTCCACTCCATACACTAGACCTTATTCACTCTCATGTTGCCTGCTTTTTTTTTTCACTCTTTTATTTTTTCAAAATGTCTCGTTCCACCAGGCTCTTTCGTTATTTCTCTCTTCCGGTCTCACATTCATCCCTGTCCTTCACCTTTTCACTCTCGAGGAAGGGCTCGGATGACGTACATTCCCACGTAGAACAATAGATATATACAAAATATATACTGATTTTTTAAATTTTCCCGGGAGAACAGAACGAAATTTTTAATTATCCTGGAAATTTAATGATATCTCATTGTTTTTTAATTCCTGAATTAATAAAATTGTTAATTCCCTGTCACTGAAATTGTAAAACCCAACGAATTGTTGATGAAAATGTTTTCGCTATTGACGAAATCGTTAATTATGGAGATAATTGGCTCGTTAACACCGGAAAAATTCAACAAGTTTTCCCTGGCAATTGCTTGAAGCCCCAACCGGTGTATCCGGATTTCAATTAATTCCGGAATCGAGTGATAACCGACCAGTGGATAAAATTCAGTAGGCAATTAATGTTTAACGAAATAGCGAGGTATGTACCTGGGATTTGGAGGAATCCCAGAGCATTTCACGAGGCTGCGGCAGGGACACTAGCTACAGTATAAGTCGAAGCCAGGTTGTGGGATAAGATAAGGGGATGAATAATACAACCCACCAAACCTCTGAGTCCTCGAGAGTTGCAGCCTGAATGACAAATCAGTCCTTCCTATGACGGGTTAACATGAAAATTCTAGTCGAGAGGATGAAAAATCGATAGATGTTGCTGTCGGAATCATTTACAAATGCATTTATCACAAGTGGAATTATTCATCGAGTGATGAAGATATTTTCACAAAATCATCCCTCGAGTAGTTCAGAGGAATATCCATAATTGCTAATCCAATTTTTTCATCATTTCCTGCATAATAATAATAATTAACAATAAGAGAATTCGACCAGAATTCGATAAAACCATGCAGTTGTGACAAATTGTTCATCTGAAAATGAAAAACTTGTGATTTAATGAAGTTCCTCGTGTAATGTAGCATTTAATCATTGTCTCCAGATGTTATATGAAGGTAATTCAATTTTCCTGTAACAGTTTTTGTCCCAATATATTGCAGAAGGTCGGATGTGACATGAGAGTAAACAGTGGGAAAACTAAGGACGCATGTGGTGTGTGCGGTGGAAATGGTTCAAGCTGTCAACCAAGATACTCCTGGAGTTTGGAATCAATATCAGCGTGCTCCAAGTCCTGTGGAGGCGGTGAGTTTATTTTTCCTTCTCTACTCCATCCACTCCTCGATGATATTTTTTTTTTATTATTAAAACGGAGCATCCGAGTGCCTCTCAATCTGTTAAATGCAAAGTCCGGCCTGTCAATAACGCCAGTTTTCTCCTTGAACTTTTTTTTTTCTTCCACTGCTTCTTCTGACGATCCAATTAAATTAGCGGTGTATATAAAGCGTTTGGCCTTCCACTGGGACAAACTCAGTTTTCAATGATGAGGTCAAAGGTTGAGAGCGAATTTCACGTGAATACGAGTTTATAAATAGATGATTTTTCGTTGAAGTTTTGAGGTCAAGATTTGAGGAAATGCTGGTTAAGAATATCATTGGTTATTTTTTTTTCCCTTCGGGGATATTCTTTCTTGGATTTTTCGATTAAAGGTGAAAAAACGTTACAGGTTTCAAAATGGCAATGGCAATTTGCAAATCGTCCGTAGATGATAGCATTGTGGACGAGGTGAATTGTGATCCGGAGGAGAGGCCGACGGAGATGTCCCTGACTTGCAATGGACACCCTTGTACCACCAAGTAAGCTCGCTACAGCAAAAAAAAAATTGACAGTAAAAAGACAATAAAAATAGCAGACGTCAGTGTAATTTTTAATTAAAAAAGATGAATTTAATTGAACTCGAAGACTACACCGACCCGCACTGTGCAATAACTTGTCATCAGGATAAATGACCAATAAATTGTTCTCCACTCGGTCGATTAATTAAATCCCCAGGATCGAGCCAACAAATCCGCGAGCAACTCCACCGTGCGTCACCCTAACGACTTTTATTATTCCACCAGGCAGAACAGTTTCCCTAAATCACAAAAGCAGAAAGTGCCAGGCGGCCGGTTTGTCCCACAATGAGAAAAAAAAAGAACTGAAATAAAGTGAGGGAATACATTTTCCTGTAGTGATGTGAATTTAGTAAAGAAAATCAGAAAGACGTTGGTATGCACTACCGCCAGTGAAAACACTTTTCATCTACCCTCCCAACCACCCTCTCGCCCACTTGAACGGCCATTAGGGGAGAGAAAGGCCCGCGGCCGTTCTTTCTTGCATTCGCCAATTTTTTTTCCCTCACGTTTATGAAACCTGCGGGAAGTAAAAATACAGAGACAAACGGCACGCGATATCAGACTCGACTTGTCGTGTTTTTACCGATGAAAGCAGTCTTTTGATCATCGTTTCTTGGCACTTGATAGAAAAACCACTTCCTCACTTTTTTTTTTTATTTTGTCAGTATTGTTTCTATCTGTCGTTTTGTTTAGTGCCTGCGGTTAAATCGATCTCACCATCCGCGAGATAGTTTCAAGTGAATCGAGGCCAGTGACAGAGATCGGTTGGATGTACGTATTGTTATCAAATTGTGTTGGTAATACGGTATTTCTGGGATGGCCACGGGTTTCCACTGCAGACTGTTATGTGGGACACAGTTTGCTGTTTGCATACGCACCACGGCTCGTTAATATATCAGGAGGGGTGCATTTTGGGGTGGGGTGAACGTTGAATTATACCAATTACTTGGCTCTTGGATTTTCAATCCGTTTGGCGAATTGTTGGGTGATTAAGGGATCAATTATATTATGAGGAGATAAATTGTTCCTTCGAAACAATATCTTGTACTCAAGAAAGTCGAATTAAATCGATGTAATTGTGACATTATTCAGATGGATCTCTGGAGATTGGACAAGATGTAGTGCAACGTGCGGGGGTGGATCACGAACTCGCGCCGTTTTCTGCACAGAGGAGAGTGGAAACGAAACGACTAAGGTAAAAAACAAATCTATTCATTTATGTACCTGTTGTGAAAACACTAGTGAACCTGTTATGGGAATTTTATCAGCTGCCAGATCATCGGTGCAACGCCAGTCATAAACCGCGTAATCAAGAGATGTGCAATACCATTTCGTGTCCTATGTGGGAGACCAATCAGTGGAGTGAGGTGAGTTGTTTTTTATTAAAAAAAAAAGGGAAAAATGAAAAAAGGCACAGCCGACGAAATTTCCCCTCTGTTTGTCCGAACGTTTTTTTTTTTGTACCTCAGTAAAAACATTGAATTGCAAATTTCTCCACAACATTATTTTTACCAACGAAATGCGCGAGCAACCAGAGGAATAAAGAGAATAGCGGAAAAGGTAAATACATGAGACATCTTAAAATGATTTTTATTTACTCAACGGCGCTACAAACTCATCCACTCGATTTCCCGTCAAAGGCGAATAGCATAGACAATATTCCGGGAAAATGCGAAAAATAACGCGGAGAGATAAACATTTGAGTGAGAATATAAACGGAGAGGAAAATTAAAGCAACCACTGACGTCAAGAGCGATAATTATTTCTGTAAATAACGACACCGTTTATTGGAAGATACGAGGAGACAGACGATGGGAAATTGGATAAATAGCCCTCAGGCTTTTGATTGCAGACAAATTCCCCCCTCGATTGATAAATTCCAACAATGACACGAGGAAAATAAACGATTTATGGAATATTTTCGTGTAATACCCCTAAATCTTCAAAATCATCGATTATATCTCGAGTATATTATTCCGTAACAGCGAGAGGGAGAATTTATTTTGTTAGTTATTGTCAAAATATAATCAGAAAAATTTAGTCCACGAATTTTCAGGATTTATATCTCCACTCGTCAGTGATAAAATCTCTGAAATTGTTAAAAAAAAAAAATAAAAACAATGGATTATTTTTGTACAGTGTTGTTTTGAATTACTCCATATTTTTTTAAACTTGGTATATTTGAAAATATTCCATCATTTTACGAGGGCATTAGGGGAAAATGAGGATTGTTATTGCAACAATATTTACTAGATTCTCCGAGTTATTTTACGACGCACCGTTAAACCGCATTTTTCACATTTCCCAGTAAGTATATCACCATAAATGCATAAGCTCAATAACCCCGGGGATGTGTGCACCGAGAGCTCTGGAATGTGACGGTGAAAAAGGAAAAATCAAGAAAAATCGTTTCACACCCTCCGGCCACTCGCATGTCTTATTCATGAGGTTTGTTCCCTAATACACTGCGGCCTTTAGCGTATTCAATGTTTTTGACAACAAAGTAGAGTCATTAAACATCGTCCATTAACATCCGGGGGAGTGAAAAAAATTGAGCAGATTTCGGAGAAAGATGGCAGGCCTTTTTTTATACTCGAGCGAGTAATGTATGCTAAATAAAAACATGATAAAAGCAGTTTGATTTACGGGACTGCATCAGTTGGCCCGTTCTCGAGTGCCTCTTTCGTGGAAGAAAACCAAAGAGAAACCACCGTTTCACTCCATAATGATTTCAAGAGTGGAGAGGGAAGTGGATGAATAAAAACCGATGATAGAAATTGATAGATTTACGTCTATTGTGTGGAGGGCAAGCAAATACAGGGGGTAAAAGCATGGCGAGGGTCGTATTGAATAACAGTGAATAAGAGCTTTTCCATTTTTTTTTTCTACCGCATCATCTTCCATTTTATTCTGGATAAGTTAGCAAATATAGGGGCAGATTTTCAACGTCAAAGTATACAGCATTATTAATGCATTTTTAAACATGAAATAATTAGCCCCGACATTTTCATTTTGTATTTATCGATATCGAGTAATTCAAAAAATTTATTAAATAGCTCGATAAATTACTGAATACCTGAATGAATAAAAGGGGAATTTTATCGTCAGGGCACGAACATATCCATCAATATTCCCTCCATTTTTTCACGACAAAATACATTCCGCGGTTTTTGTTTCTATCGATTTCAAATAATTGAACTCAAGTTCTGAAATCGTGGGATAATCCGATAAATTTTCATCATTTAAAAAACGATATCGTCAATAATCCGTCAAACGTACATTGAAAATATCGAAAAATTGTTAACCGAGGGCAAAATTTTAACGACCACTCCAGTTTTACAACCCACCCCGGTATTTACGACCCCATGACTTCTCTACGTCGAATTCATTATATCCAATTTAATGAGTTGGCCCCGATAATTTTAGTGCTCGGTGACATGCGGAAGTGGCGTAAGAACCAGAACGATTGAATGCAGAGATGGAAACGGCAGATTATCCAACGATTGCGATCCAGGGGAGCGTCCCCGTGATGAACAGGAGTGCAAAACCAGTGTCGATTGTTCAGCGTGTGAGTTTTCGAGTTCACCATTGTCTGACAATTGTGAGATCATGTTAATGACCTGTTTTGTGGCTTCACAGATTCAGGAGAGATGGCACAAGAGCCCTATCCAGCCCCACCCCTTCCAGAAAAACTAATTGACCAACCAGTTCCATCTGAATCAACGTAAGAGCCCGATATGAATTCGTCTAAAGAAACTATTCATTTGAATGAAAAAATAAAAATACACGGACAACATATAAATTAAAATTGAAAATAAATTTATTTTATTTGAGCAATAATATGATTGAAACTGGAATTGATCACCAGATTCATCGCCGACGATTGGTCACCGTGTTCAGCCACCTGTGGCGAAGGTATTCGCCATCGTCAGGTCCACTGCAAGATTTTCCTCGATTTCAGTCGTACAATAGCGAAACTACCTGACAATCAGTGCGCAGGGCCAAAACCCCCTGAAACCGAGAGATGCATGCTGCGAGCCTGTCCACCGCTGGACAATAGCCTCTCCTACAGAATTGATACTGTCGGAGACAGTGGATACGAAGAATCCAATCTAATGGATTCTTACAGGTCCTCTGGGGCTAGTGGAAGTGACTATGAGAGTACCGTTAAAGTCGCACCTGGAAACTCCGGTCAGACAACGTACTCCTGGAAAGAGGGTGGTTACAGTGCGTGCACTGCATCCTGTTTAGGAGGTAAATCAATCCGATTACCGGAAATTGCACGATCAAAAAATTTCCTTTCATCTAGGGAGCGAATAAATTCAGGGAACGCGTCAGTTCTCATTGCGACGGTTTATCTTTTTTTCCCTTACAGGTGTTCAGGACTTGATAATAAATTGCGTACGCGATGACACTGGCAAGACAGTGATTCCCCTACTGTGCACGAAGGAAACAAAACCTGAGTCTCGTATCCGTACCTGCAACGATCACGCATGCACCCCCAGGTAAATCAGCAATCACCTCATTAATATTTCACCTCTCACATGAATGATGTTTGTTGGTCGTCATGTTGGCTCATTTATGGTTGAATATATTCGAGTTGGGGGGAGGGTGGGAATCAATTTGGGTCAAGCTGGAGTTTGTGTTGTACGTTAGCCCGTTCTGTTCTTGATTTTCTAGGTGGAACTACAGTGACTTCTCACCGTGCAGCGTTCCCTGCGGTATTGGTATACAAACGCGTTACGTCACTTGCATACATGAGGTGGCACGGGGTGTTGGGAATACGATAGTCGTACCAAACCATATGTGTCAGGCACCACCACCGGTAGACAGGCAGCATTGTAACGTGTGGGACTGCCCACCAGAATGGAAGCCCAGAGATTGGGAGAAGGTAGGTATTAACGTTTCATTATCAATCAAATCAACAACAGATAAAATCATAATCTTCAATTCTCCCCTGCAAAACACATTTTTACACTCATCCCAGGGAAATCCTTGGATCCAGTGACTTTTTTACTGACTGCAAAATGTACCTTTAACATTACGGAATGAAACTCTAGCTGCTAGTGATTCCACATTTTCTTAAATAAATGTCATTCATTCTGAGATAAATCTGATTATTCCCAGATCTCAGATTCAGAATGAAACATGACCTCAACTTCCTCTCTAGAATTTCTGAAATAAGCGATGTGGGGAAGGTAGCAGGGATATTTAGGATAAATTGACCTGAATGGAATATTAAACCATCTCTCTTCGCCGCTAACCGAAATCTATTTTACCCAGTCAATTGTATCAAACGTCGTGTCATTCTCAGATTTTATAATTTAAACAACGATCGAACACCACTTCTCGGCTCGTTCCTCTGCCCTCGGAATTCGATCAAAGCTTGATTACGGTAATGGTGGGAGAATAATGAAAAATCATTCAACCAGATATACCAAGGATTGAAATTTTTAATGAAAAGTCCTGATGAATACTTTCACCCGCTGATTTCATCCCGTTCTATTTTCACTCAAGAGATAAATTCTTATTAGCGTGATTTGATACCTCACTCCTCCATTTATCCTTTAAAAATCTAATAGTTGTGAAATTGAATTGTTAACCAGTGCTCGAAAAGTTGCGGAGGTGGGGTGAAAAGGAGGGAAGTAGTGTGTGTCCAGGTAATGGCGCAGGGACACGAGAGAACATTGCCGGACCGTGAGTGCAATGGGAATAAACCAGCAACTGAAAAACCCTGTAACACCCGAGCTTGCCACGAGATCGGATTGAGTGTGCAGCCAGTTATTTTCAGTCAAAATTCAACATTCACCCAGAGAACACCCGAGGAAAAAGTTGACCTGAAAATTGGTGGGACAGCTACTGTATTTCAAGGGATCCCCATGGTCAAGATTCGCTGTCCTGTTAAGAAATTCAACAAGTGGGTGTTCGTGCATTCTTTACTCAGCGAAATAAACGATAAGACAACTTGAGAATAACTTCTGTCGTTTTGTTTAGGCAACAAATTTCGTGGATGAAAGACAGGGCGGAGATAAGAAAATCTAGGAAGTACAAAATTAGCAAGAAGGGAGCTCTGAAAATTGTGGATATCGGAGTGACTGATGCAGGGGTTTATTCGTGCAGAGGTAATTAGTATTGAATAATTAGCAGGAACTTCACGTTTTCCTTTGTTGTCGAATTTCAGGGGTTTGCGAAATTTCTGAGAGAATTCATGCGTTATTACACTTGAAAAAGAATAAAGAACATTTCATCGAATTAATCGACAATCGAGGGGTGAATCATGCAACAACGATTAATTCAGAAGACCATTCAACCAGTAATCAAACCATTTCTCGAATTTCAGCTGGTGGTACAAAGGCAGAGCTTCGATTAATCGTGAGACATCGTACAAGAGAGCAAATGAGCAGTGAGGAAATTCTGCGGTTCGGAAATACCGTTCATCATCGCCCTGACGTTAATTTGGATCAATCCTCTAATTCCGGGGAAAGCCTTCAAATTGATCACGCTGGTATTGGCTCTCACACTGAGAAAACAAAATCAGTATCAAAAACCTAAAGGGCAATCAGTCGAATTATTAAAGATCGATCTTCTCCCCAATTTTTCTATTAATTAAATTGACGCTTCGACCGTCACCTCTTGTACTAAATTAATTCGTGTCAATTAACTTGTTGCGAATAGTTTTTTTTTCGAGAGTAATAGTGAAGTAATAATTCTTGAGTGAAATAATTTTTTACCCAGTGAAAACCACAGAACGAAATAAATTCCATTCAGATCCCAATGGAAGCCCTGAATTTCCGTTTATTTCAGCTCCAGCTTTCCAGGGAGCTTTTGCATATGGCAACGACGACCAGAGCCACGAGTTCAAGCCCGAAATTCCAAACGCCAAACCCACGAAAAAGCCTCGCGCTCGCAATCGCAAACCAAAGACTAGTCCACCACCCTCAGACACTGGATCACAGGGTGAATTTTCAGTGACGTCCATCCACCAGGTAAAACTCCTCCACAAAATGCACACGCAAAATGCAGTTTCCACACCACAATCCACGGCTTGAATCAATAATCCCCAGTAGAATAACCATTCGTTAATCCATCAATACTCCGGAAATTACGAGTACTGAAATCGCGATAGGGCCAATGATGGATGTGAATTGTTCCCATAAATAATTCCAAACCCCAGTGATTGCTTTGATTGTCCAAGGGAAATTTCATGCACGAATAAATTTTTGCGATGTAACGGCCCGACTAATCAGTCCCTTATTTTCTGCTAACAACTTTCAAATTGGTGGTGGATAATTTTTTGGATCAGCCTGGCTATCACGAGTCGGTAGAGTCTACAGCTTCTTCGGGTGCCAATAGCCTTGTGCCAACGTTCAGCCATCTACTATCAACACTGAAGGTGATAATCCATCAATCATATCCCCTGACTTTCCCTGACCGACTGACCATTCATTAATTTACTCCACTTATTTTTCTCCCTCATCTCTCACGACCCAGTCGTAAACTCGATCAATATATTATCATAAAAATTATACTAAATCCTCCACGAATGATTCTCCAGTCATACTGGCCCTTCCACGGCGGTTCAGGATCATCTCGAAATCATCGAACAGTGTCAGAGAAAAGGCCCAATTCACGATACGACAGTGTGGAGAGGGATTTGGGTTTATTTAGCGACAATACGATCCTCCCCGACGAGCCTTTCGGCCCGGACGAGGAGAGAATATTCATTGACGACGATCCATTCGACATGAATACTGCTATGTCCCTAGACCAGCTGGAGGAAGCGAAAAAATCTACAGACGCCTTGATAAAAGTGCACAGTCAGCACTCAAAGAGTCAAGACACAAAAGACTACCTCGAGGAGTCCCTGAAACAGGCCAAGAGGCACAAGCACGGGGAGGTGGACAAATACCTGAGGAACGAGCGAGGAACGAGTCACTCCAGGCCCTCAGAGGGTACCACACACTCACCACTCGATAGATACAACGAACAGATTAGAGAGGCCGTGACTCCGGGCTCGAGTAATCCGGAGGATTTTACGACATCGAGGAGGGAGGGAGATAAGACCGACCCTGTCCTCATCACCCTGGCCTCAACTCTCCCAGCGGAGGGACGGCCCTCTGAGAAGTCGATGCCAAGAGCTCAGGACGAGGACGACAGGGCATTCGACTCTGGTAGTGAAATGGAACAGACGGAGGACTCCTACGAGTCAGAATTGGCTAGGCAGAGGTTTAATAAAAATGATACTGTTAAATTGTTGTCTAATAACTCCAATGGGAGTGATTTGGCATCGAGCAATGAGAATGCCAGGGAGATGGAGTCGGAGGGCGATGACAGAGGTGCTCTCGAGGTTTTGAGTAATGAAGATGGTGTCAATAAGTCTGAATTCACCAGGAGTGAATTGATGATCGAAATTGGCCGGCACCTGAGAAATAAGAGCTCTCAATTGAGTGGCAAGGGGTTGGGGGAGGAGGGAGAAACTCTGGGATTTGATAGTGAGGATGATCAGGGGATCGCTGGGGGGCTCAATGTCTTCAGCAAGGGTGAGTAAAATGACGGTTTATTGTTGCAAATGGTTCTGGGAGTTGGTGATTAAGATTGTGGATAATTAATCGCAGTTTATTTCTCCTCTCGAATCTCAGGGACTGGTGAGGATTTGGTGTTCGAATGGGTCACCACTGAGTGGTCCAAGTGCTCTCAAACTTGTGGAGGGGGTGGGTTTCAAGTGAGTTGGAATTTTTATTAATCACTACCGTTTGCGGAGAAAATTTATTCGATCAATTAATTTCATAATGAAAGTGTGTAACTAATACACTGAGTTCAGTTAGAATTCAATTTGTAACAAGTAAATTGAAAAAGAGGCTGATTAACATTAAAAAATGGAGTAAATCGAGTTGACTTGTTCCACGAACGGATTTTTGAGGGAATATCTCTGTATCTGAGGGAGAGGGAGGGTAATTGATTTTTTTCTGTGGCTTCGCAGATGAGGGGGGCACAGTGTACGGTGCGTTCGACCAAAACTGTTAATGCCACGAGGGTGCCAGCTAGAAGTGTCATAGGGGCTTCGTTGTGCGAAGACGCTGGATTCCCTGTTCCCCAGAAGGTCAGACCCTGTGGATCGGGGAGATGTCCACAGTGGCATGCGGGGGAGTGGACACCTTGTGAAACTTCGCGATGTTTCAATTGGAAAACTGGTGATTTTATTTATCCCTTTGTATTATCCAACTGTTATGAATTAACGAGTGAATACATGAATTTTCAATTAGAGATGATTATAGATGGACTGATTGATTGACGGAATGCTCTGATTTCTCTATTCTAACAGCAATGCAAAGAAGAGACGTAACGTGTCGCCTTGTTGAAGATGTGAATGGCACAACGAACGTAACGATTCTGGAATCAAGCAAATGCGATGACGGAATCAGGCCACCCCAGAGGCAGGAGTGTTACAATGACATTTGCAAAGGAGTGTGGAGAGTTGGCGAGTGGTCTGAGGTAAAATACTAACTGAAGATCACTAAAGGTAACTGAAGCCCCCTCAACCCAACATGATAAAATTGCCGTTTTCAGTGCACCGCCTCGTGCGAAGAGGATGGAATAAAATACCGAATTCTCCAGTGTGTCTGGTTTGGCACGAAAAAACCAGCAGGGAATGCCTGCAGGGACATCCCAAATCGTCCAGCTGTGATGAAAATATGTCAGGGTAAACCGTGTCCTAAAACTCCAGGTGAAGACCCACAAAAACTTATATCATATTTTCTGTAATTCCTGCAGTACGAAATTGTCTGTCAGAAAATTCAACGAGTTGATTTTTATTTTCTATTGCATGACGTAGATGTTCATTGTGACAGGCTGTTTGTTTTTTTTTTCTCAGTGCGTGCTGAGAGTAACGAAAGCATTTGAATTTTCATGTTCAGGGGTTTGCGAGGACCACTCACCACTCTGCAACAGGGTGAAAATGATGAACATGTGTCAAGTGCCACTGTATCAAAAACAGTGCTGCAAGTCGTGTCACTAGACACCGAAATAAAAAAAAACCAACGAACAACTTTCGCAACTCGCCCAACGAAAGTCAATGGGATTTAAAAAATTAGATAACTTTCGAGTTAAAAATGAGATGAGCGTAGGAGAGGCAGAGTAAGAGGTGAATCCTCATTCATAGACAGATAAAGTTATTTATTTTGCGCACACTTCGAATCTTTTACCCTATAAGCAAAGAGTGGGTGACTGTACCTCGAATTTTACAGAGCCACCAAACCCTTCTTCCCTGAATTCAATGCGAAGAATGACGATGATTACCTGAGAAACGATTGAGATGTTGTTAAAGTTCAATGATAAATTGCTAAAGGGTTTAATCTATCCACGAAGGATTATCCATGTGAAATTTTAATACTTGAATGATTTTTTCGGTTGCTGAAATTCATTTATCGACGAATCGTACTGGCGGATATGAACGTAACTGGTGAATTTAATTAATTGTAATCATCCTCGCTAGGTTAATTTTTTAACAAAATCCAATATCCATTTTTTACACATTTATTGAATAATTTACCACTCTTGGATGAATTTTTTTAATTCCGAAGTAGATATTTTTGAAGACTGAAAGAGACTTTGTAAGTATTCCTTTCTGCATGAGAAGAGAAAACCCCTAATTCACATTCCATGAATGGAAATGAATATTTAAAAAATGGAAAACTTTTAGAGTTGATTTAACTTATTATCCTGTTATCGTTGAATTTCACGGTGAATAATTTACTAGAAATTAAAGAATATTTATAGATAAAATAAAAAGAAAAACACTGAGTAAATTATTAAAAGCCTACACACCAACCCTCAAGGATCGTACGTAACCCTATTGAATGTAAGCGATAAATAAGTAATGTAATATAATATTTTACTAAGATAACCAGTGAATAAAGAGGAATAATAAATTATTCGTTGAATATTTTATCATTCATCGACGTGGCTCGAGGAGTACGTGCCTCTCTTTCATAAAAACATCAATCAGAGCTCCTTCTATCATTTAAACAATTAACACAGTTGGCATTTTACAAAAAATAAAATAAAATAAAAACAAATCATGTAACTGCTATCTCCAGCACCGATGCATTAGATATAATCGAAAGCTCTCGACGAATTCGCCATTCTCACGTAACAAATAAGCGCCAAAATTATATAGCAATTAAAAAATATAAATAAACCGAAGAAAGAATGAAAGCCCCACTGTTGGATATTCTCACGTTTATTCAATTTATTTTCTAATTGAGAGAATCTCAAAGGAGTGTTGATTGAATTTTCATTGAAATTTCATTTTATGTGATTTCTGAATTTTCGTACGTCAACGCCGAAAGTAAAACCTAATTACCTAATTATAAATTAGATCAACGATTTTTGTATATAACTAACACAACACAATGTAAAATGGTTACTGCAATATTATCAAATGAAGAGTATTATTATTGTTCATTACATCTGTATGTAAATATTGTAACTGCCTATATATAACGATATGAAAAATAAAATGGGAGAAGGTATATCACTGCATAAACAATGTAACATTATTTTCTCCTAATAATTGACTGATCTACAGAGAAATTGTTAACAATTTTTAAGAATAATTGTAACAATTATTCTTCGAAAATTTGAAAATTTCAATTTCCGTGTCTCAAAAAAATTTTGTTAACAGATTTGATTTTTTCTGTTCTAACAAAAAAAAGAAAATATAATTGATCGGAAATGATTAATCCTCAGCTCTGGGGATTAAAGTCCCCACAATTTCAAAACTTTTTCCTCTTCCATAGGCCATAATTCTCTCAATATGGCCCACCCATTCTGGGCGGTGATCATGACGTAATCATTGTTTGGATTTTCCAAGTGCGAGTACGCCCCCAGGACAAGACTCTGACAGAGCCTAGCACAAACCCCAGTCTTCAAAATCTTTCTCTCCAACTCTGATATTTTTCTCACACTCACGTATCCCTCGACAACGTGCCTTCCACTTTCAATATCCCTCACCTGTATAATCATGTAACACAGAGTGATAATCAACTCGAAAATAAGACACGAGTGGTGGCTATCCCCGAAATCGATGACAGTGGCAATTTTATCGTGAGTGGAATTGACAATCAAATTCTGCTCGTTCAAATCCCCATGGATCAGCCCCATTTCGAAGTACTCGAGGTCTCCGAGTATGTCTCGCTCAAAACGTGCAATGACTTTTTCCACTAGAAGTCTGTCCTCTTCATTTTTAACGGCGTATGTGTAGTCACGTAATTTTGGGGTTGCAACGAGCATCCATATGAACTCTCGGGTTTGGAACGAGGGATGAGAGAATCCCCTCAATTTTTCATCTAAATCCGCGGAGATACGGCCGACGTCTCGAAGAAGATTGCTCGAGGGTTTTACGTTGTACAAAATTTCCCCTGGACAATAGACTAAGAGGCGAACCTGAAAATATCATCTCGATATGATTCTATACTTAACAAGAGCATAAGGAAATTTAAGTAGAAGTGGGTGGTTCCATTTAAATTGGTTCAGTATTAATTAAGACTGCGAATGTATTTTTTAGCAAAAATTTTTAATGCATTTGAACCTTTTTTTTTCTCCAGCCGACAAAAAATTAATATACTTGAACTTCCTTAAAAAAATTTCAATCAAAATTCAGAGACACCTACGAGATTTTTATTCTGGGTGCCCTCTCCAAAATCCTCTAGAGAGTAATAACTTCCTTCCAAATTCATCACCGGAATGGGACATGAAATTGAATTCTGATGGAGATATAACATCATTTCGTTCTGGCCTTCCACTAGAGAGACATTCCGTGAATCCATCGAGTTCATTATCTTCAATACATATCCATCACTCTCGATCGATTTTACGTGAGGATTTTCAAATCCCTGACAGCAGGTGATCCGCAAATTTTTATCGTCATATCCGTTTAATTCCTTCAAACTCTTCACTTTGAATCCGTACAATTTGCGCACAATTTCAATTGCAACTTTCATTGACACCTCTGGCCGCTTCCGTTTTTCAACATTAACATTATCCATTGCAATATTTTTATGTCCAGCGATTGCACAATTACTGCCGATCGAATCAATTCTCCGTGGAAAAAATCCTCTGATTACAGTAATTGCAGTCACGAGGTAATTGACTTTCCACAAGCAACAAAAACGTTACGTTTTTTTATTGAGAAATAAATTTCCACTTACACCGCCTCATACGAGGGGGAGATAATTGACTGGTGGACTGATTGTCTCGAGAGCAACTAAATAGCAGTTTACTCATTTGATAGTGCAAAAATAGAATTCCCCTATCACCCGCCTGTTGTGATAATACACCTCGATAAAACGTAGACAAATCTGCAATCAATTGATAAAATTCCGTCAGACCCTCACATTTCATACCAGAGCAATTATCGCGGAATCAATTAATTGATGAGATAATTTTTTTATCAGTGATCATATCAACTGGAGAATCTATAAAAATGTATTTTACCAACTGCGCGACTTGCACCGATCGATAATAAACCGTTAAAACATCCGGAAAGATCTACTTTATCGACTGCTGATAAATCTACCTCTCGAATCCTCAATTTTTTGAAAGTGGAATTACAGAATTGAGAAACGATGCGAAAGACCTCGATTTGCGAGAAAAATTGATAGCCATACGATGAAGAGTAACTGGACTTGTTTATAATTTAGGAAAATGGCTCCCTTTAAGAATTGAAAATCTAACGATCGAGACGATTAAACGACATAAAAAGCCATTCAATCACTGAAAATAATTGAGCCTCATGCATAGACCGGCTCATTCGACTTTCACTCCCGGATTTTTCCGCAGACCGCAGCTCATTTCTTTTCCCATTTCTCTTTCTCCATTAGACCAGTGAATCTTCCACTCTCCAGTTACCGCGAAAAAAAAAAAGAAAAAATAAAATGAAATACGGGGAACAAAGTGAGAAACGGTAAAGACATGAAACAGTACTCGTCTATCCGGTTGGGATTGAGTTTAGACGAGGACAAAAGTATGAAGAAAAAAAAAATGAGACGAACCTTAGAACGAAACTTTCCCGTGAATGCTCGCGTTATCCTCACGTACATGAAATACCGGTCAACTAAGTATACTGTGTATTTACTTGAACATCAATGTTCTACAGTTAGGTGAGGTCAGGTCAAAATCCACGGCAGGTTGAAATTTACGAAGCATCCTGTTTGACCGCTTCCTACCCGACACCTTCGGTTAATTTCTAGCTTGAGAAAATCCCTTTGAAAATTTATTATCCGAGTATTTACAGCCCAATGAGCAAAATGAGGGACAATGATGGTATACTTTATGACTAGGCTCGACCATTCTCAGCATTCCAAAGGTCTAAGGACAATTGAACATTTTCCACCGGATTTTCCCCCAAGACTCTTGGAAATTTGTGAAAATTACAGCTGCAGTTTCAGCAATTTGTAGAGAAACTGTACTTCTTGGGTTAATTATTCATCGAAATCTACTGAATTACTGAGAAACAGGAATCATTACAGACTATTATTAAGAATCCTCGACCCAACACTCAAATAATATAATAATCCTAAAATATTCCAAGACAAGCCTTAAATAGTCCCCAAATAAACTAAAAAATTCCAAATACTTGGATATCTTCAGGAGATTTAAGCTTTAAAGAACTGGCGCAATTAATATTTCATAAATATTCGATAAACCCAGAACTCGAGCCACCTGTATGAACTTTTTGCAATGGCCCAATTCCCAATATATTAATACGTAATGCCATCCGACTATCGAATGAAGAAAAAAATAGAATAAAAAAAAATCCACCCAACAAAACCGAGATATCGTGACTATAGTAAACCAT
This sequence comes from Fopius arisanus, assembly GCF_000806365.1. Classification (NCBI taxonomy): domain Eukaryota; kingdom Metazoa; phylum Arthropoda; class Insecta; order Hymenoptera; family Braconidae; genus Fopius; species Fopius arisanus. The sequence goes on along the minus strand of NW_011887763.1, from coordinate 633,312 downwards.
GAATCGAATAATAATGCATCGACGACTGAAAAAGACTCGATAGCAATTGAAAAATAAAAAAAACGCGAGGATGAATTGATAATGAGCCAAGTGCATGAAATTTTGCTGGGTGTCCATCTATATTTAGTTGAATAGGTTGAATAGCATTAAGCGAAAAGGATATAGGTTAGGTTGGTCGAAATAGCCACCGGCATTCTCTCAATGGCGAAATGCCTCGTGCAAATCTCTAGCTCCCATAGATGAGATAAGACCGGTGTGATATTCCATATCTTCTGCCTAATTCCAACAAATTTCATCGTACCAGCAATAAATTACAGAGCCAGTCTCAAAAATCGTCGTAAAAAGACAAATACTATCCGAATGTTCATTATTCTCCCATCGCGAGGCATCTGATATCGGTTAATCGATTTCCGATTCGAGGGCATGTGTAATGCTTCTTTGCAACACTCCGCAAACAATTGAAAATTATTGGTCGAGTTGAATAGGTAAACTGCGAGTAAGAAATTCATGATAGCAAATTAATTGCAGAGTATTAATGAATAATCCCGGAGGTAAGTTGACCTTGGAGAGTTCTCGAGAAATATCAGGGTATCTAGTATTACCACTAAAATTTGAAAATTCACCTTTTTTACAGAACTATTTATCTCCAAAAAGACTGATAACAAAAATTTCACTATTGGTCTTAAAATTCGAGATATTTGTTAACAAACGAAAATCTATTAAAATCGTTCAACCATCTCGATTCTGAAATCTCAATTTTAATTTAAATTCACATGTATTCTGCCTCGTGTCTCTCACACTTGTGCAAATCTCCGAAGCATTCGGGCTTATCATTTTTATCATTAAACTATTCGTCACTATTCCCTCCAATGTATTTTATCAGATTTCCCTTATCTGATCCCAACTCGACAATTTCTCTGTACAAACACGTGAAAACCGTAATAACCATTGGTGAGGGATTTCCCATGGAATAAATTCCCCATTTTTTTTTTTTTCGTTCGAACACCCGCGATGGTTTCGTCCCTAAAAACGGTACATCTGCTCGTCTTCACCTGCGCGTTCAACCGGCAGCTGTTCCCCTTTGAAATAAACCCGTACCCATCGGCTTTATGTTGACTGGTGGCGCGTGCCCCAGGATGCGAGGGGGGAAAAAAAATTTTCGGGGGGGAGGAAAGGGGAAAAATTAGGCCTTTGTTTTAACCGGACCCCCGGGTTTGCCCCCCAATTGCAATTCCAGCGTGCTGATTCCTCAGAATTCGTGATGAATCTAGTGTATAAAATTAATCTGAATAAATTGGGTATTTTTCCACGGATAAAAATATGTTTTCAGTTAGTTATTACTTGCCACATGTTAAATAGAGCGGCGTCGATCCATAATCAATGGTACGCATGCCCAGGCACATGCGCAATTGTTACTCGTGTCACCCTCGTGTTAAAAAGAGCAACAAACCCCTCGTCCAATATTATATCATCAATTCAAGAAAATTATTCACCATCGAACACTCAAATCTTAATAAAATTACGAAATTATATCGTTTTTTAACCGAACATTCCGCAATTTTTTGCCTGCCATTCGAGTAATAAAAATTCGCCTTTAATTCATTACGATATTCAATTAACAAATGTGGAGACTTCAGTTATAATTTTTCTAAGGATTTTTTCAAATTTTCGCAATGATAAAAAAAATATATAACGACGGTTAAACCATCATTTTATCTCAAGTCACGCCAATCTCGCAACTAAAAATACCCCCTCCTGATAACCCATTTTCCCCCCAAAAATACCAAGAATCAAACGAAATTAACATCACTCCAAGGAATAGACAGCACCGGAAGTGTAAACTCACGCGGAACTTCTAGAACTTTCCACATCCACTTCCCCTCTCAAAAACGTGGGAAAAAACCCGAAAAAAAAACTTACCCAAAGAGAGTACCCCGACGCCAAACGTCAGCCCCATTTTCCCGGAAAAGTCCCCGACACCAGGTTGCCGGAAAACCTGGAAAACTAGTAGGGAGGGGAGCCATGGGGTCAAGATTCCCCTAGTGCCGTTCCTGTCCTAACCGGCACTACAAACAATCTCGAATCCCATCCGGAGCACCTTGAAACCCAAAATGCAAGCCCCGATAGCACAATTGACAATAAATAAAACAGAATGGATAAAAAATAATTGAAAAATCATAACTCACCCCTCGGCATCTGTTGAAACCCCATGACCAGTTAAATAAACGATGAAAGAGTTGGACGACTGCGCGCGATATGAGAGAGACGGTATTAATGTAAAAATAATGGTATGAAAAGGGGAGGTAAATTTGTGGAGCGCCACCTAGAAAGGAGCGGGAAAGACTGGGGTTTGAAGGCCGATGGTGCCGGTGGCCGGGTGGTGGGATAGAGACCGAGACTCCTCTGCCATTTGCGCGTCGGTAGTCAAACCGTAGTGTTACCTCGGCTTCACCCTCGTCCACATCGTATTTTACCTCAGGAAAATTCCAAGTGTCCGACTAAAACCCCAGTGCTTCCCCCATTCTAACACTAAAAACACCACAATGGCTGATGTCGAGACAAAGTGAGTAAACCAGAAGTGAATTTGAAGTAAACCACCCGATTAATTGAAATATATTAACGAATAATGTACGAGCCGTTACTCGTGGCCAAGAGCACGCTATCGAAATATTCCCCTATCATTACCCAATTATTATCAAACCCAATCATCCACCGGTATCACTACATTCAATCATCACTTTGGCACGTGTTGTTTCACTGGAAAATCCGTTTTTAGGGATATTTTCTTTTGATAATTTAGCTGGTGCGGGAATTCGGCGGGAAGTACGACCACGCCGTCGCGTGTTTTCTTCGCGGTTCGGTCGATTAATCGAAAAACATTTATCGATGAGATGAGGATACGGGGGAATTTAATTTCAGTGATGGAGAAGTAATGATAATTTACGGGAGTTATTCAGTGGCATCGTGACGCCACGAGGGGGAGGGAGAACGGCGATGGAAAACGGGGTTAAGAGGGGAGGGAGACGCCAACCGAGTTATTTTTTGCACATCGGCCCACGCACCTTTCGAATCCGCGGGATTTGACAGCCCCCCTATGCACTTTTTTTTTCTGATCGTTATCCAATAAACGATAATATTTATCGTTCGTTAATCCGGGGACGGCGGGTGTTACTTCGGGGGAAGGATCTTCACGGTGTGTTGTATTTTCGCCGGTTATCGAGTCAAAGATTTTCATTTTTTTTTTCTTTTCTTGCTCTATGGGTAGACTTGGGATTTGGGTCGGCCGATTCACAACGGATACTGGATAAAAGACTTTTGTTTGAGACTGTACGAGCGAGCGACGCGTTCAAAAGAGAACGGCCGTAATATCGATCCACTTGGCCGTCCTCTCGACGTTGCCCCCTAGATAGTCTATTTTATTTCTCCATAGAGTTTGTTTTCATAACATTGAGTGCCATTGGTCAATCTGTTTCCGGGTATTTTTTTGATTGGTCGGTTATTCATTTGGTTATCGAGTGTTGTGTGACTGCCGGTGATGTCCAGAGAGGCGGTGCATGACGCCGATTTTTGGTTGGAGGGGGGTAAGGAAGCCCTTGGTGATTTGCCGCGCGGTGATCCGTCGTTAGGGGGTCAGGGGAAATTTTTGTTTGAGTTGGTACAGAGGGCACCACTTGGAGGTGATGCCCCTCGATGGCGGGACAACAGTCAAATGAAAACATTGGGGGGGGGGTTCAGCATGTTTTGACTGATTTTACCGAAAAAATATACCGTTTGTGTCAATCCTGGATTTGTTTTGGTGCAGGGAAACCACAGTCGCCTCTCCAGAGAAGAAAGTAGTGGAGGAGGTTGTTGAGAAGAAGGAGAAGGAAGTCAAGGAAGTAGAGGAGGTAGACGAGGACTCAAGGGCATCTGAGAATGGTGATGCCAAAGAGGCCAAAGAAAATGGTGAGGAGAAGCCCGTTGAAGAGAAAGAGGCAGAGTCCACAGAGAATGGTGATTCCACAGGTAAAATTAATATTTCCAATTCGTCAATCATTTTCCTCTCACTATCCACATTTTTTTGGTCTGCGAATAGCAATAATCAATAATTAATCGACACAGTTTGATAATGAGACGGTTAATTATGTGCAGATGCCCCTGCTGATGCCTGTAGCATAAAAAGAAAATCCACAGCGGGTGTAGAGGCAAGTGCAGATGCACCAGATGGCGTAAGTCCCGAGAAAAAAGCTAAACTCGAGGATAAACCGGTGGAATCTGCTGAGAGCAACGGTGACACAGAGACCGCGGCCTAATATATCAAAAAAACATAACTAAAACGTTTAAAAAACAACCAACAAAACCATCCCCTACACTCTAATGAACATTATCACACATCCAAACGTGGAGTCAGAGCATTAAAACAATTATTTCATCGTCGACGCATCGGAGAAAACCCGTGAAAGAAATGACAGTTCTTTTTTATTATTATTTTCTACTTTGATTTTCAACAACTGAACAATAAAACTGTACTTAATATACGTGCACTCAATTTATGATAATTGAAGTTAATAAATAAATGTGAATTATATAAATGCATATCTGTTGCATAGTAATCTAGTATATTTTTTTTCCCAGGAGTTTTCTCCGATGCACAATTCACACACACTTAACTCGTTATATTGTTACAATTTTGAGATGAAAATGATAAAAAAAAAAGTGAATAGTGGATAATTTATCCATTGAATATATTTGTAATTCGGAGTTGGATTTAATGCGGTGCTGTGAGGGATTCAGATTGTCATTAAATGCCGAATTAGTAATGGAAAAAAAAGAACTATAAATTTTAAAGATAACAAAGTTTATGTGAACGGCATTGATGGTAAAGATAGTTATTTTTCTGTGAAACTAAATACATTCCTGTATTACGGAACCACCAATTTGGCGATAAAAGTAGTTAATGCAATGACAACTGTTTGACATAATATTTTTTCTCATAAAAGGATTTTCTATTTTATCACTAATCATTAATCGTTTGAGAATTATTATTCAGTTTAAGACTGGTTAGTCTCACATTGATTGGGGTATTAATGGTGTTTATTCAGAGATCGACTTTCCTTGGTACGTAATAAATCGTGGAGCAACTGAAACAAGTAGTCGTTCGTCGTGTATTAATGTGAAAGTGTGTAGGTTTGACATTAGACAATTTTTTCAACCGAAAATTATGATTCTTTTAATTTTTTTTCCTACCACGATTGTCATTTAAGTTCATTTTCTAAATATTTGATTTGAATCGAATACGAGATGATTTTTATTTATTGATTCAAAGTGCATTTTCAGTTCAGTTTTCTTTTTTTCGAGGATGAAGTTACAGTGCAATTGCGCAGCTAAGAATACAGACTTCATTATTTCTGACTTGTAACAGTTAATACAAAGATGTTATATTGCAGGAACGTAATAAATGTGTAATAAAATACTTGTTCCCTCTCATTTATTTATTTCTTTCCTCTTTTTACAGAAATTAATTATCCTTAATAATACTTTAAATGTTTCACCTGGGCGTTGATTAAAATATATTTTTTTTAATAATGGAGTTGGAATTCTTTCAGTCATTCAAAATTTCGATCCAGAAAATCGATTTACTCAACCGATCGTAAAGATGTGTTTGCATGACTTTTGTTGTGTAGTCGAACGAGTTTTCGATTTCATTCAAGTGAGTCACGATTTCTGGGATTCCCCGAAGTATATTGGTAAAAAAAAAATCAGTGTCTCGTGGCATTTGCCGGAGGGTCAACGCGGAATAATCGCTGGTCGAAATTCACCGGTCTTTATCTTGAAAAGTTCCGAATAACAAAAAAATCAGGATGATTTTCCTCACTCGGTATTTTTGGGCGATCCTAGTGATCTGGGGATCATTTTCGACGAATTCAGGATTCGTGTGAGTACTCATAATAATTTCAAATGCATCATCATCATTTATCCAATTAATAAACCACCAATAATTAAATTATGAGAAAGAAAATTAAGTGCTTCTAAAGTATAAAGTGAAATGACTTTTCTGCTGAATTTCATTTCTGAGGGCGCAGTAAAAACCCTCATAATATCATATCTACAACCGGCGTAATATGAATCACCATCTCAGCTATCAGATGTATATTATTTACTCTTATTTACTTCTCCACCCACGTATGCAGAATTGACATATACCGAGATGATAGCAGTCGCTCTGGGAACGAGTTAATCGATTATTCGAGTGCCAGAAAAGATACATGGGATTACGAAGTTGTGACTCTGTACAAATTCTTGAATGTATGTACAATTAATTGTTTTTTTTTATTAGTCCAAATCAAATAGTTTTAATGAATCCTAAAATAAATCCGTAAATTTCCATTTTATATGTTATACAGATATAATTGTTTTATAATTATGATTTAATATTATATTATATTATTTGAAAAATTGAATTATTGTTTATGAGATTGAGAATGTCACACCATTTCCTTTAATATCAGGCGGAATATTATGGAATAATTCGTATCGGACGTCCTGCGCAAGAATTCAAAGTGGTATTTGATACAGCCTGGGGTGACTCATGGGTGCCATCTCAACATTGTGGATTCACAGAATTGTCATGCAGTGAGACATAAATTAAAATCAATCAATCTCTCAATCTGCAAAATTTGAATGATTTCCCTCTAATTCTTCCACTTTTCAGTGCTTCATAAGCGATACGACAGCTCAAAATCCTCGACGTACAGAGAAAATGGTACACTATTCTCTCGAAAAGATTCAGAATTGGAACTCAGTGGATTTCTTTCTGTGGACAATTTTCACGTGCGTTCAAAAAATTATGCCCACTCGAGATGCAGAAAATTCCATAAAAATCATTTAATGTATCTCAATTTCAACAGTTGGAGCATTTGGAAGTGGTCAACCAGACATTTATCGAAATGACCCACATGTCGTGGAAGCCATTCTCCTTCTGGAAAGCTGATGGGATCATTGGCTTGGGCTGGAAGACTTTAGCCATCGATGGAACAGTTCCATTTTTCTACAATATGATCAAACAGAAGATTGCGAAGCAAAATATATTCACATTCTATATGAATCGGTGAGGGTATCACGAAAAATTGAAATTCTGTGTTTATTCGTGGTGAAATAATTGCAGAGATGAAACAACGAATAAAGCGGGGAAACTGATTCTGGGGAATACTGAGAGATCTCATGCCAAAGGCAATCTGACGTACGTGAGGGTTGTAAAGAAGGGCTATTGGACGATTGTAATGGACAGGTATTGATCGAGTCTCACCTCGTGTTATCTCATTCGCACAAACATGTTTCATCTATTTTTCATGCTCTAGGTTGACAATCGAGGGGAAAAAAACTAACAAAACATATGCTTTCTGCAAGAATAATTGCCAAGTTGTGATGGACACGAGTGCTAATACTATCAGTGGACCTGCCAATGAAATTCAGGCCATAAATAATTTATTGGGGGCAAAACAAGTGTGGCCTTATTGGCCTTATAAATACATGGTAAATTTGCTGTTATTTATTGGTCGGAAAATTAATGACAATTCAAAGAAGACGGGATTTTAACCTGTGGAAAAATCCCATCTATTGTCCGATTTTTCACTTAATGAAATTTATTTTCTGGGGGGGAAATTGTTTTGATACAGGAATAGTTTTTATTTACTCGTGTAATGATTTCAATTTTATAGGTACATTGCCGTGAATACGCATTGTTACCTCATGTTACCTTCGTCTTCAATGATAGAGAATTCACGATAGAATCGAAATATTACATTCAACACGTAAGTATATTAGAAAAAAATTAACTCATGCTTTATAATCAATAAAGATTTTTGAGTCATTAGAACATTGTGAAAAATTCACACTTGTAAATTGAAATTCGCCGGAAATTTGCAAAAACGATTCATCTCAAAGAACTCATTATAAAAAAATGAGTTCTCCCAAGATTTCCAAAGAATAATTTTGTCTAAATTAGTCTTGAGACTTTTCTCGAATTTTCGAATAAATTACAGGTGGTGTACGACGGAGTCGAAGCATGTCTCTCTCCATTTGTGCCAAGTCCCCTCGATATTTGGGAATTAGGAGGTGCATTCCTGATGCAATTTTACACAGAATTTGATTTCGATAACGAGCGCATTGGAATTGCAGAAACAGTGTTCTAAATAACCAAGACAGCATTTTCATATAATTCAAAACTCACCAATTGTTATTTTTCTATGAATGAAATAAAAGTTCACTTAAACAATTAAAAACATGATTTTTTCCGAAAGCATGGATTTCACATTGAATCCGTTCATTAAATAATCAGATGATTTCCAACGAATTATCTTATTATTCAGACATTTTTTCTGTAATATAAATATAAATAAAAACATGTCTATATTACCACAGATTTAAGAATAATCCCAGGATATTTCTCTTCAGGATCAAACTAACTCGATTTTCAAGTACTTGATTTCCCTCGAAATCCGTGAAAGCCTAATAACTACGTAAGATTGCAATTAAATTACTGATTAGTGACACCAAAGTCCGATATATGTCCAGTACACTGGTAAAGCACATCCTTGGTTGGACATTCAGAGTCACATGACCTAGGATGATTCGACGACAATCCACTGGGGGTTAAGATCGCATCGCACTCGAGTGCAATTGTCATAACGTTTTTGGAGCACCAGCTGAGCACAACAGAGGCTTCCTCTTATTATCATCCCTGAATATATTATAAATAATCAATCAACATTGGCAAAATGCTGCGACTCGTGGCGTTTCTTGCCTTTGTCCTCGCAATCGTCAATGCTGATCTTGTGAGGTGAGTCATTTACTCAAAAATATCTCCATCCATTGTCGTTTGACAATTGAATACGTCGTGATTATTTTCTCTGTGTCTCAAGTCTATCAACAATAGAATATTTGAACAATGATATCCACTTCAAGTTTACAAAATTCATTCACTGTGAATTTCTGTTAATCGCAAATCCATTGGAAAAATGGACAAGACATTGAATTGAGATTCAATTGAAAATTATTTTCAATTGTTTATCAATTATTATTCTCAGCAGAAAATCTTGTATTCTGTTGAAAATAATTCGTTAATTGCAAAAAACGCAAAAACGGCAGTTTGAAGATATATTTTTATTTATGCTAAATGCCGTTTGGATGGCGAGACATTAGTCTTTCAACTTTAATTGTTGCTCGTGTTAATTACTCTATCCAAAACACCTGTCAATGAGACAATAAAGCAATGAAATTGAATAGAACTTCAATGTCAAGAAAATTTGCATTCGTTCATCCAGAAGGAAATACAATAAGAAGTCGGCAATTTCTTGACTCATTGTTTTATCTTCAGCATTCCCGGAAAAAGGGTGATATTTACATTATTTCCTTCGTCACCAACTTGGAACTCATTGTTCCTCAAACTATTCTCCTTTATTCTCGCCTCTTATTCCTCCAGACGAAATGACTTCGAGATACTCACAAAACAAATAAAGTCAGGAAAATTGAAGATTATAAATTGACTCGACTCAAGTTATTTTTATTGAAAAGATAAGAGGTCGTTCTGATAACTACCAGTTTGACCTTTTCAATTAGAAACAGACGCCACCACTTGTATTGACAATCTATTTCATGAAAAAAAAAACGACTTACTTTTAACTACGGACTTGTGGAAATTGACCTTTAGAGTTCCAGTCCATCGGATCAGTACTGTGAGAAAAACCCTGAAGGAGGTGGGAACTGACCTCCACCAGGTGCGAATGAGATATGGAAACCAAAGGGAAGGACCAGAACCTCTTTCCAACTACATGGATGCTCAGTACTATGGGGAAATTAGCATTGGTACTCCTCCACAGAAATTTAAGGTCGTCTTCGACACCGGCTCCTCGAACCTCTGGGTACCCTCCAAAAAATGCCACTTCACCAACATCGCTTGCCTCTTGCACTCCAAGTACGATAGCAGCAAATCATCGACTTATCAGAGCAATGGGACACTTTTTGCTATTCAATATGGATCGGGCAGTCTTTCTGGATTTCTGTCCAATGACAATGTGAATGTAAGTTCTTCCGAGGAATGAAAATATGGAAATTATATTTTTCGTTGGGAATTTATTCAATCACGAAAAAGTCTCAATTTTTTCACCCCAAATAGAATTATTTGTGAGACAAATAAGGAGGTTATTGGAAATTGGATTATTTGGAAGATAGACAATATCTCCATGAGATCGTGATTGATGCCATCCGAGAGAATAATATTTTTCCTTGTACAGATTGCAGGGTTTGACATTAAAAACCAGGGATTTGCTGAAGCCCTGAGTGAACCGGGACTAGCTTTCGTGGCCGCTAAATTCGATGGTATTCTCGGTATGGCTTACAAGAGCATCGCAGTTGATGGTGTGACCCCCCCATTCTATTCCATGTATGATCAAGGATTGATCAAACAGAAGATATTCAGTTTCTACCTCAACAGGTGGGAATATTCGAATTACTTCGAGAAAGTTACTATTTTAATTCTTGATTTTATTATCATGATTATTCTCCAGAGATCCAAATGCTACACCTGGTGGTGAGATGATCCTCGGAGGATCCGATCCAGAACATTATCAGGGAGACTTCACGTATATCTCAGTGGATCGTCAAGCTTATTGGCAGTTCCAGATGGACAAAATCATGGTTGGCGATGCTACATTCTGTCAAGACGGTTGCCAGGCAATAGCCGATACTGGCACCTCTCTCATCGCTGGGCCAGTACTGGAAATTGCAGCAATTAACAAAGCAATCGGTGCCACTCCTCTAGCCGCTGGAGAAGCGATGGTCAGCTGTGACCTTGTCCCGAATTTACCCAAAATTCAATTCATTTTCGGTGGTAAATCATTCGCCCTCACAGGAGACGATTATATACTGAAAGTTAGTCAATTTGGAAAAACGATATGTCTTAGTGGATTTATGGGAATTGACATTCCACCACCCAATGGACCCCTTTGGATCCTCGGAGATGTCTTCATCGGTCGTTACTACACGGAATTCGATATGGAGAACAATCGCATTGGTTTCACCGACGCCAAATAGATCCCTTTTCCGAGATTATCCTCATTTGATCAAATAATTCAACAAACAGAATTACATTTACTCGAATTCGCTATTTTCGATTGATTTTTGATTTTTTTTTTTAGATTTTAGGTGCCACTCGTATTGATTTATACTCGCACGCGAACAAAATACTTCCTTAAATGATTTGATGATGTACTAATCAATTGTCTGTTGAATTCAATAAATGCGAAGAGGCCGGTATTTTGTATCAAAAAAATGTATCTGTTGTTTTTACATTTTCCTTCAAAATTTCTTTCGCGCCCAACGTCATTTTGGATATTAGGTTGCGCGATACCGATGCGCGTCACGTCGCTTCAATATTTTCAACAATTTTCAACGATGGCGGCCATAAACAAGGCAAAACCAATAGTTAAATATATTCTGGGGACGTGCATGCCCTCGGCGAAGAGCAATGCAGCGAGAATAAAGATCCGACGATTTGAACTCGATCAGAATCTCCTCATGGTATGACACGTCTCTATTCATTAACTCAAGTGTTTTCTTCACGATTTTCAAGGTTATGAGTGCTCTGTTTTCAGTATTGGAATGAATTCTCCTTCGTCTTTGCTCACGATCCAAACAAACTCTGTAAAACCGGAGATACTGTTTTGATCCAGGAATTGCCTCAGAAGATGACTCGCCTTATCACTCACGAGGTAAACAATGCATTCATCTTTTTGTTTGCTGTTTGTGTGTGATTATTGCTTATTTAATTTTTTATATGGGAAAGGTTGTTGAGATTATCTACCCCATGGGCGATATCACTGATCCTGTGACTGGTAAAAAAGTTGTAGTCAGTAAATACAGGTGCGTCACTATTAAAATCATTAATCATCCCTTTTTTGCATTAAATTGCTGGTATGATGATTTTTTGAATTATTTATTATAGGGAAGAAATAAAAGAAACGAACGAGCTTTATGGAGAGGCCGAGAGTGCCTTCAACTACGAGGAAAGGCCCCCACGAGGTACCCTAGAGGATAAACTCGATTTTTCCCACAAACCGAGTTACGTAAAATATCACGAGGACGGCACACCTCAGCCCTATTCAATCTAATGTACTCATAATTATCGAATAAAATCCTTATCTCGTTAAAAAAATTTATTCTCACTCATACGAGATTACAAATGGATTCGATTTATCCGTAAAATTCGGCGAAATATCAACAGAACGTGAAATATGTAAATCACGTATTTACCTCCGTACAAATATTTCGAAGTCGTGTGAATGTACAATTTTGATAACATGATTAGAGGATAATGGGAAAAAAATAATTTCATAATGTACAATTCGTGTAACAATACTTGACTCGTCGATAAATCAAGTATTTAGTACTCATTCCGACAAAAATTCACGCTCCAACGCGGCCCCCATGGCATTCCATTCTCTGTCATCGTCTTCCTCCGCTGGATCGTCAATCTCTTCCACGGAATCCTGTGAATCCCCCATTTCCAGGTCGTCTGGTAGCCCCTCACCTCGCCTGAATCTCGTGATTGGGTCGTCGTCGTCATCTTCGTTATCTTCGTCGTCGTCGTCGTCGTCGTCGTCTTCGTTATCTTCGTCTAGTCTCTCTCTGTCTCCCGAGGATGATGAGGAGTTATCGTTTATCTTCCTACGTTTCGTGGGTTCATATTCCTCTAGAGGAGACGATGAAAAATAATTAAACATTGATTGATTGATTATGAAATTAATCATGGGGCAATCCCGATAATTCATCAATTCATGAGAATAATGATCGATTAATTACCATCAGAATTATCACTCTCATCGATTTCTCTCTTGATCCCCAAATCTTCAACATCAACAACCGACGAATCCATCTCAGGATCCGTCATGTCCTCGTCGACTTCTTTATCCATGCTCTCGATCTCTTCTTCCGTGAAAGACATTAGAGGATTTATTGTATTGGCAAATGTATCTGTCACTGGATTTTCAATCTCAATTCGATCTGGACTACTACAATGTGGAGGCGGTATTCTGGATCCCCTTGCCTATTCATTGAACGTTAAAAAATTGCTGAGCATTTTTACTACCGAATCTCAATAGATTCCCAAAGCTATGTATCAAGAACAAAGCCTCATCATCACGATAATGCGACAATTTTAGGATCTTCTATCTATCTTACCTTGGCAGTCAGTGGAAACAGCCTCTCATCGACTCTCTCCCAACGTTCTGCACACGACCAAAGCCAATCAGGATTGACTATTTTAATGCCTGAATTCTTTTTCGCTGCATACACCTTTGCAGTCCCTGGCTTGATAGCCACTAAATGTGTTGTTTTCACAGTTAGATCCTTTGAAAAAAAATGAAAAAAATTGGGTTATCCTCCCCAGAACTCCAAGAGAGAAATTTTACCTGTTCAACCTCAGCTCCGAAAGCTTTAGCCACTCTGTAAGCTCGACTGTCTTCCAATTTCTGCTGTGTTGGAATTAATCCACTGAAAGTCAACTGTAATCCCTGGAGGACACGTCTCTTGACCTTGGGGATGATCTCCCTCAGGGGTTTCCTCTCTCCCCTGTCTATGTGTTCGTAGAATTCCGCGTGAATTCTCCTGAGAATGTCTTCGAGGTACAATAAATAATCGTCGTGGTCGTCATCCTCAGCTGAGGAATCTTTTTTACTCCCAGCAACATCCACTTTGTTTTTCTCTTTGTCCTCCTTGGCCTCTTCTTTACTCTCTTTGGAATCCTCGATGTTCCCTTCCCCATTTTTATCTTCCGGTGGTGGGCTATCGTCTCGAGACTCTTCACTCGTTGGTTTTGATTCTTCGGATGGGTTTTCTTTTTTAGACTCTTCTGTTGTGGATTCTTCAACTATTGATTGGGATTTATCTGTTGGGCTACTTCCCTCAGATTTATCTACCACAATTCCATTCTCTCCCTTCCTGATATCATCCTTATGTACAGTTTCTGTGATATTAGATGATTCATTAGTGTCGGCAATCTCCGGCAAGTCTCGTTTTTCTAGGCCTGGAGGAGCATGAATGTCACCGGTGTGCTTGAAAAAATGATACGGCTTAACTTGAACTAGATTACCACAGCCCTGCCACACATCTTCACGATCGTCAATTATACAGACTAAATCGTCACCACATGGAAACAATGCCTTCAAATTAGCTGTCTTGGATGCTGGATTGAAGCACTCATCCCTCGAGAGAATTCTATGGGAAAATAGTGCCCCCTCCTTGTCCAACAAAGCAGCCACTGTGTGCGCGTAATTTCTCGCTCCAAAGGTGCAGATGTGTAACTCATACAATTTACTCATTTCCGACAAAAAATGACGAGTGCCAGGCCTCAAACGTGTGTGATACCACGGTGAGTTTGGTCCATAAAGTTGATAGTGAAAAACGTCGTTCATGACAGCAGGCACATTGTCATTGGTCGTGTGCACAATTGTCTGATCAAGATCCACAAGGAGGGCTAGTTTACGATCACTCAGCAGCCTCTGTTCATCCTCTTTTCCAATTTTCTCAGCTAACTCCGGACAGACTTTCAACTCAGGTATACTGTGAACCATGGGAACACTTGCCTCGGACACCAGTTGACCCTGTGCCCCGTCAGCAAGAGCTTCTGCCCTCAGATCAGCCCCACACTCAGCACACAAGTCCTTCATCACTGTTGGATGTTTACAGCCTGTCATTCGTAGCAACACCTGCCTGAAACACTGATTAATTATCCTGATGCTAAAGAGAGAGTTTTAATTAATTGTAATGACCATCTAAATCAACACAGCAGTTAAAATACCATTTTTCAACAGAGATCTGACTGACGCAAATCATTTCGTTCAATATCGATGATTTACATTAGTAGCGAACAGATAAATATACTCGAATCTGAGATAGATCGATTTTTGTGGGAACCTTTTTTATGGCTCTCATTTTTCTCTACAAGAAAGGTCTCGGGAAAAATAGAGCCATCTCTGCCAGATTCCGAGATATTTTCTGGAAACTCGACTAGGGAGCTGATAAAAATCTAACTTCTCAGAAACTCTCTATCCTCATCATGCAAAAAAACTAATTAACCGCTCATGTCCGAAGGTAATTGACACGAATGAGGTTAAGCTCGACGTTTACCCAGGCTCGACAAGATCCCCAGGCTTCACCAGGAGACAATTAATCCTTCCAAACTGCGTAGCACGTAGTTTCTTCTCCCCAGTTTTCCCATCATTTCCAACCCCATGATAAAGAAGAAGGATTCTCCCAGCAGACACCATAGTATCCCTTGATACTCTCCACTTGATAATTTTCCCAGGCTGCTCATCGCTTGGAAATTTCACTTCCATCACCGACATGTTCACCCCGAATTGACACTGATATCATCAAGAAGTGACACAATGGCACACTATTTTTTAAATAACAATTTTCACTGATGCGTGCATTGGTCTCCCGCGCAAAACAACAAAAGCTCGTGGGAACGTTGAGGCATTTTGTAGGCAAACGTCCCCGTCAGGAGTAATCAACGAATTATCTTCTGGCAGTTTGAGATCTCGAGTTGGAGTAGCTGAAGTGAGAGGATCAGCTGGATGAGGTAATTCTATCTCTTTCTATCGGGCAACAATCAACAACTCTCGATAGTTTCGATCAAAGAGGATTGACTAAAGTGGAGGCTCAATTCTGAGGGTTCGAGTGACCCCAGCGGCATCATAGTACTGCACCCCAAGAGAGGGAGGACGCCACACGCAATGGGGGTGTCCGCCCGTCAGCCGATTCGGTAACTGCCTAATACTAAGGTCAGCATAAGTTGTTACTTCTCTGGGAACCCCCACTCCACGCAGTTACCACTTGTAACCATGTCCCCCACTCCTAAAATCAATGTTAAAACTTATGCTGATTTCAGTATATAGCAGTCCCGCTGTCAGAGGGACCAGTCGACGGGGTGAATGTCATTTTCTGCGTTACGAAATAGGTATTCACTGAAATTTTAAAATTTTATGGAGTTACTTAAATTTTTTACTTCACACATGGAGTAAAAAATTTAAGTGACTACCAATTTCAGTGAATACTAATTTGCTGCTGAGGCAGTAACCGAGTCGGCTGACGGGCAGACACCCCCATTGCATGTGGCGCCCTCCTTCTCTGGGGTGCAGTACTATGATGCCGCTGGGGTCACTCGAACCCCCAGAACTGAGCCTCTACTTTATTCAATCCTTTTTGGTTTCAATATCGATGTGCTTGGAGTGAAATGCAGATACCCATTCTGTCCTCTCTCACTCTATTTCAAGTATCTACTATTAAAGTACAAAGGACAACGAATCAAAACCCTGGATTCTTCTGAAGGCATTATGGTTACACCACCATTGGTTCTTTCCTCCATTCTGACCCCACGTGAATTCCAATAGTTTTCGAAAACTCTCCAGTTTTGTGTACGTTATGAATCGTATGAAGATGTTGTTTACCTTCGATTTTAACGGTGGCGTTTTGATTATTTAATTGGTGGGTTTTAATGTCTCGTGTTGTTCCATTTAATTAATCGTGAGAATGTATTTGTCTGGTGAGGAGGGAATTGATTGATCGTTAGTGTAGGTTTTGAGAATTTATTTGTTTCGAAAAATGGATAGGTCTATATTTTATGACACTGCGAGAACCACTGGCTCCTTGAAAACACCTGGGATGCAGAGGATTCGAGAGTATTTTAGTCTTGGAGCTGTGGAGCCTGAGGAGAGTGATACTGCGGATATTGCAGAATCTGTTGATAGTAATTAAATTTTCTTCCAATTATTATTTTTTTAACAGTGAGTTTGAAGTGGAAATTAGAGGGATTTAAGGTTGTGAATTGAGGCTTAATTTGTCTTTTTCTTGGGGAATATTTAGTACTGCTCAAGCAGACCTGGAACATCTGGGGGGTTTCTTCTCTCTATGGCCTCCAACAAGACAGCGAAGTCCAATTGAAACTTTATGGGAAGAAAATGAGAGAGGAAGTCGCTGCAATTCTCCCACACGAAGATGTTACTTACGAGGCTCAATTTTCCATTGTTGAGGGGATCGAGAAGAGACCGAGTGCTTCTGATCCGATTCCTCTACAGGTAAAATATTTAAAATTGGGCTTTCATTTTTTCTCCCAAATATTCAATAATTTGAAAAACTAATCGTCAATCGTATCGCCAATGACTCAAGAAACTTG
The DNA here is from genome assembly GCF_000806365.1 of Fopius arisanus. NCBI lineage: Eukaryota > Metazoa > Arthropoda > Insecta > Hymenoptera > Braconidae > Fopius > Fopius arisanus. The sequence continues at coordinate 616,103 of NW_011887763.1, read as the reverse complement.
ACGTTTGAAGGCAATAAATTTCGATAATATTTATTGCTTAATTCAAACAGATAACTGTCCACGCAAGTCCTATCCGGACAAACGTTCCCGATCAATCTCAACAACCAGAGAAAACCGAGAAGTGCATTTACGTGGGGATAATGCTGTCATGGAGAACAGCTGTGAACGAACTGGAGTACGAGAAATCAGTGAGATTACCTCTGCTGCTGTGCAGAGGGACCAAGAGTGCCATGAAAGCTGTTCATATGACTCTGGGGAGTATGTTTGATTGCCATGTTGTTGCTCTGCCTGCTACTGAGGACGACCTGAAGTGGCTGGTGCCAATTGTCCTCCAGCCCAGCCACACAGATGATCCTCCACAGAAGGGAGAGGCCAGATTGGAGTACAAGGTTCCTGGATTGCCTATTACCGACAGTATTTCGATCAAGTTCGAAGTGGCTGATTTGACGAAGATGTGGACTGTGTAAGTCTAATATTTTCTATTGAATTCGGTAGCCCAGTGAGATAATTGGAACATAATTTTCATTATTTTTGTAATTCGTAAAAATTTCGTTAATGGGTATGGAGTCATTGTAATTTCCAGAGTTTCTAAAGAAGATGCAAATGACTCCAATGAAAAAATCAGCTTTCGGGCTCAGCATATTGAGAGATTTTACGAAGTCCTGAATAAACAGATGGTGCACTCCGCTGGACTCCAGTTAGGCCTTTGTAAATTACATAAAATAAGTCTGCCTTCATTTACGATAATGGATAATAAGGTAAAGCGATTAATTTTCTCAACTTCAATTCAGCAAATAAAAATTCTCATTATTCGGGGTTTCACAGATGAAAGTCTCGTCTGCTGAGGTCATGTCAAAAGTTCTACTATTTTTCAACGAGAAAGCTCTGGAGATACTCCACCTCCTGAATTTCGATACGACAGTCTCGACCAGTGGATAAATCCCCACTGAGATATTCTACACTATAACAATAAAATCTATTTTATTCTGACGTATAGTTTTTGTACTTTCAACCTAGCAGATGCTCAATAAAAATTCAATAATTATACGTCGTAATTCAATCCACGAAGAACAATTCTCCAAACTAAAACAAACATAATTAATTACGGCCAAGCCAGTCAATAAGTAAAATAACAGTCAAATTCGAAGAATAATTCGTAAAAAAAAATCCAAAATTCAATGTGTTCAGTCGTTACTATTTGTCTCCATCTGCAAAATAAAAATCGAAACGTTGACGAGTCGAGAATGTGAACTTGTTTGAAAATCGTATTAAATGTTCAATTCCTCACGGATAATTCAGAATTCGAGGAGATCCCCTTGCCCTTGGCACGAGCTGATATATACTGCATGAAGTCCACATACCCTTCGGGTTTCTCGTCCATTGAGGGAGGCACTGAAATCCCCAAGACCTCTGGCAACATATAGGGCTTCAGCCAAGTTACGAGAGGAGTGAATCCGTGCATGTAATACCCCTCTCTGTGATAAAATAAAAAACCATCCAGTGGTGGTAGAGCTGGCAAATTGTCGAGGAATTCCGACAAATCGTTATCACAAGACACACAAGGCAGAGGTAATATTGGGTATTCATTTCGCTTCGTTCCCTGCGACTTAAAATCCTCATCCTCAGCCAGTTTAGATTGCAACCAGAACCTACGGAATTCAGCCTTGAAAAATGAAAGTACCAATTATTCACAGATTTTCCAATTAATTCCAATCAATTAAATTCCAATGAATTCAATCTCGAATTATTTATCAGAGAATAGTTTACATCGCAGTTTAATAAAGGCTGGGTAGACCAGGCGAGGACATCGAGGGCGTAGTATGCCCTCTGTTTCGGCATCCATATGCAGTCCAGAAGGGTGCAACTCCTGCTTATCTCGTCGGAATGACCCCCTGGCAATGCAGACTGGAATTCAGTGAGTTTTTCACCGCGTCTACTGTAGGCCTCGGTCCTCCCCTTGCGGGCTACCAGTAAATTCCTCCGTCCCTTGGGACAGGGCACCATCGACCACTTGTCGACGAGATCCTCAGGCACATCCAGCATCCACTCAGACATCATCAATTTATTCGCGTACTGCTTGTTCGTAGGCCTCCTGGAGTGATGTCTGGACTTATCCACCTCCATCGGGTCTTCATTCTCCTCCTCCGAGAGGGGGAGATCCTCCAGGATGACACGTCCTGCGTTGAAGGCTGCCTCTCTGCATCTGAATGGAACGGGTCAGAGTAATGAGAAATTATTTATTTGGAAATTCTTGAAATGTAATTACTCCTTTTGGTGGTGCAATAGTCGTTTCCTTCGCACTTCCTGTGGTGTCTCCTCCCATTCAGGCTCTAGTTTGTAATTGTCTTTTTTTATCGGCTTCTTGTACAAAAACTTGCGATTGCTTTTGTCGATCTCTGTTGTTGTCTCATTCACTGGATTTTTTACTGACATTTTTTAAGGAACTCTGGGTTTATTACACGTTGTGAATAATATCGCACTGAGGGTTAGATGTTGGTGATCAATATGCTGTGGATGAATTCATCTCAGGACTCTCTTCGTTATTTATTTATACAAAATGCAATGATAACTGAGGTTAGGAGTTGAATGAGTGCCGGTGGAATTAGCTCGAGGTTTTTATTTTGACGTCTTCGTCTGTTATGAATGAAAGTATAAGACATCATGAACAAGATCAGAGAATTTTGATTTTGTCAACATCCTAGAAAATTCGAGAGATGGCGGTGAACGCGTTGTCCTTAACATATTTTTCAAATTTATTTTTATTAAAATCAGTTGCATGAAAAAATATGAAAAAAAATTGTATGTAATCGAATTGAAGCTCGAATAATTCTATAAATATTTAAATTTCATAATTAGGAATAAATTCACGGATTCAATTGGTAACGTAAAATATAATTCAAGAGAACAATTCGTTAATCAGCAACTTTTGAAATATAGATAAAACCGGCAATTCTAATTATCGACAAAATCCTGATGCGGAAAGTGAAATATTTGAAGAAATAATTGCTTCATATCGCTCACAGATTTATTCCCCCACGTCCTATAAAATCTGTCCAGACTAATTCATCCGGGACTAATTAAATTTCTCCCCTGATGGATAATTGAGTTTTAAGTCGATACACGAACGGATAACACGTGACGGATATTTCAGTTTTAGACGGCGGGAGAGATGAACGCTGAATAAATAATATCTAAATTTCAACGTTTCCATGCATTCCATATGCAGAAAGGTCCAGATTATCAGGATGAACCATCAACTATCCGTTAGCAATCCCAACTAATTGGATCTCATTACAAAATCCTTGCGATTATTTCTAAAAAACTAAATTCCAATCGAAAAAGCCCAAGAGAAATTCGCGGATACGGCTCATTCCAGTGTTTTATCTGATAAGAGGTATCACAGATACCGCAGTACCGCCTACTTGAGACCAACTTGAACTTGAAGAGTGGCGTCAGCCTCGGAGATATTCATTTATCTCATCCGTGGCCTCTATTTGTTAAAGACTCTTTGCCAAAGGGATTTTTTATGCATTAATTTTCTTTCCAAGTGATTCACGGGAGAAATATCAGCCTCCGGCGCTATCACGAGGAGAAATCAATATTAGAAGGTTTACACTCGGTATTTGCTACTGCAGAAAAGGTGATCTGTTATCACCGCGATTTTTTACTCCCCTAAAAGTTTTTATTACATTCTCTTCACCAACAATCGTATAAATCCTCTTACAGCGAGGAAAAATTGAATTTTCGGATGACTAAAGAATTTCACTCACATGAATTTTTAATTCCATAATAATTAAACGGGGTTTCATCTCAATTAATGATTCTTCTGAAATTCCCAAAAAAAATTAATGGAAAATGAGAAAATATTGGCAAAGAAAAATAAATTGTGGAGGTGTTGAATAAATTTTTGTTATGACTCATTGAGAGGTTGATTATTTTTCGAACTTTTGCCACACGTCGAGTCTACCACAAAATCCCCAAGGCGAATTGTTTTGTACTTTTAATGGATGTTGAGCCCCTCAACACGTTTCTTTGGCCGTCTCGCCAATATTTTTCTTTCGGCTTTTCACTGTTTATTTTTCTTCCTCTCTTCTTACCAAACCACAAGCACTCATCCAGACAGCCAACTACGATGGGGGCACACTCGTTTTTCTCTTGAAACCGAGTGAGGTGGCTTCTTTATTTCAATTTAACAAAAAGCCCTATTATGCTCCTATCCTCTCCAATCAATTGTGTTCAACGGAATTCAATTTCTCATTATCTCCTCAACGATATAGTCTGACAGTTGCGTAATGGAGTGGTTAGATACGACTCAATGCAAATATATTTTCTATCAAATGGTGAATGAGGAGAACCGGAAGCAATTTGGGGTATTCGAGTGTAATTCATCGGGGTAAAGGTAGAAATTTTCACTCTTGCCTCGGGGTATTTGTTGTTCTTTCAACTTTTTCTCTCACCGGTTGAAAGGAGCCAGGGGTTGGGTGAAGGGAGGGGGGAGGGATAACAAGAACAAATAAACATTATTTTTTTTTTTAGGGAGAAGCAGTGAGGTGGATAATTAAAAAAGAAGAAGCAGTGTGAACAAAATTTGGAGTTGTATTTTCATGCATTTCAAATTACGTAAAAATCTGAGGCGTCCTTTGGTGGGGGTGGGAGGGGGAGGGAATGGGAAATGCATCTCATTTGGGTGGAAAGGATGGGTGAATGTGGTAGGTAATTATTCTGGTGAAACCTGAGGTCTCATAACTCGATGACTTTATTTAACCATTGAGTTTTCATCTCGGGACTCAATTGTGGTATTGCCTTCTCAGGTAATGCTCTTGTAATAGTTTACGTTGGACAAGTGCTTTTCACTTTTTCCTTTTGATGTTGATTTTTCTGATGAATATTTTTACGAGTGATTCAGCTATTTGTGGAATTAAATTGTGCGGTTGTGGATTTTTGAACATGAGTTTTTTTATTGAAAAATTTTGGGTGACATTTGTGGAATTGAATTTATCACCTCGGGAGGATATTCGCGGGTTAATCCTCTTTTGATACAAAATGGAAAATTCCTCGTGGATTTCTGGTAAATTAATATTTTATTGTGATAACGAAATACAACAGTAATAAATCTGAGGGGATTAATTCGATTACCTATTTGTTCATGAATAAGTAATAATATTTTGGATATTGAATTTGAACTTTCAGCGATAGTCCATGGGAATTGTTAAATAAACAATTCAGTTGTAGAATATTTATAAATTTAATATCGAACTTTCTCTCATGGATAATAAGTTTCACTTATCAAAGTTGAATTTTTTATTTCGTTTGCTAATTCCAGTATTTTCAAAAAGTATTCAAAAAATTCATCTACTACTAATTGACAAATACTTTTCCATTTTGGTTAAAGCCATTACACGCAGCGAATATGATATTCAATTTATTTGAAATATTCCTAATGAAAAGGTCAACAGAATAATTTATTTAATCAGTCATATATGCGGAGTCTATTAAATTACTCGTAATTTGATTTGTCAATTACACTGAACTCTGATTGAAACTGGAGAAGTAAAATCCTTTCTAAAATTCATTAACATCAAAATAACAATTCTAGTTGAATTACATTTTTGCAACACCGGGGTACCATTTCCATCCCTTACTTTTCCCTGAAAATTCATTCTCCAAACAATTCCCATTGCCCCCGAGAATTCCGAACTCCCAATGTTTTCCGACAATTTTCATACACCAACTATCTAAACTATAATAATACCTCCCTCAACCCCCTCGCCCAAAAAAGTGCAGTTGTCATATACTTTTTAAAAATTCATTCATATGAAAATCACAATTCTCATTTCATCCTCAGAAACATCCCCCGGTACACACGAAAATCCGTGATAGGATCGCAATGGGACTCGGTGTGAAACGAAAATACATAGATTGAAGGTAGCGAGACGGGGGGGGGGGGTGGTTGAGGGGGTGGGTTTACAATATACATAGAGACATCACATGCACGTACATGGGGTATTAGAGTAACGATACTCATACAGAAAAGCCCGGGGACCATGGGAATGATGCGTCTGTTTCCATGGTTACCACAGATGCGGACATGGCGAGGGGTTGAGAGGGTGTAAGTGGGTGGGGGGTTATTTGAGGGGTGGGGATATCTCCTTCGCGCATCCCTCTGGGTTTGGACGGACGCACGAGGGGGAAAACTATATAATAATAACCGGTGGATCCTGGCCACAGGCGAATCAAGAGTTTGAAAATTTCGTTTCTGATCATCCATTCTGTCTCCCTCTCGTGCACAAACCCGAGCATATCCTCTTGATGTATTAGGGGTCTGGGGTACGTGACCCTCGTTTACTCGAGGAGGAAAACTCCGATGGACAGGAACCTGTCAAAGCGATTGTATGCAAGCTGCATTACGTCAATGGGATCCAACTGTTATGCAAAACTCATTTTTCCGCATGTGCAAAAAAATGAATTCGATATATCAAGTTTATTATTTATAATTTATAATTTTATTCATTCATTTTTTATCCATTTTAATCTATCGTCAAAGTAAACATCAAATATATATTTCAGGTTTTTTAATGGACAAATTTACAGTTATCACTTGGATTTTTAATCGATTAATTAGTTCAATCTTCTTTTACTATTTTTTCTATTATCCTAAGATCTCTTGGTTGATCCACAATTTACCCCATTCAGAACATCAATTCAAACTCAATGAGTAATTCATATTATTCCTCTGAATGATGTTCATCAACTCAGTATTAAGCACTTTCTCTACATCCTGAGGTAATTCCCCTCGCTTCAATTTATTTTAATTGGAATTTCTATTTACTGTATTTCCTTTTTTACGATTTTTTCTTCTTATTCAGAGATTAACTTCAGTGAATCTCAGCTGAAAACTTACCGCTGGTGCTCGTTTCTCCGCATAACTGTACTCACCCCTTTTAGCTCATCAAGCCTCCTTAACTCGTGAAAACTTTGTTGCTAACTTTGTCCATGAAATATTGATGATTTTATGATAAGGGGGAGATTGTTGTCTGAGTGGGGAAAAAAGTGTATTTTGAGTTTGACTTGATGGACCGAAATGATTGAGCTTGAATAAAATTCCATAATTACATTAAATAAATAAACAAAATATTTGGATTGAATTTTTGAAGAAAATCGAAGTCCACTGAGTAATTGTAATGAGTTGATTCATTCTATCGTCTTATTAAATAACAGTTTTAATTTCCGCTGCAGTTAATGCACTTGTCTCTCGTTGATTATAAGTTGGCATGAATTATCTCGTTTTCGCTGCAGATTAAGCTGGGCGGTAAAGATTATGTGTGAGCAATATCTACATATGTAGGATTATTAATAAAATCGAAATTGAATTAGTGGAGCTTTCGGGAATTACCGCAGTAGGGACGGTCTAATTTATTTATCAGTCAGGTCGACGATCCCCCAGTGAATCTCTGAATCCCGTGCACTCCTTAATTCGTATTTCCTCTGGAGTTTATCTTTAATATATCCAGTCCTCGCCGAAATCAAATAAATGCATTCATGAGGAGAAATATTGTCTCTAAAAATGGCTCGGTGACGACGACTGAAAATTATTAAACCAAAATCATTTCTTTATTCTCGCCTCGAACGGAGAAATAATTGGGTCAATTCAAAAAATTTATTGGACACTAAAGAGACTTTTTTTCACTGCATTCTTTAATCATGCAACATTTGATTTACGGGTATTCGTTTCAGGAATGATGGTAGAGCTTTGACACTTGAGAAAAATTCATGAATTCTAAAAATTCGACTCGTCATCCGAGCCCCTGAGGTCATATTTTCGATATTTTGGGGAGGAAAGAGACTTTTTTTAAATATCGACTTTTTTCATCATCTAAAGCTTGATTCTACCCATTTAATTGTCTCGGAAATGAAAATGGAATTTACAAACTCGGGAAAAATCTAAAAATGTGAATTTTTTTTTTACCCCAGTCCCAGAGATCAGATCCATTATTTATCCGAGGGGGAGATGGCTTTTTAAAAAATAATCGATTTGTCCATCAAACAACGGTTATAAGATCCGAAGAAAAAAAAACATAAAAAATACCCACCCCCTCACACCCTCCCCCAACAACCAACCACAAAAACATCAATCCCGTTCCCAAATGAGAATTAAAAAGTTCTCTAATTCCAGCGGTTGAAATAATATTTTTCCTCCCGCATTCCAAAGAATTCCCAACAACACTCATTGTTCTCCCGTTAAATCATACCTGCAATAGTTGTCATACACTTGCACATGCCCCCATCACAGTTTTTGTATCATTCCCCTGTTTTTTTTTATTACATTTCACAACAATAAGGTGCAGTGCGCGTGAGTGAGGTTGGAGAAGAGGAGACGGGGGTTGCGCAGAGAAAGCCAGAGGGATGAAGAGGGTGAATAGGGGGGATGAGAGAGAGAAAGAGAAAGAAAGAGAGAGAGAGAGAGAGAGAGAGCTGGGGCTGACAGGGTGTCGGCGAGATAGTCGGGTGAAATGGGGGGTCGCTTCGAGGTGGTGGAAAAAGGGGCAGGGGGTGGTGCGGTGGGGGGAAGAGGTGACGGCTAGGGGGTGAAAGGGTAAAGGGGTAGAGATGAGAGGGAGATGGAAACGTTGTAGAGAGGGTAGTGGTGGCGCTCGTGGTACCTAGAGCACTTCCAACGGTACCTCGAATTCAGTTTCGAATTGCCGACTCGATGTCGAGCACTTGCCGGAGTCGCGCATCAAGTCCTCCGTTTCCAGCTGTTCATTAATACGAGGAATATACGGTATATCACTGGTTAACGCATTGTGACAACAATTACACGGCAATTATCTCTCAGATGATGACGAGAGGAGTTGAATTATTCATGAATTATTTATTTTATATCCTCTTTATTGTTTTTCGTTGATGACAGGTGATTTTTTTCTCACTATTTGTTACTCAGATTAATTTTTGGTATAATTTTTGTAATTTTTCTTCGATATATGGAGTGGGGGGTGTGACGATCGCGATAAGCCCTCACGGTAATCAAAATAATTCAATTTGCCGATCCATTCTATTTGCAGTTAATTCGAATAATTGATGGTAATTGAGCCGCGGGCTGTTTCACTGTCCATTGGTCGTGATTAAAATATATTCAATGGATGAAATAATGGACGATTGTTAGGCGAAATGGGTAGCTGTGGATATTTTATCGAATCACGTTTATAATGGAGTGAATACGGAACATTCAATTCGGGGTGTTATTTAATTACTCGAGTCCTTCGTTTATTTTGCATTATTTTTTTTTTCCTCGTATGGAAATGAATTGTTTCACTGGGGATTCACTTCTATTTTCTCTTTCGGGTTTAATTGTCCAATTACGATGTGAATGATTGAGCAGATCTGATCGAGTACGGGGGATTGAAAGTAGAGGCTTCACTGAATTTATTTATTATCAGCAGTAACTATTCATTTCCGCCCGCATCTTCTCACAATGCGCGGGACTAATAGTATTTCTCATTGAGCGTTAAATAAACGGTTATTTTGAGAGTGATTTTTTTAAAAAGATCGTGGATTAAACTCGAAGTTAATTTTCATCTCACCGAGCAACGCGAAGAACTTGATGAAAAGTGGAGAAGCTCGAGGAGTTTATCTCCCGTAAATCACTCTACGTTCGCCAGAAAAATCAGAGGCTGAGAGTGATATTGTGTGGGTTACGCCAGCCTCTGGACCACTTACTCAATTAAATGAACTTGATCAAAGATAAATTGACGGTACCGAGTGAAAAAGATATAAATAAATAGAGCGGATTATTTTTTTGGTGATTATGTTGAGTGTTGGGGTGGTGAGTTGTGGAATACCTCTGGGATATGGCTTTAATGGCCGGTGGGTGTGAATTGTAAGGGATTTTATTGGGACCGGGAGTTTTGGAATCTGTGGGGATCTGTTAGGAGCCACGAGGTAACAACAGAACAACTTCGGAGTGATGCCGTGATGGGGCGCGGCTCCAGCTCGTTCTTCATAACCGCAACCCTCGTGGGCGCAATTCTCTTGAATATCCTGATACTTGAGACGTCAGGGGCTAACCGTGAGTCCCAAATATTTCATTCTTAATGGTATTGTTTAGGGTTGTTGGGGACAGGCAGATGCTGGAATTCTCTGTTTCATTAAGCTGACACACTCTAAGAAATACTCTATGAAACATGTAGCGAAATGGTCAACCGGACATTTTTTTTCAGAGCGGTTTTTCGCCGATACCTCGGAGTTGAAGGGACCTATCGAATTTTTCGTATATACATTTTTTATAGGAAAAAATGAGAGCTAGAAAAAAGGTTTCTATGAAAATATCATTATTTTAATTCAATTCCGAGAAATTCAATGAAAACTGGAGTCGAAAAAATTCATTCATACTATCGCACTTCGGTTCGCGTCAATTTGTAATCATTTGCAATTGAGAAAATGATTGATCATTTATTTCGCATGTGATCATTGTGTTTATGAATAATATTAATGCTGTTGCCAATGCACGTGAAGAAATAATTGAAATATTGATTACAACGTATTCATACCTGTGAAATTCTATTTACGAAAAACTCCGGCGGATGAGCGCAAAACGGAAGAAACGGTGAATTAATCCGCACACGTCGATAATGCACAATACCCGGGGTATATATCGGTGAGTAAAAAAAATAGTACCATTGAACCGCGGTTTACCACTGTCCACATCAGTTAGGATCAGTCGAAATTTTTTTTCCCCTTCGAAATTGCTCGGCACACGTTAAAAAAAAAACGACGAACTGATTCTCATCGAAATCCCTGTGCGTTCTGTATTCCTTTGAAATATCTCCGGGATGTTATTTCCATGTTGCAATATTTTCCATTCTACCCTGAAATGAATTTTCTCCCTTTTTTTTGCGTACGTGAATTACAGGGAAAAAAATAACGAAAATGCGAATGGATAGTCCTAATTTCGAAGTGCATTTAATTTTTTCATGCGAATTCAATGAAATTGATAATAAAGATGAGGAGAATAATTTTTATTATTTTTCCATGTTTAATGAGAGATCAATTGATTAATGAAATATTTAAGAATCAGTCGATAGCGAATGAAATTAATGAAAAATCTAATGACTAAATGAATATTGAAGAAATGAATATTAATTAGCGATCTCTGAATCGCAAATTGATATTGAATTTTTAAATAATTAATGGTAAATTAAGGGAAGTAAGAGAGATGTAGAATGGGAAAATATTAGCTCACCGATGGTTGATAATTTTCCTTTGCATGCATTGGTCAGAGAATTGCAATGGACTTCACCATAAACCAACTTAACGTCATGTATCATCTTCCATGAATAGAATAGCCCAGGAAATCATGGGTCAAATGCTAACACACGTTGAACAACGAAAAACGCTTGGCTGCATTTGTTGAGAAAATAACTGGAGACTATAATGTCGCTGTGTACTTGGGCTTCGCTGTTATGTAGTCCAAAAGAGACACTATGTACAGGCTTGGGAATTCTCTTTTATTATTGTTAAGAACCCCTGCCACTTTGTGCTACACCCCCTCTCCACCCCACCCACCTCCCACCTTCTTTTCACCACCACTGGAGGTTTTTATTTTCACACAATGGCAGAGTTGGTTTTTTTTCTCCTCTTTTTTTTTTTTAAACCCACCTCAGTACAGCTTCACTCCCCATTCATTCCCGCTTTTATAAACTTCCCCCCCAAAAAAATGTGTATACACTGTCTTAATAGCTTCATAGTAATTAGCAATTACTGATGATTACTCTCATTAGTTTTAGTGCGTTGTGGGGAGAAGTTTATGGTGGAGGGTAATGAGAAAAATGAGAATTATCTCTTGTTAAAATATTATCAAGTTTGATGTAATTCTTGATGCACCTGCGTTGAAAGTTCCTGGGAAAATTGATAGATCGAAGTTGTTTGAAAATTGTTGGGATACTTTACGGGTTTCAGGAAATACGTGAGTGATCGAATGGTGGGGGTGGAGGGTGGGAAAATTGTGAATTCTTGGTTATTTGTGGAGTTTATCAGAGCTTGCTCAGCATATCTTGGGTAATGAGTGAACGGTGCTGTTATTAAATTACCGGAAAGATGATGGAATTATTTTATGAATTATAGAGCTGCACTGGACAAAATAATTCAAGCTCTGAAATTATTTTAGGCTCATGTCATTCTTGAAATCGAGGTTTGAGGACGGAAATAGACTAATGCTCGTGTATAACTTCTATTTCTAGAATAAAAAATAGAGAATCCATAGAAAAATTAATGGAAAATTTGCCAATTGGACAAAATTACCGGTATTTTTAGTTTTCTGGTGAATCGTTGGTCGGATAAACCCGAATTAATTCGTAGTGATCCTCTAAAAATTGATAAAAATCTGGAAAATTGGGGTAAAAAATCCCTGAATTTTCCATAAACAGGAAAATTAGGGTAATCACATACTAAATATTCATTGTTTCGTTGAATATTCAAATAAGTTATAGAATTTTTGCCTGACTACCGAAGCCTGAAATTCCCGATTTTTCCACATTATTCCTCCAATTACTATTCGATGAAATTTCAATTCTCATGCAGTGATTCCCTTTCAATAAACAATCACCGGAGGGACTATACTGATCGACGGATTTACCCGAATTTTTGGGAGCTCGATTAATCTTGACAAAACATCTGCCCGAAAAAATATTTCCCATTCAAATCTGAAATTCTCGATGAAAATTTTCGAGAACGAAAACAATTCCAATTGGAATAAATTCCAGAGGTCAGATATGATGAGCTAAAATAACTCGAGATAAGAAAACATCAATTAATGTTTAAATGGAATCCGAGAATTTCGTCAGGATGAGAGATGAAAACATTAAAGTCGACATGACTCTATTTAATTTCTGAAACGTGCATTGTATTATCGGTGGGAGGGGTGAGGGTAGTATTTATGCCGACGTACGCTTATCTCGTTGCTCCGCAGTTTCATTCTTGCTCAGTGAGTTTGAATAATGCTCGTTGGGTTGAGGTATGTAGGATATATGTCGTTTCTAAACACCATTGGCTGAAAACTAGATAATTATCTCAAATGAGGATTCATGAAGTTTCGTAGAATCTGAATTTAATTATCCATGCATGCCGTCAGGAATAGAAACGCTTCAAGGCTATTGTCGATGATTGATTTAACTTTTGTTTAATCTCATCAACCGTTCAAATGTATATTAAAAATACCCCCGCAATCTAATAAAAAATAGTTATTTCTTTTAACAAATGATCTTTCTGCCGAATTTTTGCTGATTTTTTATTAAAAATATTCAAAAGGGATTATTACTCTTTGCGGTCTCCTGTTGTTCAATAAACAATGAGGCATTTATTTATTCCTCCGCTGATTACGGCATTGAATTTTCTCGTAAAAATGGTGAAACTTTGGTTGAGGCGGTCCATTACATCTTTATTACTCCATTCATTCTTACTAGCGATCGATTCCTCGGAAACATGAGGTTGATACAGCCAAACGACTGGCATTAGGTGGGTTTAACGTTTCGAAAGTTTCGCAATGACGTGAGGAAGATACCGTGGGTCAATGGGGAGAAGGAAGAATTCACGATATGAATTCTCAATGTTTGAGGGAACAGTACTGGTCGCTCGGATGAAGCCATAAAAGTTACAATGTCCGTCGTTAATACCGAAAACGTTCCACGTACACTCTCTGGACATTATTTTTTTTTTTTTCGCCATCCTCCATTGTCTACACTCGCGAAGATAGAATAGAATTATTATAATATAATAACCGATAAATCGCGATGCGGAATAATCCGTTGGAAAAAATTCTTGCGAGTACGGTGCACCTGCTCCAGAGCTCAGTTACAGCCAATTCGTTCGTTCATTCGTTCATTTATTTTTCTCAGCGTTCTCTCGTACGTTATGTTCAGGGGTTGGAGGGAGAAAGTGGTGATCCAAGATTTATGTATTTTCGCGAACAGAACCGAGTAGTATCTGCTTTATGACTCAGCAGATGAGCGAAATGGCCGAGCCCATGCCAACTTAAAACCTATGGCTCACATCCTATTTCTCACTGACGAACAGTCACACTCCGAAATTTTTCATTTCTCCATTCCTCCCGTCATTTCCTTCTTCATTTTCCACCCTATCTTCTCCCAATTTTCTCCTGCAACCGACAAAAAAAATTTATCATTTACCAATTACTTATTAAATTGTACCGGCACTTATCAGTACGCGCAAAATACGCGCAATTTGTTTAGATCTAGATTTTGAGGGATTCCCCATAAATTCCACGTGATTCAGCAGCTTCAACTTCAAATTTGAAGTGTCAATTTTCCACTGGTGAATGCAGTAATGGTAAATTAATGCAATTGTGAGTGAAAAGAGATGGTGATCAGATTCTCAGTTATGCTCGACGTTAACGATGAAAGGGCAGTTATCCAGGATAAACTAGCTGAATCCCCTCCAGTCATCGTGGCATATCCCCCATGTAGTTGAGAGTGTTGTATGTAGTCCTGTGTACATGGGTCATACCCCTGACGGCAAACTCCCATGGCTTATCCATTGCAATTCAACGGACTCATCCGGGCGTAAATGTAACGATAGTGTCCGGGACCCGTACGGATCATCGATTCTTACACCAACTAGCACGATTACGTGGGGATTGTCCTCCATTCAGTGTTACCTGGGGCGAGAATATATGTCGCAAGGGTGGGAAAAAATTTTTCCGAGGGATTTTCAGGGATGATTGCCAGTATTTACTTTGATTGATTGTATTTTTCCGGCTAGCGACTGCTAAGATGTCAGTGACAATGACAACAACCCCCGAACACACCATTCCGAATGAAGAGATCATTATTTTTTTTTTATTGATGATTCTAACATCATGCTGTTCCTTTCATCATTATTTTTCTTCATCGACAATTGATTCTGAATAAATGCCAGTCGAGTAATTGGAACGAAGGATTTTATCATTTTTCTCTCTTTTTTTTTGGAGAAAGGAAAAGTTTTGATTGTGGTCTGTTGACTCTCTCTCTCTCTCTCTCCCTCTTTACCTCTTAAAATCGAAAATTCTCTGAATTGTTTCGTGTCACGTGCACCCAATGACTGATTCGATGCTCAAAATGGCGCATGCTAGGTGCGTATAATGGCGGTCATGTGCGTGTCCAGGACACCGGCTGAATGCCACTGTACTCCGTGATATCGCCTCTTTGGTATATCATAAACGGTCACCTAACTTGCTAAATGCTCGTCCTCATGGTGCCCTCATTTCCCGTGAAAATGTCATATTCCGATACTATGGTATTAATGTTACGGGTTTTTCGAAATTTCCAGCCACGGGGGGTGCGATTCGCTTCGGTAACACGGGGTTATGGCCAGTTATCCACATCATTACGTCGTTGGTTTATCCGGATGGAGGAAAATATATACAGAGGGAAATACTCTGAAAAAATAATGAAATAATTGATGTAATTCTAAACTAGAAATCGATTTCCGACGGGAGAATTAATCCGACGACTTGAATTTAAAAAATCTCGACGGTTATGACTGAAATTCTATGTCCTTTTTTATTCTGGGAAATTTCTCGATTGTTGGGGAAAATGACGGAACGACTTGTTGTTAACAAACCGACGAGTCATCAGCCTGGTGGATAACTTTTCCCGAACAGATGGCAGAATTCACGTGACGGTTCGTATAATTTCTGCTTCAACTTTTCATTGAATTTCTCTTCGGGGATTACAGTTCGAAACGTAATTTTTCTAGACCCAGAACACGACCCTCTAACATTGTAAAATAATTGTTAAATAATATCGAATCATTTACATTCACTATTTTTCATCCCACGAATTAAAAAAAATATATCTTCTAATTTCTTCAAAGTAATTAAAAATGAATACTGAATCTAAAAAAATAGTACATTGTCCAAACAAAATATTCAATCGCTTATAAAATTGAGGGACTGAGTGTTTAATTGAATGAATAACGATTTACTAGATTCGAATAATTCCCAAAAACTGGTGAATAAATAGAAAAGTCAGGGAAGAAGCCCAAGGGGTTTGTGAAAAGTCGGTGCATCCGAAAAGGCAGCAATATCGTCAGATGTAAAACTTTGTTGATAGTGAGTACGACCGATGGATTTACTTCATGAACTCAATTACAGTACTTTGGCATTGCTGGTTGTAACTCGGTCGGTACAGGGGTGGGGATATCTGCAACTTTATTTGGTACATCGGGGATGGTTAGCAACAAGACGAGGACCTGGTTGGAGGGTTAGCTCTGCAGTCACCGGAAACCAAGGGACACTGGGGCCTGTGTGAGCGAAACACAAATAGCTTTTTGACGGTGAGATAGGTCGGCATGAGCAGACAGGGGACGAGACTTTAACGGGTCAATGTACTTGCCCATGTACTTACACCGTTGTGATATTTCTATCTAAAATCTCGTTTCGCCAAAATCACTGAATAATTCGTGAGGCAAATCGCAGAATTATATCTCTTTGCTCTCGGTGATCGATCGATAAAAACTACACACGTCGCGGCTCCATTATTTATTTAATTATTTATTCATGAGGTGTAATGAAATGATTTTTAATCGATTAGAAATGTTTACTGGCGTTCGTCGACTTTTTTTATTTCAATTTTTCAATTTTATCAGCCGTTTCTCAGAAATTTTGTCATTTGAAGAAGGCGGGAATTTTCCGGCGATTCTTTTAGAGGAGTATAATACTCTGATGAAGTGTCACAGCCGGTGTAACGACTCGCCACTAATTTCGATTAATTTGCAGGGAGCAATATTGCGGAACGGAAGTAGTTGCCGAGGACGCAAAAAAAGGGTAGAAGAAAAAAAAGTAAAACCCAGGGATTCGAAGCCTCACCCTCACCCGCAGCTTCACGCGCATTCCTTCTGCACTATATACGTCCTCCAAGTGATTTGCCGCAATTACGGATTTTCTTGGTTCGTCTTCCTTTTTTTTTTATCTGATACCCACTCCTTCCACCGTTCACCCTGCGGCTGCTGGCGACGGCTCTTATTCTTCCGAGTGGTAAAAGAACAATGAAAATTCTTGATAACGAGCTTCTCGAAAAATCCGTGGGAATACTGAAATGGGGGATTGCCTCGATGGAGGAGAGAGAATAAAAAATGCCTCCCTGCACTCGCTTATCGCAATACAAATTAAGGAGGCGAGATTTACCGTCGGAGATAACTATACCGTGATCATCAATTTTTACAGTTCATGATTGTTTATCATTATTCAAATATTGCGGTACACTGAGAGAAATATTCAATAAAAATTACGTGTATTTTCCGTAATTCTGGAGCGAAATGTGGTTGGCGGAAATTTTACGGAACTGTCACGTAATTTTTATTTAAAGTCACGGAATTTTTCCGCGGTGTTCCGTGATTTTTATCTTAATTATCGGTGAAAAATAACGATACCGTCACTTAAATTTTTCGAATCAACTCCGTAATCGGTAAGTGAACTGAAAGTTCCGTAATTTTTACTAAATATTTCTCTCCGTGTATATGACTTATTATATTACATTATCCCGAAAAATTGGAATTAACGCATATAATTTATAAAGTTCCCTCCAAAACTTGAAGATGCAAATTATTAGAATAATGACATCAGCAAGCCCTCAATGGGTAAAAATTTCCAGTGTCTCTGTCTATCGAATATTCCTCAAACTCCCCGTAATATTCTCCCATAATCCAATAACCGAGTAACATGGCCAAACTTCGGGGAAATTCAATAGACAGACTTCAAGAAAATTAGCTGTAAGGGCTGAATCAATCAATGGCCATCGTGATGGAGAATTAGAAAGTGCCCTCGAACGACGTATCATCGTCGG
Organism: Fopius arisanus; assembly: GCF_000806365.1. NCBI lineage: Eukaryota > Metazoa > Arthropoda > Insecta > Hymenoptera > Braconidae > Fopius > Fopius arisanus. Next base: position 598,269 of record NW_011887763.1, on the reverse strand, counting down.
GGCGAATGAAGTCGGGGTACGGGGCAGTTCTCTTGGTTGCGGAAGGAATACCGTCGTGATGTGGATCAGTTGGTAATTGATTGGATGGGGGTAACAGTAAACACTTTGAGATTGATCGATGGGTTAATCACCCTTCCGCTGAGTTTACTGAGGAAATGTTTTCTCATACTTCTGTCTCTTCGTCTTCTACCTCTCCACCGACTCTCGACAATTTTATCTTGACGAATGAGACGACAGGTTAAATACGATATTCATAGTTATTGATTTTACATCAATTACACTTTATGAAAGTCATTTTTTCATTCTCATCAACTGAGAACATTTATTATACACTTTTTTATATATTCTTGCTTCTTTTATTTATTAATAAATTATTTGCGTGTGTTAAAATTCTTGTGGGTTAATTAAAGATGTATGAATTGTTATTTATTTTTACCGATAAAATCAGGAGCCATGAGGTGAAGAGTAAGAAATTGCGATTGTGGCTGTTGATAATTCTCCGCGATCGGTTATCGTTGGCATTTCCAAGCAAGTCTTCTCACGTTCCTATTATTCCCTAGCAAACGTTTGTGCTGCCGTTGCTCCTCGGTTCAATACGAAAGAGAGATGAAAAAATGAAATGTCGAAATGGAAATATAAACCCTCTGGTATTCTCATATTCCGCGCCATTTCCCTCCACCGCATTTCCAATTGCACAATCAATTATCGGATCCAAATAATTTCCGGTTTCATCTCCAAATCAATTTCGAAGTTTCAAAACTTTCATTACACATACTATAGCAATAAATAACTCAAGTACACGAATTATAAAAATGGTATTATCCAAATTTTTGGATTATTGGATACGCGTCGCCATAACGCAAAGATAAAAAATTAAAATTGATAAATCAAATCCGCGAGGACTTGACACGAGACATTTATCATAAAAAAAAAATTCCACGAGTATTAGATGTCGCATCGAAGTGAAAGAACTCGAGTCTCCCATTTTTCGCCGTTGGCAATAATTTTCGAATGATAAATCATCCCCTGGAGAGAATACAAATGACAATCGCTCCTCTCCATCTACATCTGCCCTTCCCCCCCTCCTCTTATTTCAAAAAATACTTTATGTCGCGGCAGATTGTACCTATAGAAATAAATCCGAGCCAGTTGAGCAGATAGTTGCCACGATAAGTCACCTAACTCTTTGTAGCACCCCTCTTGCCTCACACACACTAGTTTTACCATGTGAACTTATTCCTGTACGTTTCAAGCTCCTATATTACCGTCCCCCCCTCGGTACCAATCTTATGTACGAACCAGTGGGCAAAGGACTACTGCGTCGGCCCAAACTCCCACCTCCTCTCCTTTCTTTCCCTTTCTTTCCCTTTCTTTCCCTTTCTTTCCTTTTCTTTCCCTTTCTTTCCTTTTCTTTCCCTTTCTTTCCCTTTCTCTCCCTCACATTGTCTCACTTTACAATTTTTTTTTTCATTCTCTTCTTTATCCTTGACATACCTCTTTTTCTCTCTTATATTCTGCTTTTCCACTTTTCCTTATTCTCTCCCATTTGTCAACATACCGTAGTTCGTACCATCGTTTCGGGGGCGTATTTGAGGGCATTCCAGAGCTACTTTTCTTCCCAGTCACTTTGGTATAAATCGCCGATAGCAGAGACTGTGAAACAGGACTTTTCTTTTTTATTTTCATCAATTTGGGGAGATATTTTGTATATAGATCCCGCGTGGGGATCGGTACATACGCGAAATCCATATTAACTATTCGCGGATATATCCTAGCTGCAAATGGGATATGTCAGATATATCTGCGATGAAAGTGCCATATGTCGCACATATATATCATATAGAATTATTAATATTCTTCTTGGACGTCTAATTTCCATTTAAATAATTTTTATTCACATTCTGTTTGACAATTAGAAATAATTTTAAATGATCAAAGAAAAAAGGACGTCGGATTCTTCATTAATTGGGAATTACAGAGTGCATTTATCAGGTTGAAAATTCAATCCAGGATATAGAAGAGTAATTTCCATTAAAATGTAAAATTCCCTTGTGATCCCCCCGGAAGCCGGGATCCACGAAAAATTCCAGTGAAATTCAAAATCTCCCAGGATTTCCGCCAAATCAAATTCAACGCAACTCCTAAAATTTTTCCGCGACCGCTCGCAAAATTCAAATGAAAAAAAATAAATAAAATGAATAGCTACAAAAATGGCGAGCGAATGAAAAGAACTCCAGGGAGTGCTCTCCCCTACCCACCAATGAAATCAAATTTTTCACAAAAACGAGAAAAACCAGACGCAAAAAAGGTGGAAAATCCAATTGTATTATGGAAAATCCGCGAATAGCGTAATTTCATTCGACACTATGGAATTTCTTTTTCCATTTTCCCGTCACTCCTGTCAATTCGTTATTTTGCATGTACCGTACTGATCTTATCCGGAGATTCGTCTTATGTGAATTTCAGAAAAATGCTAAAATCCGAACACGTATATAAGCCTGTTATGCATCCGAAGGTACAGAGCTATATAGGATATTTTGTGTGTCAAAGGTGGGGGGAGGAGTGGGTGGAATGGGTGGAATGGGTGGAATGGGTGTCAAGGGTGGAAGGGAAGGAAGGGAATAAAGAGGAGGAGAGGGTGGTTGTAGACAGTAGAGGGAAGAGTGGGTGGTTTTGGGGGTCGAGTGAGAGGAGAGGGAGGAAGGGAAGAAGGGGGTAGTTTTCAGAGGGAGAGGGTGCGAGAGACGAATCTAAATTCAAATGAGGAGCGACGTACGTACACGGTGAAGCCAATCTCGGCCGATGTTATAGCCTCTGCCATGCTCTTTGCCCCTCTCACTATTATTCGCGCGTCTATGGTATCCTCTCATCCTCTCGTCCTGACTCCTATTCTCCCGTGGCCCTACCTACCCCATTCACCTACAGAGAACGTTGAGGGGATCACTATCATCCTTGGAGTCAGCGTTGATACGCGTAATACATGGAGAAATTGCTCCTCCAGAGAGAAAGAGAGAATAAAAAAATACATGGCTGGGGTATCTAAAATCTGGGGATGAAGAACCTTTTTATTTAGATTGGAACTCTTCAATTATTGTGGATGGGGTATTGCATTGTCGATGAATTCTCGATTGCGGGATTTACTGTCGAGATTTTGGGAATTTTTTTTTTTTTGGGAATGCAGAGGTGCAGGGGAAATTGGACACTGGCTTTTTGATGGACCGTTTTTTTTCGGCTTTTCAGATGAATCTCGAATTTTTCCTGTTTTTTCCTCTCGTTTTCTAAGTACTTGACGTCTAATGAATGAAGGAAAACAACTCGAGCGGAAATTATTTCACTCTGGAGTGCATAAAAACGATTCCTTTGTAGTGAGTAAATTTCTCTCGTGAAATACTCAGTGAATTTCTCATTGAGGTTCAAATATGACTGAAGTAATCAATATGAAATCGTATCTACTTGGATCTCCTCAGCTCCAGTATTTTTCTCATTAAATTAATTTCAAAGCTGAATAACCAATTCATTGAACCGAGCGACTGATTGAATAAAATCCTGGCAGTCAAATAAAATTTATTGTCAATAATAAATTATAATTCTGTAATTTCCCGTTGTGAATCGTCGAGTATTTAATTGTTGAATGTCATGTATGCACTGACATTCCTGAAAATTCATATTATATGATATGATTTATTATACATTATATTATTATATTGTAATTATTCATCTTCGTGTTAATAATAAAATCGGAGGAATTCCTTTAAAAACCGTAAATCTATCATTCTCTATAAAATATTTGAAAAATTATTTCACTCCAATTGTCGAATTATCCCGTTAGAATTTTCCATTCACCTGCATGGTTGTGTAAACATATCCGGATGCCATTCACAGCTCTCTGTTCTCTCGAAATTCGAGTTAAAAAAAATAATCCCTAAAATACCACTCGCGCTTCAAAATTGATGGGATGTTTTCCTCAAATTTTGCACTCGGAATTCTTAACGTTTCAAATTTCCATTGAATATATCTTTTCACGCGCCCTAAAATTTCGGACAATTGGAAAAGCTCATCTGCATGATGAGATATGTTCACCTCCAAAGGCGCCGAATAACCGTACCATATCCGTAATGGCGTGAGTTTTATTGTCTCCTTTGGAAAAGTCGTACAATAGCACTTTGTCAGCAAGTTGTCTGCAAATCCATAAAGAGGAGAACTATGACGACGCATTGTGAGTATTCCCTCCACGAATATATTCTTCACACTTATCCACTTCCTAGGTATATCGGGAATCGCGAAGAAAGCCCTTTTGACTCGGGTGTTACATATAAAACGTAAGAACTAGGTGAAAATATCCCTCTGTGCGTGCAAATCTTTCAAGAAACATTCGGTGAGTCATTCCATCTCTCACTACCTTTCCCTGGAAAAATTTTGCCGCACGAACTACTGCCGGGGATTTTTCTCCCTTTCGGGGTCTTATAGTTTATTGTACATGCACATGTCACAGAGGGATTTCTCAGAATATTCAGCTGTTTGATATACATTACGGTGGTAGATTTTCCGGAAAAGTCTTGGGCGCACAACATCCGAATCACTCTGATGATGACGAGAGATTTTCATTCATATTTCATCCATTCTTTCCTCCCAAACGGGCGATTCAAGTCTCTTTATTGGCCGCTTATCACCAATTTTAAAATGCCACACGAAGTCATCAATTATTGCGACTTGTCGAAGGCACAATTGGTCTGTGATTGATGACGGAATGATATATTAATAACAATGAAGTGGTGCAGGTTGGTGAGAAATTTTCGGGAAAATGTTATCACCTCATTTTGAAGTTTTGTACGCGAAAACTACGCGCCACATGGGGTTGGTTTAATCTCACCGAGTAACAACCACTTCGTTCGGGGTTGTGTTTTCCCCGTGAAATTTGTTTTTAACGCAAAAATCAGGGACTGTGGGTGCAGTTTACAAAAGTCACTGGGCCAATGGCAATGCTGTACGTATATAGGAGAGGATTTTGTCGTTGAAAGTTACTTTTGCTAACGTAGTCGTGCACTCGAATACGAATGAATATTCTCTCTTGTCCTGTATCCCCAGAGAAAGTTGCGTTGTCTGTGTTGGTTGCTGATTAAACCGCGGCAACCGAAGAGAATACGGAGAGCTTCTCCACCCACCACCCATCCACCCACAACCATCTCCAATCGTTGTTCACCACTCCAATGTGCACTCATTTACTCCAGATTCGATCCCCTTTACTCGGGTCTCAACGTCAACTGAATCACAAGTACTTCAAGCCCTCCATTTTCACTCGTCAAATCTCTCTTTATCTCTCCTCGAGACGCCAAATGAATTTTCGCGAATGTTGACGCGCGCTATTTTATCGCATCGATATTAAATATTTATTAAAATCACCACTTGTTCTGGGAATTTCGAGGATTTATAGTTTTTTTCGAAAAATTATTCAATTGAACTGATTTTTTTTAAGAAAAATTTCATTTCCAATTGGGAAATTGTCGGGAATTTAACGGGAAATATAAGTGAAGTTTTTTTTTGGATATCTTCAGGGTGCGGGATTGAGTTTAGAATTTCTCATGAACATATCGTGTTTCATTTTTTGGTGGAGATAACGTCATATTCAGTTCGACCTGCACGTGTGGTCTCCGTGGGTTCTGCTTCTGTGGTAAGCCAACTGCAGAGTAAAAGCAATGACCGAGTTCATAGAGGTGGTTACTGTAACATTACGACATGAATATACGGTAATTAGAGGTACCTCGTTGATTCTGGTCTAAGAGAGTGGTGATGAAGTTTGGGGTTTTTGTATAAACTTTCCTATGCACTTTATAATATAGGTCAACCCCGTATAAGTCTCGGGAATTTTAATAATTTAGCGTGAAGTGTTTAGAGGGATTGAATGACGGTTTTATGGCATACGTGGCTTTTTGGAACTTTTGCGTGAGGTCCAGTGAAGACTGAGTGTGCAGACAGATGGACAATAGATGGTTTGTTCGAGTACAGTGAAGAGGGGGAAGAGACATATTTTTAATCACAGCTCAATGTTACGTTTAATTTAATACTAATGTACCAAGTTATTATCTTTTATTATCAAAGTCTTGAAGAGTTACTTTTGCATTTATTTATTGACGCCCACTATGATCCTACAAATATATAATTTATTCCCATTAATTTTAATTATAGCTTCGAGTAAGTGATCTCCGAAATTCTAATATACAAAGGAGAAAGGAAATCGATCACTAAATATCTCGAAATATCGCAAAAACTGATGGAGGCTGCAAATTATTAAAGAAATTTTGTCTGCGGTGGGAAGCGTGAGAAAATGTGATTTTTTTTCCGAGTGCATCCCCCATTCCCATCGCCGCATGATATCGAAACTATTTAGTTATTGCGGAATAATTCCATTGAATCCTGTAGGCACGTTCTCTCCACTGATTATATTCTATCTCATGGCTGGACCGATCGGCATAGCTTGTACACGACTGACCAAACCGCAATAGAAATCCCAGAGGCCCACCCCCCGAGTTTATCCACCTCGGACAGGTTTGCGAAATGTTCCGCAACGTTGAATCTGGGATTCTACCGAAGCATTTGTTCGAATTGCACTCTCTCATTTTGACATGCCGAGAATAATTGACGCACCTCTCAGCTGAGCATAATTGCTTATTAATCGTACTAGACCGCCCATCGCAGAAATTCCCCATTTGTACGCGAAAATATTTTAAAATCCCTGAAAAGATTTCATTCCTGTCAAGATTCATCAGAAAATTAATTTTTCATGATCTACCGTCTCACCGATCATCAAAATTATATTCAATTTCAAGTTACGAATTCCAGAGAAACGAATAAAAATCGAAATAGATGAACTAATTGATTTATTTGATGTGAAGCAGTTGGAAATTAAATGTAATTAATGCATGAAGTAATACTGTTACAAAAATCTGAGGTAATTCGATAAAATATCAATATCCCCGTAATGATTTTTTGTTGAAGCCAGCGATGCAAATGTTATTACAGAATTTCCGCTCTATTGAAATTCAATCAGTGGACAATGTTGACTTCCTCGACCGAGTGTACCTCAAATATAAACCACCAATCCACTGGTGACCCAGATATAAATAAATCCAACGAAATATAATAATTTTCCCAGGTAACTCCGTTCACTCTGACTCATCATCGCATACCAGAATTGTCAGCCGACTCAATTACAAACCAAACGATATAACATAATTAGAACCCCAGCTATCAGACCTCCACGGACTACAACGAAAATCCGATTAATGATATTTGGAAATGCTGGGGCAAACTCATAATCCATATTGGTTCAATGTAACTCGTGATTATGATCGTGATCAAAACTTCGGTATCGGGAGTGGATGATATAAAATCGATGGCTGTTACGATTGCTCCGTAAAATATTATCCACACACACTACTATAAAACAACTGATTCAACCAACTCTCACAATCTGCGTATGTACCGGGCTCTCGTATTTTCCGGTTGTTTGTAATTTATACACATATTTTGAAAATGAAGAGCTCCGAGAATAAATTCTGGCATTAAAATTCTCGATGATATACCGATGAGTTCCACTGATTTCAATTCGTGTGTAAAAATTCAGTGATACCAGAATTTAATCGACTATATTTTCACGGTATGATCGTTCTGATCATTCATTTTTCGTGAAATAATATTGCACGGTGTTTCATTTCTCGGGCTATTCCAATTAGTGTTTGATTACGTTAATAATAATCTTTCACGGGTTTCTTCCGGTTTTAAATACCATTTGGAGAATTTAACGAAGCGCTTCTTAACGAAGATGTGCACTTTGATAATTATCGAGGCTTACCCTTCTTTATTAACGCAGTTCATTAAAATTGGTTTCTCAGGAGTTTTAATGATCGTGAGGTTTTCAATCGTCGGAGTGAACCCCTCGTTTTTTACACGGAGAAAATATTGCAGTGTTGAGAATTGTTTAATTAAATTTCCTTTATTATTTTATGACATTTTATTTTGAAAAATGTAAAAAATCAAAGGAATTCTGTAATGAAAAATCCAAAGAAAGTTCAAAAGTTTAAAGTAAGTAGAAATATTCTTCTGGAGATTTGACTCGAATACCGCGACTTTTGGAATTAATTGAATACCAACGGCAAAAATTCTCGGATAATTACTCAGTTGGTAATGGTTTCCTCTCGGTACCAATTCCCTTGAGTTTACTCTCCAGACGATATCAATTCGCGTTGAATTATACAATGGAGAAAGTCATCCGATAGGGAGCAATAAAAAAATATAATACGATTCAATCTCCGTAAATGGCATCCGAGTGCACTTGGAGGTGCTCTTAGGCATGAAAGTACTATAACTGAATCGAGAAAAGAACCATTGACTCAGTGGGATTCAATTAAAAGCTCGCCCACTCGTTATTGTCCCACGGGATAAAGCTAAATCGATAATCGTAATTCAAGTTGTCCTGATTTGGAGACTGCCAGTGCGGTTCGCGTTCGCTTCACGCCAGATTAATTCGTTAGCTACCAAAATCGGGTGAATCCCGAGATTACATCACTACTACCATCCCCTTCTTGACGACTCCAAAACAAAACAATAGCAAATACAGCAGAGCTTTGGGCACTGGCTAATCCCATCTTCCCTGTGGGATTCGCCATTGTTTATTATTATGAAGAAGCTAATCACGAAAATGGGGGAAATAAAGGAAATCTCAGTCGATACTACGTCGACGAGAAAGAAAATGGAAATTGTGGAAAGAAATTGGAGAAAAGTTGTCCTTCCACTTGAATTTCGATGCTCTCTCCGCGAATCCTTTCGATTTTTAAAATTAATTTATTTGGAATAATCAGTGGTGAACAATTGAAGGGGTAATTAGGGGTAATTAATTAATGGATAATCGGGGGTTGTATGAGCTTTCTGGAGATTTTTTTAGACAATTTATGGGTGAACTGTTGGGAACAGTTTTTTCGCGTGGTAAAATGACTTTTCTCTGCCATCGAGGGTTCAGATATTCGATACAAAACTTGTCTCGACGCAATCAATGACATCAAATCGGAAATTGCATGTTCTCGGAAATTGAAATTGAAGGGGAGGGGGGCATGAGTATTGATGTTGAAAAAAGTGCAAGAAAATGGGAGAGAGAAAAAAAGTAGAACGAAAAATGGAGTAACGGGATGGAGTGAATATTGGCTATCTCCCGTCCTGCGACATCATTAAAACTTCAGATTGGAGAAGAATGTCGAACGGATACTTCGCTCCTCGTGTTTTCACTCAGAATTCCTTAATAATAAATAGCAGCACTTTAACTTCATCCGATTAATCTTTTTGTGTCATGCATCCTAAACTGAGAAAAGAAAAGAAAAATGGGATAAATCTAATGGATTTTGATTTTTACATCGACCAACCGTTCATTTCGCACATTTATCTATTCTATTCGGGGATGATAATCCACTTTTTGAAAATTTTTAATTAAATAACTGGGGAAATTCCACATATTCTCATCTGAGATTATAAACCCCTCAAAATCCGGCAAAAAGTTGGAATAAAAAAATGGTGGAAATGTTTGTAATTTTAATAACATTACAATTCCGTAGAAATGCACCAGAAATTCCTTCAACATTTGCACATGCGAATACTGAAGAGTAAACAGTGATTCGGTTTTTGCTGAGAAGACGCGGAAGAGAAACAAGTTGAAAAAAAAATGATGGAGGGACAAAAAGAAAAGCTCTAGAGACGAGTGGCGAAGGGTGGCGAGAAGGAGTTAAGGGGTGAAAGGGGTGAAAGGGGTGAAAGGGGTAAAAGGAAAGGGAAAATTGTTGACGTTGATGCCGGGTAGATTCACGAGTAGGATATTTTGCCGTTCCTGAAGTGGCAACTTGCTTTCACCGCGATTAGCATGATTCTGTAATTTTCTTCATGTTTTTACCTCTTCACGCTCGAAGTGACTCTTCCACCCGGCGTAATGTACAACGGCCTCTCTCCATTTTTATCTCCATATCATAATACCATTCTCGGGATAATGTCTCAAACAAAATCACACACGCGTGGAATTTTAATTAATCCCACAAAAGCAAATGAAAGAGCGCGTGCAAGAGGCCGAATTTTCCGGATAAATTTCATTCACCGAGAGCTACAATTTTCAAAAAGAAAAACAAAAAATTCATTAATCCGAGATATAACCACTGGATAATCATGCATAAGGAAAATCCTATTACAGGATCGGACATTTAGATATTGTGCATTGGAGAATTTATGGGAAACCCGAGTAATATAATTTCTAAATGAAATTAAATAATCGGAATTGAGCGCTGAAATGGCCGAGTACGACTGATGCCTCACAAATGCACCTACTCACGTGTAAGAGAAAATTAACAATTCCATTGTGAATAGTGGAAAACAAAACAGCGGTGAGATGGAGGAGTGGGAGGGAGTGGTAGTGGGTATTATTCGTTACGTTAAAATGACGGTATGGTCGAGCGTTAACTGCGTCCATTGTAAACAACTTTGTTCCACTGGGGTGGTGTACGTTTGGATTTGGACGTCACTGACTTTCTTGGTTTACTGCGGCTACCTCTCACTTTATCCGCAAAAGGCTGCTGAAGGATACGTTATACCAACCGTACAACCGGGTTGAAACGAAAATTTCAACTGTTTACGCGAGGTAAGCCCGTCGACGCGGTAATAATGGTGGCATAACGTTCTCAGGGGTTTGTTTCCCTAATGTGTGTACAGTGTGGGGTTGTGAACAGTGGGTGCAGCTCCCACGAGGTTATCATCCTCACGACCAACACTTGTGCAATTGGCCCATTGGTTTGTCCACTGTGGATATATACGTTTGTGCGAATTTCATTACGAGATGTGAATAATCAAATATTTTATGTGTAATTCGAGGGGGAGGAGTGGAAATTTCAGAATATGGAACTTCACATTTGTTTCCTGAACAAAAAAAATTGATAATTTGTTATTGTTCTAGCCTCGACGGGATTAATCCCGCCATATATGTATCGGTATTCAAACGTGAATCGATATATTGATCTTTCGATCTTTTGGGATTATAACAGGATGAAGAGATAAAATTGTGTAGTGGAAATTATTTTTATAGCAATAAAATAGAATATTTAGAAAACCCACTCGGTGCACCTGAATGAAAATGCGGTAGGTCAGCATGAATTACCTCCCGGAAGAGGAAGCCACGACTTCGGAGATTCAAATGTATCTGGACGATCTTCGAATTCAACCCTGCACCCTCGGAATATCTGCTTTTCATGAGCGTGAGTGAAGCCCCGTGGAAGGAAGCGCAACATTCCCTCCCAAATGTATTTTTTTTTTTCTCAGCGATTTCGAGTTTCTCCCTGCATCACAGTGGCGACCATGATCCACTGGTAACTCGGTACTTCCAAACCCATTTCACCAAGAAGGGTGTTTGCATCCGTTTCTCGTCCGACTTTCCTAGAGATCCGGAATAGAAGGGGATACCATAGCGACGTTTTAGACGTGACATCCGGACCGAATGAGCATTAGGAAAACCAAGAATTGTGTACTCACCGATTTAGGGTGAAATGCTCTCAACAAAATTTCCCCATAAGAATCAAATGGTGAAACAAAGAAGTTCTCCCGACGTTTTCCCGAATTCCATCAACGGAACTCATGAACCTCCACATGAATTCCTCCGTTTCCTGGAGACTCCCGGAATATTTGAGCTGGTGAATGTTCACCGATGCATCAAATAGGTATCCTCAAACCAATGAGGATGAATTCCATCACGCGTTCACCTCCCAATAATTCAGAATAATAAAGATTCCCCCATACCACAATATTGACTGATTTAGGAGTGAAAATCAATGATCTCAGCGTCATTCCCGGTAGTTGGGTGTGCATCAGCGATGGGATTACCCTCCCCCATTCTCCAAAAACTACTGACCACAAGTTTCAATCCCCAACATGACACACATGAGTTAAGCCCTTTCAAACAAACAATTGCGGACCTTAGGATTACCACATGGGGCATTTAGTCAAGTGATTTGTGCGAGACATGAAAATTTACATTCCACTCAGCGTCATAACGTAGTATCGTTGATGAGACTGCTGGGTAAACCTATATTCAATAACACCATCTAAACACGAACGTGGCAACCGCTAATGGCTAGTCCAGTGATGTAGTGGAATAGTGCTAGAGACTAGGGTATCAGGGGTACCGTAACATTCAGCTCTAGCCAGTGGTATAGATCCGAAGGTTGTTAGGGTGTATGTTCTCATGCCAAACCACAATCTAACGACCTTAGGGGGTTACACTAGACGATACTCTCCGAATGCCCTCAAAGCCCTCTATCTCCCTTCCTTCCATGTGTTTGCCCGATGAAATGATAAATAGCCTTTAATGAAGTCCGCAGCAAGGTACTTTGCCCAACGCCACCGATTTATAGCCCTTCCTCACTCCTCTGTTATCAATTTCCCTGTGTTTACCGATGATTTAAGATATCTCTGCTTGACTGGCATACCTCCAACAGTGGAAATTACTGTTCAACCCTCTGGTGCATCAGAATTGAGGACAGATGCTGATGCCCTCATTTCTCATTTCGGCTTCTTCCCGAAACAATGAGCACTCGGTGAGCCTTTTAAGTCGAGGTATTCGCCAGTTGCGATGGGAGTACTTGAGTATAAAATACTCAACATTCGCTCACAACACGGGCTAATTTTTCATCGGTAAGTCTCAATATTCTCTGAGATCGACAGGAACCATAATCCGTCATTGTCCTGATGATTTCTTGATTATCTCGTGGTGGGAGTATACGATCCATCATTAATCCCCCGATGTGTCCACTGCAATTCCATTTTTTTTTTTAAGCTCTCATTAGTATGATCGTGAGACTCGAGATTTGTGGGGTGAAAGCGTTTTGATTTAGTGGTGAACTGTACGAGGGGATGTGGAAATAGCCAAGTGGAAATAGGAAAGGGCGAGGGGAGGACCAATGGCTGGAGCATCAGAGCGTGAGTACCATCCGGTTTGAGTGTACAGAAGGAGAGAAGGTAGCACCACTTGAGGTAAACGTAGGGGTAAAGCCCTCACACAAGTGCGCAAAGACACTCAACTCTTGACTGCATCCTAATTACCTCATTTTGGGGGCGAAACTGTCCGGAAAGGCCGGATACCACCACTCGGTGCGGTCCTTCCTGCTCTCGGTATTCTTAATAAGAATGGCCGACGTGAGGATGAGACTCGGTGGAAGAGAGATGAATAGATAGAAATAGATAAATGGGGGCGAGTGGATGGGGAGAAGGGGATGGATGGGGAGAAGGGGATGGATGGAAAGAGTGCTTGGACGGTGGTTGTCCTGGTGGTATGGGCACCCTGCGGATGAGTGCCGCGGATGGCGGTGGGGTGGGGCGGTAACGCGTAGAGAATAGCTTTAATAAATCTCTGTCGTAAAAAGGTAAAATTTATTTGGACTGCTGGGGGAATGGCAGGTTTTTTGGTGGTGGGGTTGATAGTGGTGGAGGTGGAAGAGGTGGAAGAGGTGGAAGAGGTGGAAGAGGTGGAAGAGGTGGAGGAAGTGAAGGAAGTGGAGAACGCGTCGACTGATTTCGCCTGGTGTGAATATACTATCTTCTGAATTCTATGTGTGATACCAATACTTGGATATGGTGGAGGTATATGATGTGGAGGTGAGACTGCCTCGTTAGCTCGACGATAAAGCGTTTACCCGGTCGTCGGTGTCACATCCGGCAATCATTTTGGACGTCTGGCCGTGTCCTGTCGACTTGTCGTCCGAGGTACACGGGAGTTTGGGGAAATTCTTTTCTCCGTTATCTTCAACACCCATATTCGAAGGGGGAGTGAAGGTAAATGTAGGACAAATATCTAGGTATATAAGGTTCTATTCTGCTCCGTGGGTCTTTTCACATCAACTATCTGCCGCAGGGCTTTTATCTGTTTTCTTCACTTTACAAGCGCTCAGAGTTGATTGCATTTGACAACGTCGACACCCAGCGTTACGATCATCAAAGTCAGATAATAGCGCGTGAAGCGTGCCACATTGGATAAAGATGTCATTCTCAAGAGATCTAATTTTATACTGGAGAAATTGAATTTCATGGTGACGGGTTATGAGAGGGACTTGTTAAATTCATGGGAGATTAAAGTGGCTGGGCGGTTCTTCAGGGCTTTATTTCCCTCTTTTCGGATAATCTCCATCGGTCGAGATTATTCATATTGGCAATGATTTTTTTTTATTATTCCCATTATTACTGTGGTCGCTTTTACTTCTTGTCGCTCGTTTAGTAATTATTACTCAAGTGTCGCGGTGAGTGACATCTCCAAGGCAGTCTCTGTACCCGTGAAATTGCCGACATTCCCGGATACTATTTTCTGTACTCCACGTTGCCAGCACTAGCTGTCACCTTTTTTCTTGACTCGAGTTGCCTTCACTGATATATACTACTTCGCGAATTACCGGTGGGACCGGATCTCTCTCATTGTCGTCGTGATAGACCGTGTTTGCACGAGTAGAAATCTTGGAGGGGGCGGAAATTTCTAGTACCGAGTTAGAGGAAGAGGGAAGAGAGTTGAAAAAAAAAACTTGTATTTGCCTTCGGCGTTATACACCGGGTACTCTCCACGGATATTCGTATTCGTTTTCACTCACTCCAGGACTGGAAAATCGTCGTTAGTGTCAGACCAAAGGGACCTTACAGTCACAGAGAAAACCCATTCGCCCCTCATCTGTAACTCTTCTGTTCTTTCATTTCTCCGTTTCATTGGATGTCTGAAAATTCCTGTGTCTTCTTATCGATCGTTGCCCGCGGGCTAGACACACCCCTGAAAATGAGGAAATGCTAGGATCCAAGTGGTTTTCCCCGGATTCAACACTCTCGTTTGCCAACTGACAAAAGAAGAATCTCGTTTATTTCTTAATGCGGTTTGTGTGATTATCGGGGTGGAAAAGTGGTGGAACGAGAGAATTTTAATAGATGAGGGTCTCATGATTTATGAATTTACAAATGGGGGATGCACTGAGGGAATAGAGATGCAGCAGTAATTTTTTGTGCCGAGGGATTCAGGATTAATTATCTCCTGTAATTTAAGAGTTTGGAAATTTACTCTGAAGATTAGAAATTCAATTTTACAGTTTCTATTTTGGAAGGATTTCCCATGTTGTATATAACTACGGGAAAATAAAACTTCAAACTTGTTGCAAAAAAATGAATTCCAGATAATCGCGGAGGGGATGAACAAATGACGTGTACTTTACGCAACCGTAAACTTTAACAGGATGTGAAATTAACGAAAAGAATGCTCCAATGGTATTAGGTGATGGTGAAACTTTGGTCGTTCAGAAGAATGTCATTACAGCATGAGTAATTTATCAGACGAAGGACTTCACGATGCGTTATCTGTGATACTTCAGAAGCTTGAGAGCTCATATTCAATGCGGTAGGTACACGTAATCCCATCCACGTCAGTACCGATTTTACATCCCAACGAAGTTACTCGTGGAGTCTTGAATTTTGTTTCAGTTTGAAATTTATATTTCACTCGATCCCAGAAAATTGGTTGAAAGTTGCCAACTGAAGACGTGAGTAAACCAAGCTCTATCTATTTGCAGTAAATGAGAAATAGTAGCTCCACAGATAGACGAACGAATCAATCTTTCCATTCGAAGAAACTTGGCTGTTCTCATCAGTTTATTGATGAAATCATCGAGACTATAAAGTTACACGAGTTTCTACCCTCGATATGAGCGCCATTACCACTACAAAAGGCGATTGGTAAGTTTCATCCTCGGCTGATTGAAGACATTGTTAAGTTCTCGGCAAATGACGGGTAGTACTTCATAACACAAATCCTCCAGGAGCTCACCAACTTCAACACTGAAGTTTACGTTAGAAATGGCAATTTCCAATGGATCGAAATTGATCGAAATTGATCGAAATTCATGGAGATGGATTGAAAGTTGGTGGCGGTTACTGACAATGTTCTATCGATGAATCGATGATCAGCTGTGGTATTGCACAAAAGTCAGTCGACGTACCAGGCGGTTATGTGTGTCAATTTTAGGTAGAAACCGAGGGGCAAGAATACCAGTGAGACACAGGAGGGATTTTGAGATAAAGGGGCGAGAGAAACTTGGATTAATGCCAAACGGAGTTCGTCGGAGTGCCTCCACTTACCCCCTCAAGTTACATACACCAAACTCGCGTCCTCTTCGCGGTTTCTCCACTGACTTATTGGAATCTCCCCCACGTCGTTTCACTGTGCAATTTCCACTGCTCTTTTTTACCTTTTCACTGACCTCTTACCTCACTCCCACTCTTTCCATCCCCTGTTTTTATCCTTCACTTCTCTCACTCCAGCATTTAGTTAAACCCTTGACATTAATTCCACCTCCATTTTCTTCCTCCTCGACTTAACAATTTTTCTTACATTTTAAGTTTTTGTCTTGGGTCGCACACGAAAAAGATTTTTCATTTTTCGCGTGTAGAATTCTGTTGGCAAGTTGAATTGAAAATTAAAATAAAATGAAAATAAAATAAACAGACAAATGGAAGTATTTTTTTATATAAATACAAATATCGAGAGAATAATATAAATAACCGATCGCTGGAATTGAATGGATAAATAAAAATGTAAAAATCACGTGAATCGCTTGAATGAATTTTTTATTATTGGATTTTATCCAAGCTGAAACAACTTGTACAATTTTTTTATTAATAAGAATAAGTAGCGAGGACCTAACACGGGGCATAACCACGATGACCAGTACCACAATTCTTCCCCCTAAAACACCCGTAACTCGCGGAATGCAGAGGTAGTCCAATAGGACGAGAGCCAAAATCCTGTTGGAGTGAACTTTTTCCACTGGTCGGCAAAGAGCTCCCGGGGATTTACGTGAAATTATTATCCCAAGACTCTTTGCGACACTTTGCTATCAGCAAAACGGATAAGTGGGTCTATATTTTCCTTGAAAAATTCCACGATCATGTGACAATGCTCGCCGAGTACTCACATCACTCCAATTATTCATTGACGCCACCACCGCAATCATGAATTATTCAGAGTTAAAAAGACCGAATTGACGATTCAAAAAGGAATAATCGAGCGTACGATAGATTTTTCACTTGCTGTTGACTTTAAGATTGGCGTTGAACCGGTGATAAATTAGTGTGAGATTTAAAAACTTGAGATTCACTCAGGATTTAGAGTTGGCTCGAGGTGGTTATCTTCACCTGGACTCGCTATTTCGTGAGGGAGATATTTCCAACAGTCTCCGACCGGTGGTTACCTTCGTTAAAGTTTATTTCCGCCCGGTGTTTAGTCGTTACCCCCCCTCCCTCCCCCCACGGGCTCTATTCCTTCCATTATTTTCCTTTTTCCCCAGCACCTATTTCCAACGCCAGTGGGTGGTGCAGGGTGGATTCCACTGTTTCGTTTACTTCTCTCGCTCCTCAGATCTTCTCTCCGTTTAATGTTTAATTTTTTATCCCCTGGCTTCTCGTTTTTTTTTTTTTTCGCTCAACGCCGGATGAGAATGTGAAGCATCCTCTTCGGTGGGTTAGCCCGAAGAAATTCTGGCTTCTAAATAAATTACTCACTTTATCAGACAAGTCCGTTGGGTAATTATGCTGGGAAAACTTTGCATCCATCAACGCCTTCGTTTTTTTTTTTTCACTCGGTTTTTTCTTTATTTATGGAGAATTTTACACGTGTTGGGTGCATTATTTATGGTGAAAATACCACTGGAAATGGCTGTCGTACTCACCTACGGTGACATTTGCTTTATTGTTGTTATTATATCATCATTAACATCGCTGGTGCGGGTCCATTTTTAATCAGGTAAAACTAGGGTGACACGTTTAACACATTTGTTGGGCTGTGGGGCAAATCTGGGGTGAAAGCTGAATGAGTTAGAGTTGCGGTTGGATTATTTTTAATGGCGGATGTGAGCGAGTGCTGCACCTGGGGAATTATGCATTTAAAAACAAATTTCATTTGTTCATTTTTAGAAAGGGTTTTTGGTTTGAGGTAAGGTGGCGACTGCTGATGCAAATAATCTATAGGTCTTCACTCACGTGCAATGACTCCAAATGAGAGCACGTGGAAAGCGAAATTAAATTTATCACGTGGTCCATTTATTTGCAAAAGCTTGTTAGTAGAGATTTGTCATGGTGAAATGGATTTTAATGATGTTATTCTCAGGAGGCGATGGTTGACGAAAAGATTCTCTCGCTTTGTCAAATATTTTTTATTTAAACTCATTATCAACACTCGTTCAACTGACAAAGAGCGACACCTCTGCAAATTTAACATCAAACCCGAGTGAATTTTCTCAGGGCCTCTCGAAATTCTGGTGGTTCTCAGAGTCTATATACAAACTCCAAGCGCTGGAATAATGTGCATACACACTGATCGTCAACCCTGGTTTGGTTAACAGGTGTTTGTCTGTGGGTTTTACACTCCGTCTTGAGAAATTCTACATTAGAGATGGGTCAACTGACTATTTCTTCAGCAACTCTCTGAATGTAGAATACATATTCATGTAACTGGCACTTGAAGCGGATTTTTAATAACAATGATATGGAGGCGTATGTAATAATTTATTCAGTAAATAAAATCTATAACAATTTATACAGAATGGACTTGACTCTATAAACCAGAAAGGATTCGTGATTTAACGCGGATTAAGGTGCGTGAAAAAATAAAAAAGGAATATTGATGAATTATTTCACCTGGTGGCGCATAAAGGCGCGATGAATTATTGCTCGAGAAGATTGAGACAAACATCTCAGCAAAAAGGCTCGTAAAGAATACTTTGAATAAAGAAAAAAAGAGTACGAGGCGGGATGAGCAAAACCGGATGATATACGATGCGTGATGTTAAGTGTAGACTATATATTTTCATTAGAACTCGACATCAATAGTCGTTGAGGAAAAAGTGGTTGCGCCTGGTAACCTAGTGAACACAGTGGTGGTATTTTCAGAGCTCAGGATAGCGAAGACCTCCTTTGGCATGTTAATTCAGTATCAGCGCCAGTGGCTTTTCGTTCATCCAACCACTCGGATCCTTCAACAAAACAGAGGCACAAAAATAAAATCGCGGAATTTGAGGTAGAATTCAGTGTGACTTTATTTTTTTTTATCTGAAAATTCCGGTGCATTTTCGATGGGGCGCTAGCTTCATACTTCTGTTGACCCACAGAAATTTCATCCGTTCAATCGCCCCAGTTGTGGCAAGTGCAGAATCCTTGAATACCCCTGGGGTATGAGGGGGACTAGAAATATCCAGTTTGGTGCTAGGAAACGTGAAACTCTCGACCCGATTCGAGTTTACATAGTACCTTTCAAGAGGTTCGATGAGTAGCTTCACCGATGTGGGCTTATTCACGGCGGTTGTACCCCGGACTAAGTGTTTCAGCCGAATTTCTAGGTGTGATTGAGCATGAATGCCAAATGCATCTCTCGGGGTTATTCAACTTCAACCAACAATAACAATTCACATATTTTTTCAATTCATTCTCCCCCAGAATTATTGGATACTACCCCGTCTCGTTTCGTTCTCACGCGGGATAAAATAGTTTGGAAAAACTTCTCCCAAGGTAAACACGAGGGAATCAACCCTTCTAAACATCATCCTTACGTTCTTGAATTGGGTGGAGCCCTAAAATTAGCAGTTAATCCAATCGACTCTGAGATGATGCGGAAAAACTTTCCATCATGATGAGAAATACTCGAGATGAGGGTGGCGTTGTGATTGAGTATGAATGAAATCTTCACCTTTTCAAATAATGTAACTGGAATGACAGCATCAAGCAGCAGATTGTGAATTGAAAAGTTTGGTGAGATCGTTGGTGGTCCGATCTGAGCTCCAGATATCTGAGACAAGTTGATCCTCAACTCCACTTAACTTTGTTCACTTACTCCGAAGGCCATCGTTGAACTTCTTTGCGGCTTTGATGCCATTAAACTTGGCTCACTGGCGTGAGAAACTGGCGCCACCTCTATCACCATTGGACTAAACCACCCACCCCCTCCCCACAACCCCATGATAACCAAACGGGCTTTTGACGTAACTCGAGATAACGAAAACTTGCTTAGAGGTTGGAGGAAGACAGAATGCTGTAACAGGGTGGGGTAGTTTAAATGATCCCGACACCGTATCTCTCTCGGTGTCTAGTCATCCTCGATTGCTTCTCATAAATGACAACGAAATAATAACCACCGCTGATAAGTACAAACTTGAACGAAACCTCCGAAATTTCATTCCCCATCTCACCACTCTCGTCGGCATTTGAAAGTACCTGATTCTCTTTTGAAAATCGAGGAAATTAAAACGTCCCGTCTGACTCATGAACTACTCTTACCACTTATTCATTTCGTCTCGGAAATACCGCGGACAGACTTTTGCGGTTTATTAGATATTTAGGGGTGGCAGTCGTTCTGAGTTAATGTATCGACATCAGTGATTGTCGATCAATCGGGTTAATTCCAGCTTAGGTGCATCTGTACCGCCGTTGACATTATTTCGATAATCCCGAAGGAATTAACGCCCTGTTGTCACAAGCGTCGTACATCCTCGGTATTTATATTAAAACACGATGCTCATGGAGTTTAATGACTCAAGCATCATCGCACGTATTTTAAAAATTAATTTCTTTAGAATTTCATTTCCCTTATCATAGACAAATAAATCAATTCGATTTAACCATACAATAGATCCATTACTAATGAAATATTTCGCTTCCTTAAATAATATAATTATATTGTTGGAAAGTCCTTATCTTTCTCACTGCACTCGGTTGAAATTAATTATCACCATGGGTTAAATTCACTGATAACGTATCACCTCATGCAAAACTCGTGAAATCAAGATGGCACACTTGAGACGACACGGAGTGACACCTACCCCAGAACCATAGACCACAGGGGTGATGTCAGTGGTACAAGACTAGGGGAACCAAGGGACAATTTAATATTAACGCGCCACTTCGACCAGACGTTGATTACACGCCATTGTGCACACCACCTTTGGTAATCTATACTCCGTTACGACGGTACCAGTGCGGTGATGTATACACAGCCGTATATCAAGTGCGGCCCGAACACTACCGGAAGTCAATGGTTGCTGGGTGGCAGAGGGTGGTAGGGGGTAGCAGGAATTAGGAGGGGGTAGCAGGGGTTGGCAGGGGGTGACAGAAATTGGGAGGGGGTGGCAAGGATTGGCAGGGGTACGCAGGGGTACGCAGGGATTGGCAGAGGTTGGCCGGGGTTGGGAAGGGTTGGAAGGGGTTGACAGGGGGTGGCAGGGGTTTACCGAGGTTAAGGTATAGGTTACAGGTTCCGGGCTCTTGGACTTGGTGGAGTCACGCCACTGGGAGTTGTACAGATGCGCCTCGGTGAATTCGGCTCCTTCATTTCACGTATCACATGCACCTTGCATGTTGGTCCATCCATGTCACATCCCATGTAAATGGTATGTACTCTCGTAGCTCATACATATTGTTTGAGTAAGAAACCTCTCTAATTTCGATATTTCAATGCCTTCCGATTGCTCCAACTTGCGGCACTCATCTCATCGTTGGTAATTAAACATTGGGTAATTACTGTAATTTGTAATGAGATTATTTTGATGAATGTATTTATATATTATTGATAATATGGGGTTTGCAGGGGATTGCCACACCTTGTGGATAGAGGATTCATTTATTTGAGAGGTGTATCCTGTTTTTGGTATTCGAATAATAATTTTGGTATTGCTTGGAGGGATTATGCGGGATATTTCGATGGGCAAAATGGCTGACATTGCAATATGGAATTGA
Organism: Fopius arisanus; assembly: GCF_000806365.1. Lineage (NCBI taxonomy): Eukaryota > Metazoa > Arthropoda > Insecta > Hymenoptera > Braconidae > Fopius > Fopius arisanus. Next base: position 576,453 of record NW_011887763.1, on the reverse strand, counting down.
GGAAAAATTTGATGGGATCCTTTCGTTGCCCTCAAAATTTTCCGTGCTTAGTTATTAAATTCTCGGCCAAAGAGGGGATTTGCATAGTTTCGGAAATTAATATCGAGCAATCTCATTGAGGGAACAATTTCACTTACATCCTCACCCTGGGGCTTATCCTTTTCGTGGCGCCTTCTCAATTCATAATCATGAAAATAACGCTAATAAGCCGAAGGGATTGAATAAAATTCAATGCAAAACGCTCATCGCGCGTTATACTTATTGTTGAACAGTCGACAGATATAATAATGAAAGCTCTGGATGGAGCAAGAGGTACACTCGAGTGAGAGGCAAATTTAATTCAATTACCATACCATTCTTTTTCCCGAGGAAGCATTTTATGAAAGTATTCCGGCGGGTGGAATGTTCTTCATTCAATTGAAAGCGGCTTTGTCGGATTTTCCTGATCCTCAAAGGATCTTTTTTTTAATCAGACCTCATTAATGACAAAATTTTTTTTAATATCCGATTAATCAACGCCGGATGAATATAATCCAAGATGGTAGTGAGCATTGATAACTCCACGTCGGGGTAACACGTCCAGCTCATTATCATCCGTTAAAACCTGTTAAAATCCATTAAAATTCGTTGATACGTGGGGAAGAGGTGACGGTGGGATTGGGACTGATAGATATTCCTGACGGTGGTAGCGAGCCTTTTGACTGAAGACATTTCCCCCATGTAATGGAGAATGAAAGGACGAGTACGTGTATAGACATTAAACTGTTGGTACGAGAGCTGGACGAACTGATTAGCATTTGAAATTGAAGCGTTGCGGTCGTTGGGGTGCACCCTAACTGTACGAACGGGGTTGGCATCGAACGCACGAGGATGACGAGGATAGTACAAGTGAGAGAGACACTGGTATAGGGTTGGTGAAGAGGATGGGGCCATTGGCCAGCGGTTAATTCGGAGTGGACCTAGTCTGCTCACTTGGTCCGCGAATCCCCTTTGTCCACCATTCCGATTCTGGACATTCTCCAGCGTTGGTTAGCTGTATCCTCCAATAGGTTAGACATTTGCATTAATCGAGAGCTCCAGCTTCCATACCCCCTCCATCCCTTCTAGTTTCACCACTTTGCTTCTCTTGTTTCTCCAATTTTCGAGCATCGATATACATATACCTGTGTGGGAAACTCTCCACACGTGCGCACATTCACGGCTTCAATGGAGTAACGACCGTGTGTCACGTATGCTTCGACAATGCCACTGTATTACCCTTTCTATCCGGGCACTGATATTTCGACAATGTATTACTTTCCATGTTGTCGGAAATTTTTACCTCCCCTCTCAGCTCCCCGCAACCAAATGCTATTGGTTCATTCATCGGCTATGTAACAGGGTTAAGCTTCGATGATTAACGATTTTCCGGGTTTTTTTTTAAATTGAATTATCGGCGTGACCCCTCATTCGTTTCATCATTCGGTGGGCTACAATTTCCTACTGACCACTCATTCGCGAAATTTGAATTCTACCTTTTTCATACATTAATTATATAGTCCATTTACGCGAAATTTACGGGTAATTTTATGATTCAGGATTGGGCGATGGGTACACACTCATTACGTTAGAACATAAAAAACGTACACGAAGAGCAATATTCAATAAAAGTTACGTGTCTTTTCCGTAATTCCGGAGGGAAATGTGGTTGTAGGAAATTTTAATCCATGTCTTCCATTAAAAACCCAAAAAATAAATATGTACGTATGTGTATGAATCCATATAGATTATATAAATTATTAAGGGAACGAGAAACTGCTTGTTAACAAGCGAATGGAAACCCCAATCGGTAATACACATCTCCACGCAATGTGAACATTTTCATTGAAGGAAATAATGTATAATGACTATTGACATTAATTCCCCAATATTGATACCTAATAAACATCGACGTAGCGTTAATACCGGGGTCTTACTAATCGAAATTCAGGCCTGATGGTTATTGACGTTGGTTGGTACTGCGATATCACTGCTTGTCCTGCAAGCCCAGGTATTAATGATGTGGAGTGAACTGATATTGCCGCCATCATACAATCACTCACATTGGTCATTGGTCTGTGCTATCGGTCAATGCAGTCGACAGTTCTCATTTCATCATCGATGGTGTGTTCATTACTATTTATTACTGGCCAGTGGTAATTTAAGATAATAATAAATTTACTGTTTAGTTTAAACAAAAAATCCAGAAAGGCAGAAACGAAATGATAATTCAGATTTTGTGAGATTGTCGTTGAAAAAATAATTTTCATCTTGTGTTTTCGCTGCTTTTGGACTAGTTCATGCTGTGATGATCTGTTTTAGACGATTAGCTGATTATGCAACACGCATGGTTACTTTGCGAGCACAAGGGGAGATAGTTAATTACGTTTCCCAGTGTGATGGTAGAAGTCAGTTATCTTGATGTGGATTAAGAGTCCCTGAGTTAGCGGATGTATGATCAAATTCATTTAGGAGACTAGGGCAATCTCGAAAGGAGATTTAGATTGCGAAAGCCCTCTGTTGTCCGCTGTTGGCTGTGGAGAATTTTTTAGAGATATATTTCCATTACCTGAACTCAGGGATAAAATTAAAATTAAATGGAAATTTTGTAATGCTTCGGAAGAACTAACGAAAGCTCTTGGATACTCTTAATCATAGATCTATAATCCCATGAAGATTCAATATTCTCTCCATTCACTCCAGCTGTTCACCCAGGAGTAGCCGAGCAAAGACCGAAAGTTCTTGCGTTTACTCGGTGGGGTAAAAAGTCATGTTAGTTCTTGCACAATCGGATATAGTTAAGCGAGCTTGAAATTGAAAACGACTTCCAAAGTTTCTTGCAATTTCTATTTTCAACTGTTAGCAAATGGCCCATAACTCGGTATACACCAGGGAAAGAACTGTTTTAATTATTTCGCGTCATTTTTTCGAGTCTGAAGAGGCAATACATTAAATAGCGTTTGCAGTGAGAGCTACTCGGTGCAGTTGGACTTTAATTGAGATTCAATTGGCTTGTAATTCCATTGCCTCAATGATTGGCCATTCCCCGGTGTTTCTTCGATATCTCATTAAATATAGAATTTATTCTTGGTTGGAGTGGAGATAGGAGAAATCGATAACTCGAGAGAAAAGTAGCATCCGGCTTTTAACTCGTTCGCCGTTTATTTCGCTATTGGGGCCCCTCTTACCCATCAACTTTTCCCGTTATGTTCGAAAAGTTGGAACATTTTCGTGGTGGTTTCAACGCCTGTATGTAGCACGTTGTCTCCCCTGGAAAGAACTTGGTAGGCATGGTAACCCCTCGTCTGGAAGCCTTCCAGCTTCCTCCAAACATAATAATTTGGCTGAAGAGGCTTCTTCAGTCTTACGTTTTGCATTATAACGCCTCCTTATGCATTCAGGTGCGATTTTCGATGGCTTTTTACATTCTCATGATGTTCAGGGGATCGAAATGCCGATGAAATATTCAAAGGTCGTAAATTCGCAAAATATACCGAATTAACCAAATGTTATTCTCAATTTACACCCCATTTTTTTGACTATTTACGAGGGTATAAATACTCAGGCAAAATTACGGAATAATTCCAATCGTTTTCCGGTGGTTTTATAGGAATCGAGTGAAATAAATCTGAAACGCGAAAAGTAAATGAATGAATTATTTAAAAAAAAATCATCACGTCATTTTATCATTTTTCTTTTAATTAATTTGGTGTTATGGAAATATATTTGGACGTGGTAATGGTGAATAGGATATAGCCGGTGGTTCTAGAAATTCCTTTTTTCCATTTATTTGAGGGTGAAGGATGTTTGATGAAAAAAGAAAAAAATCACGAGTCCTTTTATTATCGGATATTTGACGGGATATGACCTGAGGGACACAGCGCGAGAGCTTGAGATTTGACTTTTATGCAAATATCCCTCATACTCGGTACAATTTTTATCGTGATAGATTCCACACCTAAAGAGCAAATCCTGTTCTACGGTGAAATGATATGTACGGCAGTGAATCCCCTCAAGATGGGTTTCATATTCGAAGTCATGCTCGAGGCGTCTCACGACGCTGTACCAATACGTGAATATATACCATCGTTGAAATTGAAGATGGGTGTCTTTCCCTCGGAGAATACGTACGTTCCTCTCTCTGTGCCTCCCAAATTATATTCTCTTACCGTATACGTGTCTCCCACTCTACACGACACATTACGGAAATTGAAAATATTTACGAATGCTCGGTGTTTTGGATTTCCAATAATTTCCGTCCACTATATATTGTTCATTGCATCGTTATATTTCCTGATAATAGATTTCACTATTCTAGGTTCACCGTGCACCGGAAATTTCACTCAAAAAATATTCACAGGAATTGAATTTTGAGAGTTAATGACTTTCTATTATAGTAAAATCTTTGTCGCAAGAAGTTCATTAACTCGTCAATTAATTGTTTTTTCTTTTTTTCGTTTTGCAGGTGTACGGCAGTATGGCTCAACGGACTCACCAAAAGGAGGTAAATATTTACCGCCCAGTTTATCCCTGAAAACTCGTTCAATTAAAGCTCCAACGGGAAATCCCCGCGTATTCAATTTTTCACCGTGACAAAATGCATATAAAATTATGACTATTTCGGTTTACTGGAGTTGCAATTAACCAAAAATTGTGTGGTATGCATGATTCACGAGTCATACACGTTTAAATTTTAAATTCATCAACGCGGAAAGCGCATGTGAATATTCATAATCTCCGTGGAGTGTTCAGTGGAACGAATGGCAGAGGTGAAAAGTTGTGAATGTCCATAACTGTTTGAAGTCTGTGGCAATTGTGCCATCGAATTATCGGTGTTAATTACGGGGAATGTCAAATTGAGTTTAGACGCCGATGAACACTTATAAACATCTATCACATCTATAAATATTTCCAAGAATGTGCCCAACTAAAATGAAATATTTATTATAATCCATCAAAACGCAACATCTCACAATATTCGTCAATGTTTTGTAGAATACCATCATTAATTACCATTTATAATAATTACTCTTCATTTATGTACCCACTAATGGTTTTACTATGAATACTAAAATAAATTCTAACGAGACTAAACGCTCGTAAAAGTTATAAACCCCCATTCAAAAATTTCCAGCAACGAATCCCCTCCAAACTCTCACCAACTCGGATTTATTTATCTTTCAAATTTTCTTCGTATCAACCGGGAGACCTACGAAACCGCGTAAATTGCGGTAATGCATTTATCTTAACCTCAACACAGCGACACTTTCGTTTGCTCTTAAACTTTATTAGATAAAAGCCCCATGTATTTTCTCACTAAACTTTCCAAGATATAAATCCCGTGCCAACAATCTCAATTTTTCCACCGCGCCTCCCTCTCCGGAGCAATTAATTTCCTCCTTCCATTGCACATTACCCATTACCGCGACATGAACATCAAGTGTCATTGAAATAAAACACACGAACAAGACTTTGGGCTACACATGAAACCAAAACAATCGCCATTTAGCGTGCCCCAGCATCCCCGGAAAATGGCCCGAGTTTGAACAAAAAAAAAAAAAGATCAAATTGAGAGAGAAATAAAAGAAAATTCCATCCACAGAGTTTTCCACTCCCATAGCGCACCAGAGCATTCATTTTATCTCCCCTCTATCCGTGAATTCCAATCCAACTCTATTTATGCGTATGTCCGTACCGTTTCGTTGTTCCAATGAAGCTTCTCGTCGAGTACTTCTACCACGCCTCTCTCCCACGCCATTTTCTACTCTCCTGAAATTTATTATTCCAAACTTTTCAACGACTCGTAACAGGAATTTGCATATATATTTTTTTTTTTCTGTTTTGCACACTTGCCTCTTCGTTTTTATTTATTTTTCTTGTTTGAATTTTTTGCCCTCTTTTTGTTTCAACTTGTTCACTTTTATTTTTACGGCTCGGTTGCGTTGAACTCGATGTTATGGGTGATGGATCGCGTGGGGCGGGGGGAGGGAGGGGGGGGGGAGGGGTATATCCATAGGCGAGGAATGTAGTGGGTGGGGGGTTGCTTATGGAGAACAGAATGGACGCGAGGGATAGAATGAAAATCGACTGGAAACTCAACTGGCAAAACCACGAGAGAAGCGCGATTTCGAAAACTCGGGAACTCCCGGTGTCTCACCTCAACAATTCCATTCCCACACATTTGCCCTCTGCCCTCACAACGGCCGCATCGAAAACCCCCTACGTCGGTTGGACACCGTCAGTTACAACGTTTCAAAAACAATTATTTTACCGCAGAATCGTTTTACCAAGCGCCATCGCGCTTTTCGGGATGGATATCGCATCTACAGTTAATCCCAGGTCGTTGTATTCAGGGAATTGATGCGGTTATTCTGGTGAATTACGTACAGCCCCCGGCTCAATAAACGATATTTATTTTTTTACTTTTATTCTTTTGTTTGGGGTTGAAAAATAGAGAAATATTTGGACTGTTTTTCTTTTTTTTTTTTTTTCGTTTTGATTGTCGGTGATGAATAGATGGGAATTGTATTTGTGAGAATATTGGGAAAACAATGATGAGATCATTCAGCGTGAAACGCGCATTTTTCACGGCTGATCGGATTGCGCACAGGGGAATCCAAATTTCGTCAAACAATGGAGAACTTTTATTTGTTTTTATTGTATGTGACTAGAGTATGTAGGGCTCTCGGCTATTTTTCTGAGATTTATACGAGCGTTTTCGGTTGAGAGAGCACGCGAGTGTTTCGTCTTGAATGCGTGGCAGTACAAGGGGAAACTCTTAAAATCAATTGCACTCTCATCTCTATCAAATTTCTCTCGCAAGACATCAAGTCATTTTTATATCGCATCCTCCTGTCAAGTGCTGCAAACAATAACAAGTTGTCGGATTTTCTCATATTGATCCGCAGAAAACGAAAATTGAGAGGAAAAATATAGTTGAACTCCATAATTTTGGTGGAAGTCGATAATTGGCGGTAGTTTACGTGGCCAGAGCCTCACCGTGTTCAAAGAAATCTGATATAATCCCCCACCTCTTCCACATAAAATCTCGGGAATAAAATAAAATGCCTCATTCTTCATTTTCTCATTTATGATAATTGGCTATCGTGGGGGACACGAAATGGGAATGAGGGAAAAATATTTGCCAGGTAAAATATGAGAGTGAGCGTTTGAAGTAGTGTTTTTCATCTAATTGGTGCTGGCCTTTGAGTTCATTTAAAATCCCAGACAGAGGCACAAAAATATTTCCGAATACATGATGTGGAAATACCAAAGCATTTGGCGTGCAGCCTTTTGCCAAGAGACATTGGCCCGTTTGTTGCTGCCAGCAGGACGAGAAAAGGGTAAAACAGAGTTTCATTTCTCCTCAATTTTTATTTTTTACTCTAGCTTCTCTCTCTCTCGTTTTTTTTATCATCGTGATTGGTACGTGTATAGCTAGACGCCTGGGGATAAAAATTCGGTGGGCGTCGAGGCGTTGACAATATCTTTTGACGGGGGTATATGAACGGCGAATGCATTTGTAGGTGAGAGGCGAAAATCCTAGGGGTTTCCAAGTCGTACATCACCGCGGGGCCCTCAATATAATAATGAAAAGTGGAAAGGGAATTGATACAAAAGAAATAACGAGTATCCTCTGGTGGAGGATCGATAATGCGCTCAGCTTTTCTCGCCTCGGTGATGGGGAAAAATGGAGCTTCCACGCCTCAAGGAGAGGCATCAAGTGATACTATTCAACGTTTTGACTGGCTGCCGGATTATTTCGCTGTTAAATCTCAAAACAAGTCAATCTTTATCTCTGTTGAGTTATGGAATTCAACGTGTCGTGGAGTGGCTCGAGCTAGTGATTTTTCAACGTGTCTGAATTCTTTATCACAATATTAATATTCTGGGTTGAGGTGGGATGAATTTTCAACTGAATATGGATTTTTCATTTATTTTATTTACACGCTGTACATTCTTACGATGAGCACCTGATGCTGGGGCTGAACGAACATGCATTTTAAAAATAAGGATTTATAATTACTCCAAAGAATTCGTCTGCAAGAATAAATGATAAATTAATTAATATCGATTATTACAGTGATTTCTCATCATAAAAGGAGGAGAAGGGAAAGGGGGAAAATAATTCACGAGAAATTACGTGAATGATTTTTTCATTACACGTACTTCATTTTTTTTGAATAAATCATTTCTGTGCGTTTGTCATACGCAATACCCGAAAATCTATGAAAGAAAAAATTTTTTTTTTATTACCGAGCCGCACAGCACCTCAAACCCATGAAATATGGCTGGTGTGAAAACCCAGAATGTCACCATTTCGTGGACGAATATTTTTAATCTACCATGCGCGTATATGTTTGCACTGTCCACTGACTGTAAACCGTTGGAAATTGTTCCGCTTATTTTATCCATGACCAGAGCCAAAACCAAATGCCCACGAAAATGGTGACTGGCCATGTTACACAGGACAACAGTACGGATACCCGTAATGAGAGTTGTTTAGAGGCTAGGCCCAGTAATTACTGAAATTACTATGAAATTGCGGGTGGCAACCGCCGATGGGTGGTTACAGTCATGAAAATACATCGTACAACAATTTTTATTCACCGTAACGAGGTGAAACAGAGTGAACCACTCACGTTAATGGTAATTAGTGGAGTACTCGGATTAATTGAGTATTCATCGTACATTCTACCTTTTGACAAAAAAAAAAATTGCGGAGATATCGAATCCGGGGGATCAGTCGGAGATAAAATAACGATCTATCATTGGAGATTCGGGTAGATCATTCGATAGACTCGGTGCTGGTGGAATATTCGTTGGGGACGGTCCCCGGGGTGCAGCTTTATCGGGGAGACGTTCGTCTTGAGAAATGGGTATCAGACACGATAGCAGAACGGTGTGAGACCCTCTAATGGCAATTCACTCGACCTGAAGATGGGGTTCCATTCGATTGTACTAAATTTCAAGTTCACAATTTTCGTTAATCCTTCGAATTTTTTTCAATATCCGCATAAAATTTTTTTTAACAACATTCATCGTGTTAAATTTCCACTTTCCCTAAATACGTGGAAAATCCATTTTTCATTATATACGGTATTTTTTATAATAATGCATTTATTTGCAGAGCAAAAAAAAAATATTCCTAGGGGTAGTTTCAAAGTCCCAAGGCCATCTGCTTCCCCTTAATGCCAAATAAATCAGCTATTAGGGCTGTCCACACACCAGAACATTTTATTCTCCCACTATTTGAACAGAGGCTCACACTCCCCCTTCCCCCAAATCTTTGAAGATTCAAATCCCCACTCGACGATAAATATCCCAAAAACATCCGCATGTGTCGAATCCACTGATATCCCCCTCGATCTCTTATCTCAAATATTTAGTACAGCTTAACCACTTGTGAAGCTCTTTCTGAGTGTTGATGATTCTCACCATCGGGCCTGAGCCTGGGCCTGATCCCCAGTGTCCGACTGTTGCCGCGTGAACGAAATATTGATTTCACCAGTGACTCCCCCGGGGGGAAAAAGTATTGCGGAAGGATACGAGGGGTGCGAACGATTCTCTGCCCCCGTTATCACAGTGATACATCGTTGGGAAACAAATGTGATGTACGAGTTTGGCGCCATTTGTCGTGCAACCTGATTTCGGATGAGTAGTGCAGATTGAAACTAAAAATATTGCAATCCAAGTGGATTAACTGTCACAGTGAGTCCAATGAATTTGGCTCTTACCCTGGAATTACTCGGCAATATACACATCGAATCGTGTTACATCGAAAATACCCAATTTCACCGCACAGATTGCAAACTTTTCAACGAATTTTTTTTTTTCCCTTCCCTTTCCCCCATTTGCTGTTTCATTGGTTTCATATGCAGATGGGATTTAATGCTTTCCAGCACGATTGAGTTTTCAACTTTGTTGTAACATTGTTCACGCTTGAATTCATGATTGATGACTCAGTATCTGCATCTATAGGCTCTAAAGTAATTGACCTATTTTGCAAAAAAATTCATTCAGTCTTGAAAATATTGTCAATTGAGTTTAACGTAATCCCACGGTCACAGATTTTTTATTTCAGTCTCTCTGCTCCACGTCTGGATATATAATCAACAATTTCCAACGTTTTCCCGTATTATTCTTCATTTTATATTTTTCCCCGTGAGAAATGAATGAATTTTTCTTCTTTCAAACTTGTCGTTATGCAGTTCTCCGGGAAATAAAATTTCTAAAGTAACGCACTCCATTGTACAACTCGGAGAGAAAAAGTAAAACATTAAATTCCACAACCCTCTTCACCATGATATTATTCCTCACGCTCAGGTGAACGCATTTCCCGTGGACATACTACGAGAAATATTTTTTCTCACAAAATCTCGTGTTTCGCGTTACAAAGACCCGCATGAAATAAAAATGGCATCGCAAGCTGGGAAAATGAGAGTTCTCCGAAACGATAAAAAAAAAAATCTCCATTCCAAACAACTCGAAAATGAAATAATTGGGTTAATTACACGTTAATCACAACGAAAATTTCGCCAAGCGCAGCGCCGTTCAATAGCACTCGGAATCCGAAATCTCATTTTGCTCGGAATAAGAGTGAAATAGTTGAAAGGCAAAGGCAAATACTAGCCTGAATCGAAATGGATCTGCACTGAGGCGTCTAGTTCGCCCGCTTCAATCGATGTCAATGGATTAAGAGGAGATTAAATCCCTGAAAAGGGGTGAGGGCATTGATTTTGAGAGGTCAGAGGCCCTGAAACAACAGTGGTGTTTACCCCACTGAGCACCCACTGGAAAAGGGGTGAAGAGCAATAGAGGACTGAAAGAAAAAATGAAGAAATTTGTACCAAGAATGAACGATGAGAATGTGTACTCGACTTTGACGCTGGGGTCACGAGGTTTTCATCCAGACTCTGGTGTTTCCTCAAGGAACTGGTGTAGAGCATAAAGCTCCAAATGAAAGACGACGATGAAAGCAAGCCACGAGGAGGTACGGGGTCTTCGTCTTTTGTTGCAACTACCGGTAGTTTGATCTTTTCCTCACTTTTTCCTCACTTTTTCCTCACTTTTTACTCACTTTTTACTCACTTTTTACTCAAGGCGCAATCAATAATGCACCGTTGGAGTGCAGTGGGCTTCAATGATGTGGAAGTCAAAAAATAAAGTGAAAGGATGCGAAATAAATGGGTGGAACGCAGTGTCAAGGGGTTTTTGCCAATCTCACCTCGAACGAGCCAGAAAATTTTCCATTTCTCCAGGTGAAAAATATCGAGCCATCCCCTCGCGAGGTGTAAATCTAAACGATACGAGTTCAAGTCAAACGACGTGTAACATCGAGGGCATCATCGTACCAATATTGTTGAAGGTTAGATAGGCAGGAGGATCATTGGTCTGGAAAAGTCGCATCCGTGGAACAAAAGCATTCTCAGCGTTAACTCGAGTGAATACATCCATATTCTCAGTTACGTCTGTGACCCCGTGCTTCCTACATCCTCAGGAATTTCATCTTTTATTTAAGCACGTGGAAATACGCACTTGGCATATACTCGCAGCCCTCGGGGGTATGAGTGTCTCGTTTGTGTCAATACCAGATGGTTTTTCGGTATGCAAACTAGCGCCTTCCCGCATCCACATTTTTCGATACTCTGCGGTTTTCTCTGACACTCCCCCACGTTCACATTTTTTCCCTTTACTTCTATTTTATTTATTTTTTTTTTTCGAGATTCTTCCGTCGTCTCGCAGAGGATTCTCCTACTGTATGGCAGTATCTCGATATTGGAATGACGTGTGCAAATTTTGAATGCAATTTCTACTGAGCCTTCTACTTCACTCGGGAGAGAGAATTCATGATTCAAATTCGCGATGTGAGTCGAGTGTTTAATTGAGGGGTGGCATTATTTATCATGAAATATTGCATTACCGGTTACTTTGATTATATTCCCGAGTGATAACTTGTGATTAACAGACAATTAATACTTGATGGAGGAATTGAGATGCATTACCTCCGTCATCTTAAAAAATAGTCCGACACTTTTGTGGAAATAGGGACATTTGACACTGAAATCCCTGCGGTTTCTCGTGAGCCTTAAGTGGATTTCCGTAATCCGACTTTCCTCTACTTTCCACCCAACTCTCGTACGTACCTAATTTTCGATATATTCATCCCAATGTGCACGTGCAGAATGTTTAGAAAGCACGCGATCCTCAAACTTACCCAGGAATAAGTCCCAAAGAAAATCCAAAAGTTTGGGCACTGATCCCCCGATGTATGTCCTGAAGACATTTCTCAACTCTTTTTATCTCATTGGTGTAGTATTCGGGGGTGAGAAAGAGAGATCCGTAAAAAGTCGGAATATCGATGGAAATAACACAAAGGTAGAGAAAGTTTTTCGATGTGCTTGAGGAGAGGGTGAGTTTCTTCTTTTCGGAAGTCGGAAACAAACGTAGAGTATAAGAAAAGCAAAAATGCCAACGGCGTATCGCCCCCGTGACGTTAAATGCCCTGAGGAAGAGGAGAGGATACTGGTGGGTTGGGGGAGGGGGATAGTGGGGAGTCTAGGGGGAAGGAAATCCCCCGGAAGCATGGTCACACATATGAATTCACGTTATGACAGCACTGCATACACCTAAGATGGAGTGGTATAGCGGGTTGAAACTCGTGGTGAATAAAAGTGCTCGTATACCTCGAGGATGACGCGTCTGGATGTATAAAAGAAGAGGAGATGTACAAAGGAGGGATGGCAAAGGTCGGTGGTCTACTAGTCGGTGCATACATATTTTATGGAGCAATCACCACGTACCCTTATCTTCAGTTTGTTCAGCACTTGCAACTAGTCCAACTTGCCAACCCCCCATCGTCATCCAATCCCTCCTCTTCCTCATCTTCCTCATCTTTCTCATCTTCCTCCTTCTTCTCCACTTCCCGCTTTCTCCAGCGTTTACCTGATGCCTCATTAAAGAAAATAAGCTACAGCAAACTTTCTCTCAACCATACCTGCCCATTAATGAACAGTGGAAGAAGAAAAACTTGAAATTGTCTCGTTCTTCTCACCGTTACGTTCTCATCTTTATGTCTGTGCAACTGTCGCTTTTTCGGTTAATTATTGTTGATGATTTTTATGGTCGGGGGATGGGAATGCTGATTGAGCTCCATGGGCTCCTCATCATGTACTATTTCGGGGTTGGAAATTTACGATACAATATACAACTGTAAAGTTTCAGGGATAATTCGATGCTGCGAGAGGCAGCAAGTTTTGAGATTACTGGGGAATGGGTGGATGTGAATTTCTCTGGTACAGAATGTTTACGGTTTTAGTGTTTTGATGCTGTGGGAGACAGTGCGATTGGGTTTTGTCATTATGTGAGGCAGGAATTTGAGATTGCTGTGCGGCTGTTTCAATCACTGAAACACCGGATTAATTTATTTCCAAATTCTATTTCGATATCATCTGACTTTCACTCTAAAACTCTCTCGACAATTAGTAATTAAAATTTCAACTTAAATTTAGAGTGTAAGTTAAATACAGAAATAGAGGGAGAGAAAAAAAAATTTTTCCACGCAAATATTTTATGCTAGTCTCCCCACTAGTCAATCCCCCGCCATTTCCCAGGCCGAAAATCACCCCCAATGGCGAGAAGACAATAAAAAAACCGAGTAAAATAAAAAAAAAGTGTTGCAACTGGTAATTGTGATTCCGCAGAAAGTCTCGGATTCTCAAGTACTCGAATAGCCCTTCTTTGCGCCTCTTTCTCCTTCCTCACCTAGCTGAGAATGTTCAACGTTTACCAGTGTTAGTATCGCCCAATGGGAAAATAAGAAAGGGGTCGTGAAGAGGCAGTAGAAAAGAATGTAAAATGCATGGAAAATAGTCGTGTGTGGTAGGTCGTGGAGACCGGGTAATCGAGGCACTGAATGCGGGAATTAAAACGCTATTTTCAACACAAAGAGGACAGTTTACGCCAGCCTCAACTTTACCAGCTCTCAAGGCCCCTCCTCTTGCCACCTCTTACCACCCCCTTGTAACGCAGTGCCACTCTAGTTCTCGCTCTTTATTTTCTCCCCTTGGATATATATTTTTTTCAAACCCCACCCTGAGGCAGTCCTGGTAACCAGAACAGTCGCTGTAAGGTGGAGAAAGAGAATCGCCAACAACATCACTATCTTCACAATTTTTCTCATTCCCCTCGGTCCCTCAGTCCCTATGGCGTCTGCTTAATGAAGACTCCACCACTTTCCATTGTCCTATTCCCTTTATTTCACTACCACCCTGGCAATATGCGTTTATAGTTATACCACAACCACAATTGAAGTTCACTCTTCTTCCATTTATTGACACTAAAATTTGCATGCCATGCGTTTATTAAAAACATCCGTCCTAGTGCTACGATTGTTTTCTCTCACCGGTGACCTCGCATTTTTTTTTTCTTTTTTTCGCCTTTTATTTTGTGCGAATATTGTGGTATCAAAGAGCTTTCGATCCATTTATGTTTTTTAACCATTGATGTTATAAAAGTTTTATCGAGAGCCTCGGGGGCATTTGCCGAGCGGCCAGAGAGACTCGGTTCTTTTAGTGCAGCTTTTTGCTTTTTTTTTCGCCGTTTTTTTTTTTCAGGGAGACAAGTTTGAACGAAGTTGAGAGCGATGGATGGATCATTTTAATGAATGTTGGGAGTTTTTCGAGGGGGATTGATTAATTGGGTCTATGGGGAATTTTTGACTGATTTCAAACGATATTTTTACTGTCAGGCGTTTGACCATTGGTCATTCGTCAATAAGATCGCTCGATTGTCGTGTTTCATCGGAAAAATGAGAATTTCATGATGCCACCTCTTCCCTGATTATCACAATACGAAAGAGTAGTGCACGTGTCAGATAGAGGTGCACGTATAAATCCCAATACGACATAAATTGCGTTATCGCGGATTCGTACACGCCCAGTGGCCGTTCTCATATTTTCGTCTCGTACCTGCCCCTTGGATCCGACGGATCAACCGTCTTATCTTGCGAAACTTGCATGTACGTGTTTAGAATTTTCAAGGGGTTTGTTTCAAGAGAGAAAAAATAAACGAGAAGAGTAGAAAATTCCTGATCCATAATGCCCAACGGTACTCTCACCCGGCATCAGTTGGATTGCAGCCCAACTTTTTATTTTTTTCTTTCTTACAACCCAGAGGAAACACCGAGCGAGACACCGACGTGGCGATTATCGAGGACAATTGTCGTCTGGTTAGGTAGGAGGAAACTAATTATCCTCAGGGAGAATGGCCATCTGCCAGACCAGTCGTTTCATAATTGTCGTGTTCTCTGAATGCCATCATTCCTGCCAGGGACTCAAGTCTAAATACTTAACCGTGGATGGAGAAAAATTTCTCATAAAATTATAATGCAAGTCACTATATCCCAGAGATGGGCGAAGTCGAGGAAAATTTTCGAGGAAGAGGAATTGAGTTACATTTTCATGGGCAACAAAATGAGACGAATTTTTATTCTTCCTGGTGAATTCATGGTGGCAATTCATCTTCTATTTTATGCCTCATGTCTTTCTCGATACAGATGAAAAAAATGGCCGCTATGAGGTGATTTTATTCCGCATGAGACTGATAAAAAATGATATATCGATTTGTCGTGGAGATTCGGCCTTAATCCCTCTGTAGGAATGCCCATATTTTTATCTCTCTTAACAAGATATTCAGCCAATGTCTTTTCTCGATGGGTCTCTTTAATTTCGCATTACACGATTCGCTGAATGCTCTTTGATTCGATGTGTTTACGAGGATTTGAATAGCGTCGTACCGTCTCCACTTAAGATACCGAGGTATCCAAGGGGACCACAATTTCCCTCCAATAAAAGGGGGTAAAAAGGGAAGAAGCTACCGCCATCCCTTCAAAGACCAATTTCTTAATCTGATGATTGGTTGAGCGTGAACGTGGGGTATTTCCATAGCAACGGATAACTCAAACGATCTGGATAAAATCCCTGCCGTCATGACACAAATTCCGAGTTAAATCTTTTCCAAATTCCAGATCTAGTGATTTTTCACACTCAATCCCCAGAATTCTTGACCTTTTATTTCCTCCGAATTCCCTAGTTTTCCGGACAATTTAAATATCAAATAATTTCGTAATTAGAATCCCCAGAAAGTTAAATTGTCGCGATAAAATTTCGGGAATTCTGGGGGTTCTAGGGGGAGGAGAATAATGAATATCATTTGATGTTTTTGTTTAATAAATAGATGTGGAAAAATGAGTTATTGGTGAATTGGTGTCATTGACAACAGATTTTTACTGGAAAAAGAAATCTAGTTGAATTGGAAATGAGCATGTGGTCCAGCCCCTCTCCATCAGAAGGTACTGATACCGCTATATCTGACGTAAAACACGTGAAATGAAATTCTCGTTGATGGCGACGAGGAGCTAGTGAGAAAAAAAACTTGGCAGAGAAAATTTACGAGCTGCCATTTGACATAAGAATGAGCCTTTCTCGAGCTTTTACTCGCACACGACGAAACTTTTTACCCCCACCTCCCGCCCCTGAGAATCGTTTATTTTTTACAAGTCGGAAAATTTCCATATCGATCCTCACGAATATCTCGCACATTTTTCACGAGCTATTCAAGTGTCTCCCGCAGGAGAAACGAATGGTGTGGCAGACTGGACGGAAAATTCACCAACTTACGATATTTGAAATGGCGATTGGCTGGAGATGCGATTGGCAGACGCATTCCAACCGATAAGCTTATCGACTATATAACTTTCAATAGTTTTGATAGTTATGAAAATTGGCGGTGCACGGGTATTCGCGGGGAAATTTCAATGGCACTTGTTTTACCAAGGAATCAAGGGGGATCTAATTAGAGCACTAGGGATACTCAACGGTCTGGTGCGCTAATTGCAATGGCTAGTCTCGTTCTCGAGCCTCATTTCCAATTTAACACGTGGAGATATGTTCTCCTGAAACACGAGATCTGAAAATATAAAAATCGTTATTCAGAAAAATATCGTCAAGTACGATTTCAAAAGAGCGAATTTTGTGATTTTTCAAAGTGCATTATCAGCGCCTGGATGATCACCCAATTTCTCCTCCATTTTATTTATTTATTTTTTCACCATCTCCTTTGTTCCAGAAAATTTTCCGCTGTTTTGGTGTTTTTATTTTTTTTTTTGCGTTGAAACGTGGAGAATTTCGCGAACGATGTCAGTCCCCGGAGGCACTTTCTGACCAAACTGATTCACCCGGTGTGCATTCCCCTCCGCCTCTAACGACATCCCGGCAATTAAACAGCGAAACGACCCCCTCTCCCCCTACCACCCTGGTCAGTCAATTTATTCTCTCGGTGTGTACGCTCGATGGAGCACGCGGTGAAAAAGTGTATGTCAATAATTCGGTAATTGGTGCATTTGACCATGCACCGGAAAGCTCTCAGCTGCAACATTTTAACCGGTTGGTTTGCCGCTTGAAAAAGGAGGGAAGAGGACTATTTCATTCTTGATCATTAAAATTGAATGATCGAACTCACCTGCAGACGTTCGCTCGGTGTAATCAGGTCAGCGAAGTTGGACACGTGGTGGAAAGGGGCATGCCCGAGTCCGTGGAACGTACGGAATGCTCTCGGTGGATGGTGTGGCCTGCACGCACGCCAAAGTTCAACCCTGGGATTGTTAGCGGACATTCAGAACTTCTCACTCGTGGGTATTGCTTCCCTTTCAAAGTTCTTACCGTGTTACCCACTCCCATCCGGAACCCCACGCCTCTCGGTTAGAATTCTGTCTTCCCAACTGCTCCTCATATATAACTCCACCGACTGACCATCCAACACATCCGTCTTGGACCTTTTTTTTTATTCTATCCTCTTTTTTTTTTTGAAAACTTCTTACATTTCCTCCCGGTACCGCCCTCATGCGCCGAACCATCCAGAACGTGTCCCGTTCTGTTCGGTTGGCCACGTGAAAAATGGATACCTCGCACATATCGACGATTCAACTGTCACGGACTTTCGCGTTTTTCCCGGAAATTTTTTTTACTGAAAAATTGGCGCCCTAGAAGGGTAAATATTACGGCTGAAAATATTGTCAGCAAATATTGTGAACATTTGGGGCTTTCGGGGGAATTTTTATTTCCCGAAAATTCAGGGTTTTCTTCTTCGGAACATTCATAGCCGAAAGGTGATTTTTCCTGGTCTTTCCTTGTGTTTGCACCGGGCCAATATCAATCTAAAATTTATGGAGCAACTCGTGTAAAAATCCTGGGGGATAAAGGCAAATTTTCCGCGAGTAACTCGGGAAATTTATGATTCACGGCGATTCTCTTTCTACAAAAATTCACAAATATCGTAAGTCCGATGAAAATCGCGCTGCAACTCGATACAATTTATAGAATCAAGTGAAAAAAAATTATCAAAATACAAATTTAGCATAAAAAAATAGCACAAGTTATCGGGTAATTTTCGGAAAAGTTTTTCCCCGAGTTGAATATTCCGGTGCAACGTAAACTATTAGTGCATACAAATCAGTTCGCCCATATTTCCGAGAAATCAATATGAAGTTGGAGGATTGTTCGTGATTTCCTCAGTAGTTTTGGAATCAACGCAAATTTATCTGGCCGCCGAGGGCTCGTCGAGGGCCTTCCTTTTTTCGTTCTCGAGTTTTTGGTGCAGACCGGTAGGAAGGGATATAAACGTGGATTGAATCTGAAATTTCCGAAAGGTTTTTCATACCATCGGTTTACGTTGGTACTCACAGGCATGATTTTGACCGGCTGCCAAGTAAATCGCAATCAGATTCGATAAACGTGACTGATGCATCAGAATGAGTGAATGAGATATCACTGAAATATATTTCTTGAGGATTGACTCGATTGACTCGATCAGTTCGTAATCACTCAACATAATCTCGATAATTCGCGGATATTGAGGGTGAGGTGACTTAATATCCGGTTTAAATTTTTGTCAGACAGCTGATGCATCGACAATAATTCACGAGGAGCCATTGAAAGCCGCTCTAATGGCGAATGCAATGAACATTGTCTCACCTGTATTTAGGAGTAACATGGCTCGGGTAACTTGTGTTCACTCGGTATATCCCAGACACCCCGGCAGTAATTCGTTTAGTCCCGGCCGCTGCTTGAAGATTCATCGCCCGTGAGATATTCAACCCGTGGGCCAAACCATCCACGTTTCCAGGTGCCTGATTGTGAGACCAAAATGAGCGCCAGCCGTGTGTGTTAATGTCTATCCGTTTATGTTGCGGGAATCGTAATTGAATCACGGTACAGTAACAACTGGTTACGCTATCGATTTTGGGTTGAACCTCGGCTGTCTCGTTATACGGCACCATGAATTTACACCGCAGTATTAGAAATTCACGCCGAGTTAACGATTACCTTTATAAATCAGAATAATCAACACTCCAATTTATTACCCACAAATCGGTTTAGTTTTTCTATCGGTGGAATTACCAATTATTTATTTACCGATTCATTGAGAATGGATTTTAGAAATTACTTTCATTGGGCGACTGTTGGAAATTTACGAGTGGTTAAAGTTTCCAGTGATATCTCTAGTTATTCCTCGGAGTAATAAATTCATTGAATTATTCAAAAATAGATTGCACGGGACTAATTGAATCCTCAGAGTAGAATTTGCGTTTAATTTTCAATAAATCGAGTGTTCAATTCATCTTCTTCTCATCCATCGTTTCATTCTCCGCGTAATCCGGTAGATCCAGTCAAATGCGATTTTAAAATATCTCTTCATTACTTTATAATAACCTTTGGATTGGAATGAAATGAAAATTCGATTTTTTCTCATTATTCTCGGCGGCTGTTGGTGAAAGCCTTTGATGATACCGGGATATTTTTATCCGGCTATTCTTAAACAATTATGCTCCACAGTTAATGGAATAAAAACGGTTTAATTGTTTGGAAAATTCCATTCGTAATAGCTCAAAAGAACTGACATTACTTTTTCTCCATTTTTTTTTTCATTCATTTTCTGGTATATTTTTTTTTTACCTCTCTTTTACCGGCGTTGAGGTTTTGTCTGTTGCAACAATGACGACTTTTTTATATCTTTTCTTACGGGTGCCTGGGGCTTTGCACTAAGGGGGCAGAACGAGGCTCTTTTTGTTGGTCTGCAGTGTGGAATCTTCCGGTGAGTAGAATAAACGCCCAACTCACCCCCCGAGCTTTTGCTTTTGGCATTGGATTTGGGGTTGAAACCTTCCTCTCTTTTCTTAAAGCAAAAATACCCGGGATATCTCGTAATGAATTAGTGGAAAGCTTTTCCCTCGGATAAATCTTTCGTATCTTCTCTCCTGGAATGCAGATTCAATCTGATTGCATTCTCGGATCATTCTTTTCCCACAAGGCGAATAATCGTAATATTAAGGAAATCGATCTCGAAATCGATCTCGGAATATCTCGAAATCGATCTCGGAATATCTCGAAATATCTCGAAATATCTCGAATGACCGTAAAACGAAACCGAAACTTTGAGGAATGTGAGAAAAAAAAGAAAATCATGAAAATTTGGGAATGATTTTGAAAATCAAGAGATTTTGAATTATTGCAGAAATTTTTAATTGCCCCATCGGGACGATAACAATCGGCGATTATTCACTCGAAATTTGCGGTGCTCAATCAATCAGTCAATTATGAGCTGAGTAAACCGCGCAAGTACATTCACCTCATGAATATAGAGTACTCGTCAAACAAAATTCATCTAAAACATGTAATCTTCAGGTACGCACATGCCGATGGTCTGATACGATTTTATCGGTAAATATGTCAAGCTCCAGTGGTGCATATCGTCGGGCAGACAGCAATAACACTGTTGATAACTTCCGAGTGTACGTAAGACACGTTAATAAATATCTAATCGGTATTCGAGAGTAATGAAGTAATAAAGTTTTATGGAAATCTGGCGGCATGTACTCACCTGGTGGCCCGGGTGGGGGTGGCCAACTATGGAGATGTTCAATGAAAGTTTAAGTCAATTAGGCTTGCATTAGCGTTCAGTAGACATGACGCAGGAGGAAAAGAGCTATTGGAGAAAGTTCTGAAAGCTTTTAGTTTCCATTAACCATCAACACAAGTGACACTCGGTAATTGGGAATTAAACAATGTTCGTTTTATGGATGCATTTAACATATTTTATGTTATCGTCGTAAAAATGAACATTAATGGGGGAAATACGTGCACGACGAGACATTCTTTCGAAATATTTTACTACCAGTTCGTAAGAAATTCCAGTCACTCGACATTTTACTGGATTATCTAATAAATCTTTCTCATGTTGATATTATTAATTTCACCAATTCTCTCAAGAGTTTTATTCACTTTCAAACGACTAACGCCAAAATATATATATATCATTATAATTTTTGGAATATATGTTTTTCCATGGGAGGATCGATCGTTTCGAAAAAAAAATGCACCGATTTCCACCAAAAAAAAAAAAACAGCCGAAAGCCCGGGAAAATGGAGAGACAGAAGAATGAACAACGAACGAGTTGACGACGGAAATAGTAATAGAATCACGTGGCTGGACGACGAATAAAAAGAGCGGAAAAGAAAACTCGCGTGGGGTAAATGCATTGAAGAGAGGGTGGAATGGTCCTCCTGCAACTGAGGAAGAAAATAAAAAATAAAGGGGTTGGGTAGAAATAAAATGAGAGGAATAGAGAGCGAGTTGTATACCCCGTGAAGATGAATGGATAAGAGGAGTGGGACAGGATAAAATTTAATAACAATTTCTCAAATGAGAATTAGACGCTTTTCACCGACATTTGCCGGCTAGTCTCCACTGGAGTCTGCGGTTTTATTTAATATTAGCCCAGTTTCCAGGTTAAATTGTTGGTATGAGGAGGATGGTGAGGTAGGTCGAAGGGAACAGCTCGGAAATTTGCATCTTAATCGGGAACCCTATTACAGTAACGTCGTTGCAACCGTTGGGCTGGTATCCAAAACCCGGAAAATGTCGGCCAACCTATAAAAGCCATTGGTTGCCTTTGTACCCGAGTGTCAAGGAGAGATGGAAAATCGAGGTGTCGAAAGGTTTCATCCTATATATCTGGACGAAAACCGTGGATAATCGAAAACGATTCAGTCGGTGAATACCAATCCCTGATTGACTCCCATTGTTGTACCTCTATCACTCATTACTTCCGCTACCAATCGCTTCCGTTTTTCACCTAAAGTTTATTCCCGGCTTTTCCGATTATGATTTCTATTCAAGTGCACTCGGTTAAGTAGTCACTGGCTGTTGTCACTCTCAAAATCAATTGGTTAGCTTGGAAATCGAATTGTAATTCGCATGACGGGCGATTTCAATTTTTATCCGCTGTTTTTTCTTTTTTTTTGAATAAATGATTTTGAGAAAATATCTTTAGAGTCGATGGAAGGAAAAATTTTCCAATATTCTTGATGGTTACACGCGTTTGTAGCGAAATGTGGAAAACAAAAATTGAATGACCCATTGACCTGTCGTAAATATTTGATGCCGTTTGCAAATGGTTACGATTGAGAAGCATTTATATTCCTCCGCATAAAAGAAAGTATCGCACTCCCATATTTTTCCTGTATCTCAGTTATTATATTTCGAAAATAACAATAATACAGAGATACGATAATGTATTTTTAGGTCGATGTAATAAAAATTTATAGCTCAAGAGAGATGATAGTGAAGCAGAGACAATTAAATTGTTTCATCGGGTGATAAACCATTGAATAAACCTGAAGCATTTTCAATACGTGTTCACCCAGCGTTTTAGAATATTCAATTGATAATAATAATAATTCCCCGACCGCATATAAATAACTAGTCGAGATAATTTGCAACCGGTGAATAATAGATTTAGCATGTTGACGAAAAATTGAAAAGCTGATTGCACTCGTTATGCCAGTGAAACATAAACACTACATTTTAATGATTGATGATTGTAGCAATTTTACCAATTAGTGGATATGTACCAATACGGAATTAAATGGAACATGGAACTGTGGGCGCGATAAATAATTTGAAACGGTTGCATTTAAATCAGTATTACGATAAAACCAGGGGGAACAATTACGGTTACCATGAATTTATAAGAGCTATTTTTGGGTGGGGAGGAGGGGGAGGGCGGAGAAATGAAAATGCCGATTTAAATTTTCAACACTCGATTGGAGCCACTTAAATCGGGGGCTGAGGGTGATAACAGTTGGATAACCAATCACGGTGATTTATACGTACACTCTTTATTATTTTTCCAGGGATAAATTGTCGGTTTATTTTTCACCGTTCCAACAAGTGACACATTTGGTAATTGATAATTCACAACATTCAGCTCCACCGCAATTATTTCGAGTATCGAATACACCAGAAGACCTCTCCACGTAAACATGAATGGAAAATGCAAATTAAACGACTCGGAGGGAATTAAACAAATAAGAAGCGGTGATTGGTGAACAATCATTCAAACTCGTTGACACGTAATACAGTCGATAATTGAAGTCTCACGTTCTATTTGTCTCATGAAATTTGGCTTATCGTGATGCTGCATCGTGCGCTGAATTCTATTCACTGTGGGAAAATGGCACAGCTGCGAGCTGACTGTTCAAGTAAGAAGAGAAACTAATGGAGATCCTCAAACTTGGTTTCATTTCTGACATAGATTATTAGAAACTAAGAGAACAGCAAACAGTAGAGAGCAGCCCATCTGCCTAACTTTGATATGAGACTAAATTAAACTCTGTGGATGAGTTGTTGAAGGATCAACATGTTCGAGCGTCTTGTTTTCGATGAAAATAATGAAAGTTGTTTATAAAAATTTTAGTTTACTCGAATGGACTGACATTTGCAGTGCAGAGGAGAATATTTAATAGAGTTTTCAGAGAACTTGACGCTATTTGCGTCATCGTCGTGGGTGCTGTGTGATAGTTTCAGGAAATAGATACCACCGCTGACAATGCGGACCATCAACAGAGGTTCCCCGGTACTTGTCAAAGATTCTGTCAATACCAACTGTCATCTTCCATCCACAACGAAACCCTTCAATCACTAAAGTTGGTGCCACATCATTGCGCGTTATATATCAATGCAGTTACGATCCTCAACCGCAAATGTCATCAAGTTTCAACAATTTCCTGGACTTTACCTCTGCATCACTATTTCCGTCATATCTGGGCCGATGAACAATGAGACATCGCTCGTCAAGCGAAACCGGGTTATCACAGCTCAGAGTGATAAAAACAAAGGGACGGCGGGAAAAGAAGGATTACAAAAAAGAAAATGGCGAGAGCTGGAGTCTTCAGTGCGTTCAGAATGGGTGTGAAAAAAAGGTGGATCGATGCTCGTTTTACTCGTGCCTCGATGAATTTCTCGAATTAATTGGACGGCCGTTCTCGATGCCATCGCCATCGACGATAATTGCAGAGTGACGAACGACGAGTGCCGCAACTATTCGAAATACGGAGCACGTAGGACCCCCCGTTGTTGATGGGGGGCAATGGGGGGTTCTCGTTAATAACAGTCACTCGAACGAGCCCAGCTCTCGCGGTTATACTCTGGGTCACAATCCTGGGGCCAAGAGTGCATTTCCGGGTGAAGGGAAAACAATTGTCGCTACCAGCTCCACCATCTTTTTCGTGTACTTATTTTTCCGGGGGGAGGGGAAAACCATAAAATTATTTGTCTGCACATATCGATTAGCAAATAAATTGAATATGGGGTATATTCAATTTATCTACTGTTCGTGTTCCCTCGAACACCCACTTTTAACTTGAGATCACTCACTCCTCCAACAGGAAAAAATATTCCACCCGTAGAAAAAAATTTCTCTTATAAATTTCTGTGATTCGTCGAAACCCTTTAATTGCACTCAAGATAATTTAAAATGATCCTTCACCTCAGTACTAGCAGAATGTCACTCAGAAATTCCATTTCTCACCTCAATTGAACCTCATAAAATACTCACAAGTTGAAGTTAAAATGTGACTTACCTCCAGGCTACAGCGTGGATGTACATAAAAAAGTTTTAAGTGGAAAGAAAATACTTTCATTAAAGACTCCCAAGCACGGATTCACCCCAATTCCCCCATCGCTGCACACCTGTCTATGTGTTTCGAATTCCCCGAGTTGATGATGATTTTTCCACGTTATTGAAAAATCATTAAATATAAAAAGTTGAACCCATGGAAAATCTCATCTGCTAGCATCACGAGGGTTACGGAGGCGGCAAAGAGTAAAAATAAATAAATAAAATGCTGAAAACTCCGCAAGCTGGTAACATCGGCGAAGCTTCTAAAAGTATTGGCATAATTTCAGAAAAGTTTTTCTCCAAAGTTGCACATACCCAAGTGCACACGTAAATAAATATCGATCCCCTACCAATAACCGGATTGTCATTGTCCCCAGAAGTCTCACTGAATTTTTACCTCCCAAAGCTGAGATTTCTGGTGGATGCGTGACATGGCCTCGAGCCAAACACTGCGAATCCGCGTTAAAATCCATCGACAGAATACACTACACTCACACCAATGCCACTGTACTCCACATGGAGAATTTCCCCCCTCGTGTTTCCGGTTTTGTTGCTATTTTTTCATCATCATCAATTCTTTTTTACTATTCCTGCATTTTTTCCTTTATGCTCCGTGTTTACGGCGTTCATATCTTCGCGCGCTCATGTCCGTTGAAATATAAAGGAAATGCTGGGATTGGCGGAACAAACTCACATTGCGATTGTCCGATATACACAAAAGTTTGATTCCTATACGAGAATAAATCGTTTATGGAATTGAATGTATAATGGAATGGCTTTGCGCAATCAATAAAAAAAAAACCTCCACTCGAAATACACCCAGACACTATAATCAAATAATTTTTAATTCATCACGGTAATTAGAGGATTGGATTGAGCCAGTGAAATGTGTCATTTTCGACAGTCGCTGTATTAGCATTATCGACTCACCTCCGCTGATACCGATTACTCTCAGACATTTGCCACTGCATTATGTGCAATTCACCGTAATTAATATTGCATATTCGGTATGTGGGGATCAGCAGAAATGACTGAATCAATACCAGTAATTTCTCATTGAACGCGTTCAATATTCCGTCTAATTACAGCGGCCTGAATAATTCGCGTGAAACGTGACATCGGCGAAACAGACGATTTCTAATCAAGCTCAAAGAACTTTTTTCCTTCATCACCCTAAAACCTTTGTAGCTTCGATAGCTCCACTCACTGAAGACAACATGAAAGAGATGACAGTTTCATCAATGGCAGATGTCTCTGTACGCTATTCCGTAACTCAGAGTCCGAGCGAAGATTTGTATTTATTCGCGAGCTCTCGAGCGTATTTGTTCAAGGCCAGAGTAAACCTGTAGTGCCCCTTCAATGAAGACTGTGCAAACTTCCTACCCAGTGTATGAAGCCCTGATGTTTGGGTATAAATGTATACATATGTACAAAGTGACTTATCAGAGGAGCCCACTGGTGCATTCTCCATTAACGTAAAACGCAATGCAAAGATGAAGATAGTGTTGGTGTTTGCTAATCCTGAAAGAAGCAGCTAGAGGTAAAGAGGATAATGTTCCGGTGTTTTTAGCGTTTGACTCATTTATCAGATGTACGCTGAGTGCATCCTTTCGACTTTCCCTGTCGACAATTAAAAAATACACTCAGGATGGAATAAATTAATAGTTGAAAGATAGTTTATCTGCTCGAGTTTATGAGTTACGTCATTTGCGGATTATCCTGTTAATTAGTTACATGGTGAAGTTCATCCGTGATGAAGCGATATACAAATTACGGGGGAATAAGAGGGCAACCATGTTCCTTCTGTTCACGTTGAACCTTCCTTCAAGTGGAAAAGGCAGCTCTTGGCACAGTACCCCGGGACTTTATCGAATTTGAGTAGCACGATAATCAGATCAGACCTTGGCTCACAGAATATATTTATCAGCGTTAGGTAAGCAGCCTCTCGGTTCGATGAGAATGAGTGGGGATAGGTACCCTGAGAAATTTTGCCAAAGTGCCCGCTTAATTCTACCTTCTTCCTCGAAACTTCACGGTAATACAGTGAATCCACTTAGAATGTTTAACCATCACGTATTCAATCGATTGAAATTCACGTGAGACTTCCTTTACCGTGGCCAGTGTTCATTAAAATGTCTAATTCCATGACGATTCTATTGAGTAATCAGTAACTCGTGGCTTATTTTTCAGGTGGATCTGTCAATGAGGCGGGGGTTTTTGCTCTGCGTGGGAGACAGGAGGGCAGTAGGAGATCTAGAAGAACCACTACAAGCACACAGAAAACGACCGCCTTAGCCGTTGCTCCGACAACACTCACCTCAACATCTGAGGATGTTGCTCGGCCCGCAGCACTTCTCGCACCAGATGATCAAACATGGTTTGTCGCTTCTACTCCGGCACCCGAAAACTTTCCGTTATCAATAGGCACTTCGAGACTACCACCACTTGAAATTGTTGTCAAACCAGCGGACAAAGTCATTTTGCCGTGTGAATTGGGTGGAAACTATTCCACGCTACTACCAATCACCAGGTAATCATCTCCACAAATAAGTCTTCCTCAAGTATTAAAAAAAAAATAGTAAAAAAAATTCTCATCTCTTGATCAATCGATTTACGATTTTGTTGTTGATTAATGATTCAATAATTCATTAAGTCGTGAACACCGGGAGTAAAATTCGGGGGTTATATTTAATTAGATATCTCGAGTGTTTTCATTTTGAAAATAATGGTACGTCGATATGCAGCAGGAGTTATCGAGTACGACCTGCCAAGTGGCTGCACAATGACACACCAGTTGACATGATAACAATAAATACGGAGAAGGAGATAAGTGGTACGGGTCACAGGTACATCGGGGACTTAATCTCAGCATCTCTGCACATCGATAATGCTAGACTGGAGGATGATGGCCTGTGGAAATGCATCATAGAGACCGATCGTGGAGAGCTACTCGCTGGAAGACTGGTGAAACTTGTCATTCTCGGTAAGCTAAAGAATCACTCCTCCACTGTTTTCCTATTTCTTATCGGGCTATTGATTCACCAATGGATATTCCAGACTGCTTTCGTGCTACTGAAGTACAGTTCGATCACTTCGTTAAACTGTCTCGGATTGACATTGATGGATGATACACGTAGCAATAACAATCCTCACTCCTCTCAATTCGAGGGGTTGCTATTTTTCAAATATATATCTGTGAACTCGCCTTGTACACCGATAAATCTCGGTAATTCGTGTACTCCATAAAATCAGTCAATCCTTAACGGTTAAAAAAGTCCTTTCATTTCTCACGAGAACGATTTTTCTCTGGTTTCTTTAAAAAAAAATGTCGCTATGTTGGAAACATCGGGTTCAAGACAATTTTTCTTTGTCCCTGTCATATTCTTCGTTATATTTATCGTAACAGCTGAGTGGACAGATCCAATGCTAAATAATTCTGATATCCCGTTGCACCGTGATTTAAATTAAAAGTCCAAGTGCGGTACGTGAAACGGCTGTTGTGGATTTTTTTTTTTAACCGAACCTTCTACCAATATTACCCCATGCATATTAATTCACGTCACTGAATCACGACCCGGTGAACGTATATTTCCTGGGAAAATATTTTTTCTTCTGTTTAGAGAGTTTATATTGAATTTGAAATGCCTTCTGCTTTATGGTGTATTTCTATAAGAAATAAATCATACAAATTGTGATTCAGTTTTCTTTTCTTTGAGGTAAGAAATGCTTGAGCTGCGGCTTCTCTATTTTTACTCGACATGACTTTTCTCGCAATATGAAATATCGGTCGGCCATTCGTCTCTTGTCGAATAGTAAATATCTTGTTTATTTTGGATTATAATGTGAGAACGATTTATTTTCCATTGCGTTTCGTGAATCTCGCGTTCAATTCCAATCCAGTAATAATCTTACATGACTAGTCACTGCTGATCGTTAGTCTATTTAGCAATCAGTGGTCATTGGCCATCAACTGACCATTCATTATCGAGATCTTCGACCTGTAATTAACAGTGCTACATCGTGTTTGCTGGGATAAACCTAAGGTATGAGGGCTGAACAATCATGTTTGATAAATCAGTCATACGTACTACTGCTTCTGGCGGATTCTCTTACGATCAATTAAATGATCCATTTGGCTGATTCATCGCTCCATTAATTTCAAACCGATGGGGAGTTTTTTTTTTCCCCCTTGTTTTTATGCACCAACAATATTCAATGGTAAATTTGCGTTTCCGGTTTTATTTGAGGTTTCAATGGATTTTATGGAGTTTAATTCAATTTGGGTGGAGCACTTTGGTGCAGTATCACTTTCGAGTTATTGTTCAGTCATTTTTCCTCTCATTTTTCGACGTTTTATTTTTAGTTTTTGCATGTCCAATAGAGCGGAAAATTTCTGTTGAACATGAAATTTTGTGGGAAAATTCAATAATCTGACGATTTTCACGAGAAAAATCTTTTATTATCCAATTTTCGTGGGAAAGAAATTCATTGGATTTTTATTTCTACACTGAGAGAAATATTCAATAAAAATTACGTGTATTTTCCGTAATTCTGGAGCGAAATGGGGTTGTCGAAAATTTTACGGAACTGTCACGTAATTTTTATCTAAAGTCACGGAAATTTTCCGCGGTGTTCCGTAATTTTTATCTGAATAATCGGTCAAAAATAACGATACCGTCATTTAAATTTTTCGAATGAACTCCGTAATCGGTAAGTGAACTGAAAGTTCCGTAATTTTTCCTAAATATTTCTCTCCGTGTATCAGCGCTGGTTAATGAAATATTCGGTGTTTTGGATTATAAAAAATTTTTCAATTTTCACAAATTTTTAACGCTCTCGGTAGGGAGCGGTCAAGTGAATGGTGAGCTTGCGATCCTTGTCTGCCTGTCATTTCAACAGAGAGCACTCACCACTTTACGACACTCCTATATCCAAGATTCTTCAATGGTCCAGACAAGAGCTCACGCAACATCCGTCCATCCGATCACGTGAGCTCTCACCAACTTTTACCCCGGTCTATTGAGTTTGCTCAGACTGATGTGTCTCCAAAATGGCCGCCACGAGAGTGCTTCTATTTATTCTTCATCCTACATTTCATTGGAGGCTAATGGGACAGAAGTGTGACACAGAAAATCACTCGTTCGAATTAATTCCACAGGAACAAAAAAAAAATAAACGAGAACGGAAAACGCCTTTCGGATCATTCAAAAGTGGATGGATGAGCGAACTGTTAATGCACACCACTTCAGCCTATATTTCTACTTTTATTTCTCTACTCTCATCATTTTATCACTCCATTATCGCGAATCGGTGATAAAAGGAATGCGCCACAGGTGCTAATGCGGAATGCCCTAAATAATGTAAGTGAACATTCAGATCTTGGGGACGTCACGGAATTCATGTAAAAATACTTCCAATTAAAATAATTGAACAAAAACAATTTACTCAACGCGAATGCACCCATCGCAATTCGTTTTCGTCAACTTGGCTTAAACGAAATTAGAATTAAACGTTTTCCCTGCACTCGCTAAGCAAACATTTGCATTTAAAAAGAAAATCCTGGGGACTCAGTCGTAATTCGAAAAGGGGAGAGCTGAAATATTCGATGCTGTCTCGTACATTATCAGTCTGTCCTTAGCCAACTCGAGTCGTGCAAAGTTACGCCCCATGATAAATAGATAGACGATATAAATCTCTCGAGATTGAGTCACCGTGACTTCATTTACTTGACAGACGATTATCGGTATGACACTGCGGCAACATTTCGAGGGGGAGGGCAATCACGTTGAGTGCGTTCGACTCATTAAGCCATTATCCACATGCAAAGAGTTAATTTGTAAGAGTGGACAGTGAATGGAGGGATTGGACAAATGTATTCGACTCTATTCAATGGCTCCCTCATAATGCACGTATTGTTGATTGAGAATGGATTTTGGTTATGATGGACAGTGCAATCTCCAAATGTCTATTTATTTTTTTGACAATTGATTGATAATGGGGCCTGATTGAATGGAGGCAGAAGACCTCCAGAACCTGTGGTCACTGTAATCGCAGCTGTTCGAAGCTTTTCGCAGCTTTTCAATTTTTATTTTTACTATCGGTCATTTATACCACGCGCTTTTACCCTGAACAGGGCTATCCCATGTTTATCTAGGAAAATCCTTGGGAAATAAAAAAAAAAGGGAACTATCCAGACGTGTATAACTTGCACTCACCGGAAGTGGCTGGAGAAGGTGTGATTCAGACGGGAGCGATATGGGTGAGTGGCTCTACCACTGGGGTAAAACGTTTTGCACGTTTTCTCGATGGAAAAAGGCAGTGCCCTCCACCCACCACCCACTGGGTGGAAATGGTGGGTGGGAAAAACGGTGTGGGAGAGAGTGAGCCTCTGAAGTGAATCGTTTCCGCGGCTTCCGATACCTCGTCGAAGAAAACGAGCTCCCGTATGTTCGGTTTCTCGAGATAAACGTTGACGGCGTAATATACGGAAAGTGTTCCGTCAGCATGGATTAATGGATGTGCCCCCGTGGAACGATTCCAGGGCCTCGGGTTGTAGCGGAATAGACCAGGGGTGAATTTGTGCCGATGGTGGTGGTGAGGGATGGGGAGTTGTAAGAGGAGTTAGTTGGGGATAAAAAGAAGAACCGATAAAAAAGATAGGAGATGGAAAAAAAAAAGCCCGTGGAATGTGATGGCGTGTGGATTTTATACCTCCGAATTGTGGAGAGAAAGTACGGAGAGGAGAGAAACCGGTGAAAGCTAATCTTTCCGGGCCAGAAACAGCATTTTGCGAGTAAAGTCGATTGAACGCGCTCATGCGTGTCTGGGATATGGGAGAATCCAGTGGGTCCATTGCTCCAGCTGAATCAAGGATCTTGTCTATTTATTGCTCTTTTCCCCTATGGTGAACACTCGGGTCATTATCGCGGGAGATGTTGGTCGCTGTCTAGGGAGAAATAGTGGCCCTGATTGGATTAGCACATGTATTACTGCTATTTCGGAAGATTCATGGACGACGGGTACTTATTTATACTGAAGAGCCAATGAAATGTAGGGGGTATTGATTGCGAGGGATTGCACCCTCTTCATTCCTGATTGCTTAGGAATTTCGGGGGGAAATTGTTGGAATGGAAAATTTCCATAGCAACCCTATATTAAATTCTTCTTTAAGGGAATATTTTTTAGAGAATTACAGCTTTAGGAATTCTAAACAATCCCGAGGAATAGAAGAAAATTTACCGATTGAATTGATATCGGAAAAGTCTTATCGTACTCATAACTTGGATGGACTACAGAATTTCTACGTTCAAGGGCAACAGCTGTTCCTAATTGGAAAATCGATAATACCTTTTGGACCTGGACGCCGGATTTCTCGTGTGTAATGTCAAACATTTTCGAGTAGTTCCGGTACATTCTAGGGGATTTTTTATATCGATATTCATTCGAGGAAATTTCACTGAATCTTCTTTATGGAATTTAATGGTCATTAATTACTGGTTTATCGGAGAAATCGTAATTTTTAGTGATAAGGCGTGTGTGGCCTACATCTGGTCTCGGTATCTTGTCGCAACCGGTGATATAAAAAATACACGGAAATAAGAGAGGGAATGGAAATAACCGGGATGAGAGGGACATTTGGCTTTTGTGTATGGAATCTTCTCTCACTCGTACTGTGGGGACTTCCTCTTGAATATTTAACATTTCGCTCGGCGAGTTACAAGAATGTTGAGGAAGGATAGTCGGTGCGCGGTTGCACATATTGCCGCATACATATTTGCATGGCCCAGTTGCTCACGCGCTACCCGGTGACTCTTCGCATATATGAATTGTGAACAAACATGTACTTCCATTATTTTTTTATCCTTTTTTAAATAACCACCTCTTTCTCCACCCGCAACGAACCAATTTTCGTTATAAATTTTCACCTACAAGGAGTGTCTAAACACCAACGAAAAATTCAACGGAATGAGAATTTGAACGCCGTTTCACCGGCAAATATTTAATGTCGGCTTTTAAAGATAAAAAAGTCGGGAATAGTTCATAGCATTTCTCACAAAGGATTCAATAAAACTCGGGGCAAATAGGAGAAATAATTCTACCGGTATGTCGCAGAATAAAAATCTAATATCAAGTGGAGGAAATACAGGGGAAAAACTTTCGCGGTATGAAAAAGAACTTTTTAAATTCTCGGAAATTTCTAATAATTTTGGTTTTAATGAATGAAAAACAAATTCAATTCTCTGAATTTATTTTTTTTTATTTACTAGTTTCAATACATATTTTTCTGTAATACCATTTTTATTTTAACAGCGCAAGTTTTTCATTCGGTGAGAAATTGAAATGGAGAAACTGTCAAAAACCGCATCGTGTTCCAGGCTCATCCCCAATTCTCAACACCCACCTCCGGATATTGTGAAATTTTACAAAGTACCTCGGGTACTGGAGGGACAAGTTTTGGAAGGGAAGAAAGAGGACTCAAACGAGGGATAGAGGAGGACGAAACGATGCACCACGTGCGCCAAATGTGCTTCGAAGAGGCGTTGGCAAGCACCAGTGTTAGGGTCGAGAACAGTAGACGTTATGTGTTCGTATTAACACCTGGTGTACACTCGTCCAGACTGTCCGGATTGTACTTTTTTTTTTCCTCCCCGAGAAACCGTGACATTTCCCCGGGTTTTCTTCGGACCGGTGGTGATATCGGGAGTAGATGGGATGTAGGGTTCTTGGGATGACACCAGGAGTGTCGTTACACCCTGGCTGATGGTGTTGGTGGTGATGGTAGCTTTCTTTCCCCAGGACAACGGCTTCGACATTGCAGGGGTACCTCGAGTCCGGCTCGTTGAACGTTAAATAATTCGTGGCACCGGCTGGTGAAACTCCGACGTGTACACGTTTAACTTTCATCCCTCCGCGATTTCATAGGTATTCAGGCGTGACTTGGAGACAATACGAATTTTTCCGGGGACAATTTAAAAATACTCCTATAAATATTCCTCCGATATATTACCCTCCCCTTCCTCTCTGTACCCAATTAATTATAAATAATTATTAATTGAAAATTTTAGACGAATTGTACGAAATTAAATTTGGATTCGGAGAAAATTCTTTGGATTTTTTGTAAATAATTATCGGTTAAATATTTTTCTACACTTGTTTCCGGGGCATTGGTATATCGTTCTGTGAATTTTATTTTATCAAAGGACTGCGGTAATACGATAAATCGTTGATTACGATCTAGCTAAAGGGATCATGGCTCATGGATGATTCTCGGTATCACGTTTGATTCAAGTTTGAAATTTTAAGCCACTAGGGAATATGCCGTCGTTTAGTTTACATTTCCCCACACGTGCTCGGGTTCAGAGGTAAACCTTTATATAAACGACACGGGGATCCCCCGGAGACAGTGTTTCCCAACTAACCAATTATTGGAGAGTCTGTATATATTTCTACAAGGCTAAATAACATTTCAACTCTCGGTTCTCATGAGTACATACTCGTGAAATTAATGTTGAGTGGCTTTCAAGGGAAAGCGCTTCAAAGCACTTTTTTTTTTCATGCTGCGGAGAGCGGTTCTGCACGGTGAATTTAATGTTGTGTTTATTCTCAACATGTGTGCATCATTCTCTGTGAGATATCTTGATTTAAAATGGATATTTGGTTGTAACTTTATAGTCGGGATATGGTATCACCAAGTCTCCTATTTACCATTTGTTAAATTTAATTTTCCACTAACATACAATTATACAATTGTTAACCCTTTCTTTTCAAGTTTCCATCTATGATTTACTTCCACGAAAATCATCTGCATAATTGAATACGGGTTTGAGCTGTCTGAAATGTTATTAATTTTCCATTTACTTTGAAATATTTCATCAGAGAGAATTTACTTTCCTGTTTATTCTGTGGGCACGTGTACGTGTCCCAACGCAGGCGAAGAGGTGATTTAAGATGGATATTTCGGTATTGTCCAGCGGCGAGGATAAATTATCCCCAATCTCTGATTTATTCCTGAAGAATTTCCCTCACCCTTAAGGTGAAACAATAAAATACGATAGAGCAATTTAGTCTCGTACATATACCACAACAGCCCCCCAGGAAACTTTACGAGCCATTCGTGTTTCAGAGGCGCCACGGGGGACTTATCTTCTGATAGATAGCCGACGTTTGGACCCAGGAAATCAGTTTGTACCCGTGAAGGAGGGCTCAGACCTGACACTGGAATGCGCTGCTGAGGGTGGCAATCCACCTTCAATCTTGTCCTGGGGTATGACACTCTCTCAAACAACACTTGATGGACCCGAACAGCCACCGGACAATCTCACTGTTGTACCATCAGCACGAGCTGGTCACAGTGGTGCACATCTCAAGGTACTGAGGGGACATCACAATGCAACGATTATATGTACGGCACGCCATGTCACATTGACAATGCCGTTGAATGCAAGCATACTCCTTGATGTTCAGTGTAAGTACCCATTATCGATCGCATTGGTGAAATGCCAAGCGTTGTTGCTGTTTATGATAACATCGGGTCAGAGATAACCAAGTGGTCTCTCAATTTTGGGGTACCTTTGTTGCACCAATCAGAGCCCTCATGTATTCAGTTAAACATTTTTTCTTCATCCGATCAGAACTGAGTATTTGGTAATAATTACTCATTTACGGTAATGTTACCGAAATAATTACCACAGCTGGGTAATAATTGCCGGTTAATTGATTAATAATGGAAATCATCAATTGGCAGAGATATTGAGTGTCCTCCATTTTGAATTCGATTTGTCATCTCGAGTAGTCTGAATGAAATTCTCCCCATCTCATATCTACCCCAAGATAATATCCGCGAAATGAGAATATTGCGGCTGGTTTAAATGGAAATTTAATGAAATTTCACTGTAATAGCTGGGTTTTAATGAAGATTCACGTCCAACAAAGATTTTAATGTAATACAATTCATCGCCATGAGGGTTGAATTGCGAGGCGCTGGGTAGAGCAGAGCCGAATTTGATGGATATTAACAAAAACACTTCACTCGTGTATTGCAGTTCGACTTGGATGTAAATTTTAATCGCGTTTACACGGGTTAATTACGTGATTAAACACAATATGATGCAATAGAGCAGGCGTCCATTATTAGAGGAGAAATGAGCATTCAAATATTGACGTAAAGCTGCGGTGCTTCTGGATCTCCCGTCATATTAACAATTCCAGTGCAATCTTTACTCGAAAACATATTATAGGGGCGATGATGTTTCATATCGGTACCGACTGCACTTGATTGATCAATTATACTCCCTAATTAACCCATCGTAAATCAATTTTAATATTAATTAAAAATTTTTTGAATAAGTGAAATATATTCAGAAGAATCGGAAAATTTATTATCATTATTCATTAAAAAAATGAATTTTATTAACTGCCCGGGTAAAAAAAAATGTCAACGGAATATTTTTTTCAAATTTTCAAAAAAAAACTGGAAAACTGGTCAGAAAATTTTTTTTTGAAACAAAAAAAAATTGGGAGACAAGACAATTGTTTTTTTGGGAAACATTTTGAAAAATTTTTCAAAAATTTATTTCGGAAAATTCTTTTTATAATTTTCTAGAAATTTTTGCGAATATAATTTTTCTTTTAATTATACTGTTGTTTTCTTACTTTTTTGATTTTCCATATTCTCAAAAAAATACGCCATCTAAATTATAAAAAAAAATTTCCTATTCAAATTGTTGAAAAATTGTTCAATTTTATTTTGTTTCATAAAAAAAATTTTCTGAAAACTTTTCCAGAAATTTTTAAAAAATTTTCAAAAAATATTCCGATTACAATTTTTTTTTACCCAATTGCCCTCCATATCATGAACAATATATCAATATATCAAATATATTGTATTGTTATATATTTTATTTATCAAATGCATTTTTGCGGGTAAAGTGCTCCGTACAGTGAACCTAAAACTCCGAGTCCTGATCCTACAATAAAGCATCAAAACATATTAAAAAAAAAAAAAAGAAGTGAAATCACTACCGGTAAATCTGGAGAATTGATACCCCGAAGACCGTAAAAACGTGCATGCCCCCATAACCCCTTATTTGAGTACTTTCCCCTTACTCCGCGGAGTCCACACCATAAAACCATTTCAGTGCCCCTCAACCAACTTTACATCAACTACCACTGGGGTTACACCATCTAAATTCCCCGTGACTCGTCGAAATTGAAATATAAGTTTAATTAAAGCCAGATCTGCGCAGTGTGGACTCCATAACTCACCTTGAGCCAAGTATACCCGATACTTGTACCTCGGGGTTTGTATTATACCTTGCAGTTTATTTTCTCCACCTCTTTTCACTACTTACTCCCAGGCGGCAGGTTTCCACAGATCCCTCAGCCCATTCCTCCCCCCATACCCTCCACCTGTAGTATCGAACCAGGGAAAGCCTTATAAGCACAGCCAGTAGTTTCCGCGGCAGTTTTCTGGAAAACTTGACGGTGCCAGGGATTAACTCTTGCAACGAGAACAAAAACGCCAAGTGCTCGAAGAACGCGACTCGCGAGTTCCTCGGGTGTTCGAGGTGAAAAGAGGATAGCAAAAAAGAAAGAAAGCATAAGGTTTTTCTCTCACAAGACTGGAAAACGCATATACATCACTCCACCGGTTTCTTCTTATTCCGTTAGCCATCCTTTTCAACGCTCCCGAGCGCATCGTCTACTTCTTCTTTCACTTTATAGTACCTCTCTTTTAACGACTATTTTCAGCGTCTCCCATCCTCCCGCGATCATCTTGTCGCTCGTCTCCAACTCGTTCTTCTTATTTCTCCCATGTCTTCTCTATTTTTTTAAACCCATTACGCTGCATAAAACTGTCGTACCTCTCTTGGCAAAGTAATTTCTCAGTAATACCGCTTTATTGCAGTCTCAACTGCTTGATCACTTGACGTGAATTCTTTTGATGGCACATGATATATCGGTAGATACTTTGAATTTAACTGTCTCCAGTTAAACTCGGTGATGAACACGAATTTCACGGATGATTTGTCACTGCATTGATATATGCGGGTCATCCGATCTTCTGATCGGTTATACGGGCGGTTCATCGTTATTGCAACAAT
The DNA here is from genome assembly GCF_000806365.1 of Fopius arisanus. Lineage (NCBI taxonomy): Eukaryota > Metazoa > Arthropoda > Insecta > Hymenoptera > Braconidae > Fopius > Fopius arisanus. The sequence goes on along the minus strand of NW_011887763.1, from coordinate 538,314 downwards.
TTTTGTTGCTGTTGTTCACTCCATTCGTATTCAGTGATTTTATGAGGGCTGGGATTTTATAAGCGAGATATCACCCTCTCACCTGATTGGGCGGTGCGATAAGTGCGTTTTTCAGGAGAAATTGAAGCCACTATAATGCTATAAATTACCAGAGAAATTGAGGATGATGAGAGACTTGAGAGAATCTATTTCTATGGTAAGGGGAAAATATCCGTGGAATAAGCCGTCGTTGGGGCTGATAGGGAAGTCCTGAGGATGATGAAATTAGGTGGGGTAATTATGGTACTCTATGTTCAAGTTCTTTCATGTGTATGAAAGATGAATAGTGCAATAGCTAATTTTTTTCGTTGAAAATTATTTTTATTTCGATAAAAAAAGCAAATTGGCTGGGATATTTCTGTATTTCTGTATTTCATTTTCTCGTTGGATTCATAGAGCCTTGGGATAGGTGCAGCTTGACCCAGATATCATTGAGCGGGATAAATTCACTCGCAAATTGAATACAATTGTTACTCAAAGAAAGTAATGAATCGAGTTTGCTCGGTGCAGTTGAAGTGCAGTTTTCTTGTCTTGTGAGAACAAGTTTGCTTGTCATTTTTTTTTTCTCGTGATTACTTAGCTCGGAGATGGTGAAAATAATCCTTGGGAATATCTTCGTAATGGTGATGCTTCTGCTGCATGTCAATGTCATTCACAATGAACGATTTTATTATAGTTAAACAGACGCTTGGAGCAAGCAGTTTAGCTCAACCCGAGCCATAGTTGCCTCCTTCAGTGGGTCTCGTGTTTTGCTATTCACGTCAGAGCCTGGCTTACACTCGATCAATCATATTCAAATCTACCGCGACAGTACACTCACTTGAACCGGTATATTATCCTTGTAGTTGGAAAACGTGCTCAGCTGGCGTTGATACTTGTTCGAGTACCTTTACCGCATCTCTTCCGATTTTTTTACAAAGGCATGGAGGCAGATTTCACATTGAAACGCATTTTTTTTCTCTACTTGCATTTCAGACATTAAATTAAATATATTCACTATAAATTTCTAATTCATCTCGATCTGGAGAAGGAACTATAGGAAAAGAAAAAAGGAATTGATCGAATCATTTTTTGGTGAGATTCTTTTTTAACAACAAAATAATGTAATAATTCAAAAGATATTTTATTTAAAACGGTGAGACTTTGAGTTACACCCGGATTTTCAACAAAGAGAATTTATTTTCAAATATTACGCAAAAAAAAATGATTTTGTCTAAAGCCTGATAGATTCTTTAGCCGTGGATATCTAGTCCTTTGTGCGTTTGATGTAAATCCTCCGGGTCTCTCTAGGACTCTGACAAATTCCAATTTGCCCTTGCTCTCCGTTAATTCCCGAAACTCAGTTGATCTATTTGTGCGATGTTTTTTTTTTCCGGATCTCTTCGGTCCCACAGGAGAGAAAATTCAGGAAAGAGTGCGGAGATGAGTTCGATTCGCGTGAGTTTGCTGATCGAGTTAGGACCCGAAAGTTGGTGAAGAGTACGTGGCATTTTTCCTCGAGCCAAGGGTTCTCCGTAATTGATTTACGAGCCCTTTGTCGATGGGCTACAGCTGATGAGATGACAGCGGAAGGCGAGAAAATATTAACGGCAATATTGAATATTGCGGAGTGATGGGGTGGGGCAGATGTATTTTTATAAACGAATCATTCAAAATTATTGCTAGAAGAATAATCCTGATGTTAACGAATCAGTCGATTCGCTCCTCATAAAAATCCTTCAGAAATTCCCAATTCCTTCTGCTATTTCTCGAGTGTGAAACTCTGAAGCAATACCTAACTCACGAGTATCATGAACTCACCATCAAAAACCCGTTGGAGTTTCTCGAGGAGGAATGAGAAATTCCTGGTGATTTTTCCTCAACAAAATTACCCGTGGCAATCTTTTCTCTCCAGTTGTGTGCACCAGTGTTTGTACACGACGGAGTTAGATACGCTAGGGGGTCGAGCGACCTCTCGGCATCCTGGCATTTGCTATAAACTCGTGAAAAGTAAATAACGTGCACCAGTGAAAAAAAAAACACCCCCAACCCAAAAAAAAAAATAGCCAGAGAATGAAAAACATTCTTCATGAGGAGACGTGAGACTGATTGACACATATATATTGAGCTATCCAATTCTAAAGTGATGCGATTGTTGATAACAATATCCATCCGAGTGAATAGTGAACTGAACTCCAATGAGTTGACGAAAATAAATCCGAAACTTTTGCAGTATCCATTGATTTTCCAATTCAATAGTCAACTTTATATTCGCACTATAAAAAATGTTCAAGTGATGAGTGGGAAATATTTCTGGATAAACAGTAAATAGCCAAATGTTGAGGAAATTTGAAAGAACTAATTGGCGAGCTGGAATTGTTGATAAGAATACCGAGCTGAATGAAGAGGAAAATAAATTGAAATGAGTTGGCAAGAGTAAATCAGAGAAAGTTTCTCATCCTTGATGAAAATGTCTCGTCTTGGGTTTCCGAGTTTAATACCGATTTACATGTTTCTCAAAGTGTTACCCGGAAGCTACTCGCACGGCTTAGTAAGTCTATCCCTTAAGTGGAAAACTAAAGTCCCACTCCCTCCATCTCTGCTGTTCGTCAGTTTGGTATCTCATTTCATTTCACTATCCACTTGAGGTTTACTTTCTACGTTTAACGTCCTTTACTTTAACGATCGACATCAACTACCGACCGATGTTGCGTAAAGCTCTCAATAATTATATTGTAAGACAAACTTCAGGCTAACGAGATTTTACTGACATTAAAATTGTATTTTCCCGGGTTTTATTAAAAAAGTTTTGACACTGGAGACTATAAAAAATGAGACACGACGTGTATTCGATTTACATAAAAATCCATCGAAATCGGTGGATGATCGAACGATAAATTTAAAAGTATCGCCCCAGGTGTGGGTGGTACTTATCAATAGATAATTAATATCCAAGGATAAAGATAATCCAATTAAAAATGTATCTTAGAGCTGACGAGAAACGACAGGAACAGGAAGATGCGATGAGAATAAATAAAATGGAATGCTCTCCACCACCGGAATAGGATTCATATAAATAACTTGATCCCCCGCGTTTCCAGTGATCGACACGCAATCATGAAACCAAAAATAAGGACTCCCCATTGAATTGGTTTTCTAGGGAACCCCAGAGAAGTGGTAGGAATATATATTGACAGTTGGTGAATTCAGTGTACAGATTGTGCGATGGGAGAGTTGGTTGTGGGATTTTGTCAACGGGATCCGATAAGACGCGTCACCCCGCGATTTGCATCTGAAATTTATACAGGAGGCAACTCGTTAACAGACCGACGTTACACCCAGACGTCATATCCACAATATACAAGGAGATTCTCCTCTTTATTGTCACGTGCAATCAATCGACTCGGTGAAACTAGTGTAGACCCATCGACAGCCGCGATGAGATAAAATTTCATGTTATTCTTCCCATCCTTTTGAAGTGGAAATATTCTATTGTGATTGAAAATAATTTAGAGTCTCGGAAAAGAAGTCTCTTAACATTGCCACCGTACTCGTAAAGTTTACTGTATAAACTAAAGCCCAGTGTGTCGATTCACCCTATTATCGGGTATCTGATAGACTCCGAAGGGTCGTGTATGAAATTTCAGACGGAGAAGACTTCCTCTCCTTTTTACGATCACACGTGCGATTTATCCTTTTCACGGTGAAGCAGTAAATGCACCCCAATCGCTTCAAACTCAACTACCGAGTGGTTCATCCACTAGCAGTTCGTATTGATAATGTGAATTACTTGCTCGGGTAATTGCCTTGCAAAATATTCCAATTAACTCGGATAAATGCTGGAGGTGGGTGTGCTTGTTGCAGGGATTAAATTTTCAAGATTCTCAAGTTTAATTTAATATTGGGACATTTTCATGGCTCTTCGGGGTGTGGAACGTGGATCTGACGTGCACCACTGACGCCTCGCTAGTTATTTTCCTCTTTGAGAATTAGTGGATGCTTGGAGAAGTTCGGGGACTTTAACTCGCTAAACAATTGGCCTCGGCAAGGTGAAGTGGAAATATTTGAATTGTCGACTTTTCATCTACCGAGTAATCCACGGTATTTCATGCAACCGGGGTATGAAATTCATTTATTACATGCATTTTATACATTAATTGCGGAAGCCGCGTCATTGACGTATTTTCAGATTTATTCTTTCATCCCTCCACATAATGACTCATGAAATTAAAAATCGCGTCTTCCTTCATAACTAATAAATATAAACAATAAATGGTAATCAAATGATAATAATAATGATTATTAATATTGATAAATATGTATTTTTTTATATTGTATAATTTTAACTGTGACTAGAACTTAATAAAATCGATGAAAAATATCTGGTCCCCATTTTTATTATTTGTAAATAAATTTATAAATACCAAGAGTTGTCGTCAGTTTCTCGAATATCAATCGTCTTTTTGTAATGTAACATATTTCGATGCGTCCGCACACTCAAATTTTCCCCTATTTTTCTCAAACTCCATCTCCATAATTACGCCGACTGGTTTTTCTCCAGTTTGCACTGGTCCTGGCCATTCGGTGGCCGTCAACTATTTCTTTTACTATTTTTTTTTTTTTTCATTTTCTAACTTTCACGCGCTGTTAGTTGCTGTAATTTCCAGCTACATGTTGCCTCCAGTGCTGCATACATGAGGCTTGTCTGAGCCCTCGGCCCTCACCCGCGGGAGTCCCTACTCCTGGAGCACGTAGAAAGAGAATGGCGTGTGGACGACACTTCATTAAAGCGACGCGACAGCGATTTTCTTTCCGCCTGGACTCACACGTTCGTTGGGTGGTTGTAGGAGGGAATGAGACAAAAAGTTAGGTAGAACGTCACTTCTCTGTCCGCAATTATATTCCCCGTGCTTTGCACGGATTTATCCGGTGGTGTGTACCTTCTGCGTGCCACTGACAACGAGTTCCTCTTGATTGCTTGTGTTTTTCACTCTCTCGCATTTTTTTTTTCCACTCCGACGTTGTCTCATCTTTTTTCATTCAGTGTCATTGTTGTTTCTCTTGTTTCGTTTCCACCATGATGCCCATGTGTCTCACTATTCATCTTCTTTTTTCCCTTTGGCTGACTCCCACCGCGGAAATCATCGGTATATTAATAGACATTGAACTTTTTCTTCGAGAACTCGCTGGAAATCTGAATGGAGAATTTATGGGGATACCCATGGGAATTCTTTGACAGCATTTTTTTTTTTGTGTATTTTTGACGGAATAATGGCATCTCGGGGGGGATAAAGACGATCAAAAGGTTTTTACTCGTCTACTTTCAAGGGCGATAAAAAATTAGTCTTAATGATTCATAAATATTTAATGAGTTCATAAACGCTCTGTTAGAATGAAAAAGGGAGGAAAATTCGAGGTTTTCGGGGGGGAGTTTTAAAAAAGGAGGGGTCAAAGAAGGAGGAGACGGGGAAACTTTAATCGCTCGAGAGGAGGACTTTGACGAGTTCTGCACAACTTTTCAGCGACAATTTGCAAACATTAGGGATAATCCCGTTGGGAGAATATTAAACTGGGCTTTGGGTAAAACAGAGCCGAGTGGATCGATTACAAAGTTCAAATGAGTTGATAATGAGACGGATTGACATCATGATGGGAATCAGGAGATGGGAGTTATGGGGGGAAAATACCGAGGAGTGGAAAATTTTTGGGTGTGAAAGTGAGAAATGAGGTGAAATTGTAATGGCGGTCGGATAACTTTCTGTTGGAGATGGGGATGACAATCCGTGCGTACTCGGACATGCAAAGTGGCGGGTGTTAAACGATAATAGCTGTCACCAGGTTGAAATCGGTGAACAAGAACTGGCGAGTACCAGCTTTAATAATTGCAGGCTCTTCACCATTTTTTTCCATTGCACGTAAGAGATACCCTACACTTTTTACCCTGTCAGCATTAATCTGACGAGAATTGTACGATAAAATTTCAATCTCCAGAAATGAAAAATCATTATCAAAATTGAAAGAAAAAATGAAAAGAAGATTATTGCTAATTAAAGGAATTACTACGAAAGATTGAGAGGAACTTTAAAAGGGTGCGGTGAAAAAAAAAATTGAAGAAATTTAATTTGACATTTGCGGAGAGTCCTCTCACTGAGGCTGGAGTGGAATTAATTTGCGGATAGGAATGAAGTCATGTCACATGACTACATGAAGCCGCACTAGTCCCCATTGAAATCAAATCAAATGTCTCCTGATTAAAACGGTAAAATTGGAAGGATCCCTGAGCCTTTGATATTTCAATGAGTGCTCAACTCGAATAACAGTGCAATCACTAGTCTCGCGATGGTGACAAATTTGGTATTTAATTCGTCCTCCATTATCCGAATATGTAGACTCCGGAGAAGAGCTTTCATTAAGCAGGCATTGTCTCATCCACCATTATGATCCCCTCCAAATAACTCAGCACCTGGAGTGAAACGTCTAGAATGCGATGCTCCACCAATTCAACGTCATTCCAATCGCGACAAACCACATCACTAGGTGTATTATTTAATTAGAACGCCCGAAGGAGGAGAATTCATCGTTGTCGCTCAAGGATATTGATTTTGTTTTCCAATTCCTCAAACAATAGGTATCATGATCGAGAAAATGGGTCAGTGCGGGCTTTATTTTCCCCATAAATGCAGAGGGAAATTTCGATTTTTCCTACCTACACTCCACGAAAATTGGATAGAGCAAAAATAATCAGAGTTGAATGTAGGTCACGCTTTATTCTTCCATCGGGCAATTTGATTGGTCGTCGTTCAATTTGGGAGATAATTGTTCAATGGTGGTGGGTAATTATTGACAGACGTGTGACATTAATTGTTTGATACGTATTTCAGATACTCCGTCATTCGCAATAACGCGTTTACCCGGCTTCGGAATACCCATCATCGAGGGGATGTCCGTTAGTCTGAAATGCGAGGTGGACAGCAATCCGTCAAGTTTACCGGTGTGGCAACGTGGTAAGTTACCATTCAATAATTTTTCAATTATCTGTCTCTCAAATTTTTAAATTATTTCAACATCAACCGGAAATTCATTTCTCATATGAATTCATTTGAAATTTTCAAGAAAATTTAAAGCCACCAAAATTAATCACTCAAGCGAAGGTCGTTTTATTAACTAAAATAAAAATAATGAAACTTCTTTCGGATAAGCTGATTTTTTGCGCGAGAGTGTAATGGATTAATTCACCGGTATTGCGATACTTTAGCGAACGAGAGCTTGATATTACCTTTTTTCAAGATGAATTCAAAATGAGGGGGGTAGTGGGCTCGCAGAGTCGCTGCTTTTTGTAACACTGTAATTTTCAATTCCCAGTGGATAATTACTCGAGCGCTGAAATGCAGTCCGTTGTATGTAAACTGTTGAAACCTCTCAGTCGTGTACCGCTCGAGGGAAGTTACTCCGAGCGAGATATTCCCTTCTCTATTCATTTTTTATTCAAATATTTCAGAATCCATTCGGGAAGGGAAGGGAGAAAATCTCCAAAAATCTTGCAAATTTTTTCTAATTCTGCATTCTCATTCGTTCTCATCCCCATATTTATTACTTTTAATTGCTGCAATTCAAAAGTCAGCTATTCATGGCTTCATCAATTATTCGTGAATTCGCATTAATTTTATACGCGTAGAATAATGAGCTAGTATGAACGATGAAAAACGACGAACGAGAAGTATTCCGATATTCACTATTCCTCATTAACACTGAGATTTTTAGCAACTGTTGCAATCTGCAGCTCTGAATTATTCATGCGAATAATTAATAATTAAATAACCATGTTCGACCGATGGGTTATCTGTGGTTTTTACTTTTATAATATAAAACACAATGCGAACAAAAGGATAATGTAATAATGATGATTAACGCCCAACAATTACCCAACGAATATTTTTCACAAAAATAAAATTGGCACTTAATTTTTATTTCTTAATTAAAAATCGTTACAATAATTTGAGATTGGATAAAAATTGTTTTATGTTCTCCACTGAAGCCTGAAATAACCCATCAACATTAAAATATATCCATCGACGAGGGGTGCCATTATCACCCCCCGAAATCCGCTGATGCGCAGTCATCCCCTCGGCAATTCCCTGGCACAGATTTTCCAAACGTGGGGATACCCAGGGCGGTGGTGCAATTCGTTTGTCCCCTGGCCAAATAGTCCGGATAAAAGTGGAGGGAACTTGGTAGGTCCTTTCACCGAGAATAAGGCCGATCCAGGGGGGGTAAAAAATTGAAACAAAAAAAAAAATAAACATCCAAGAATACGCTCGAAGAGCATCGAAATAAAAAAAAATCCTCTTTTGCTCTCCTGCCAAGTCACGACGCCGTCCTGTATCATCCGTGACAAAGCAGCCTCCGTATACCTTCACACAGACAATCGAGTCAAACCATGTACTCTCATTCCAGATAGATAGCTCTTATGTAACATGCGACGAAAAGTTTCTCTCCTCCCTCTCCCCGTTTTATATCCCCTTGAAAACTTTGTTACAATGCTCTATAAAATCCATACACAATATATATCCAATTGTTCCATATTTGTGGGTGAATGCATTGACTACGATGTATCACAGATGGTTGAATGTACGGAATTTATGGAGTGAAATTTAGGAAAGAATTGGAGACATTTGTAAATCCTCCATGTGGCATTTAAGTCGTGGGTTATAGCTCAGGGAAATTATGACTTTGGGTTATTGTTGCAGATAATGGACCGCCACCGGTCGAGCAGAGTGATGATGGCTGGCTTAACTTTACGAAAATCAGTAGAAATGACAGTGGATGGTATAAATGTTACACCAGACACATTTCGGGGGTTTTCTCCAGTATCGGATATTTTCTTCATGCACGACGTGAGTAATACACAAAATTTTTACAAAATTCATGAATGGTAATAGTTATATTTACATTCATATATTTCATTCATATATCACATTCATATATCCTAAAAAATAAATGTGCGCATTTTTACCGTGCAAATTAATGGTTTCACTGCACTTCAAAGAACACCACGAATTTCACCCCAATTTCATATTGATGAAGCGCATGTAAATTTTTTCGCAACTACTTGTTAAAAATGAAAGACTCACCAATCCACCACTTTATTAATCAATATCACCACCCATGAGCGCACTCTAGATTTTCAGAAAAAAATTCCGAGCACTCCACCTCCCATTAAAATAATTCAACAAACGATTGTCCAGTGAAGTGCAGTAACCACTGATTCACCAGTAATTTACGATAACCCGTAAAAACCTAAAGGCCAGCTATTTTGCATGGTGAGTATGGTGACTGGATTCTCGATAATGGTAAAACCACGGTGATTTGTCAAGGGAGGAAACCGCGGAGCCGTCCGGAAATTATTCGCGTCTCGTTGGTAAAATTTGCAAATTTCCTCTCTCTCGTGCAGTAAACCGAGGCCATCTGGCATTTTGGCGCAGTCGCCCATTGGGTGAATACTGGAATGAAACCCCACAATCTCCCATTCCCAAACTCAACACATCCCTTCAACCCAGTATAACAGCTCATCCCATCTCATTCCATCATCCTCACCACTCGACGCCTTATCCAAACGTGCTATCCCCAGTGTCCCCTCTCCGTTGTAGTACCCTCTCGTCCTGCTCATCACTCCGGTTTGCCAGCTTCCGATCGCCTAATCTCTCCGCAATTTGCCCAGCTAGAGGAACCCATAAACCCTCTCTCTCCTATGGTAATCATCGATTACACGGTTCAACGTCACCCCTCGAATACCGAACGGATTACTTATCCTCTCTAACGTGCAACATCCCCATCGTCCAACGACCTGTCTATTATAACATTCATATTATTTATTCATGCACCATTATTAATAGGGGATCAAGTACCAAAGTTGCCCTTTGTCTATCAATAGACCCATGTACTATTCATGTAGATCAATACATAGTCATTCGATCATGTTGTCACTTTAATTAGAACATTAATAATGCAATCAGATCTTTATTAAATACCTGAAGACTAGAAGTTTTGTTAATTATCATCGAATACTATTTCAGGCTTGAGCATTTCCAACGACATTCCTATTATAACAATCCTACGGTTTATTCAGTTGAATTGTTAATTAACGGATGATGTACCTATTCTATTGTAGATCTCAATGAATATAATCTATTCATGGCAGCTCGATCGATAGACAACATCGACCATGCTCTATCCTTAATTGAAACGGGAATAAAGCAGTTAGACTTCGTCGACGGAATTTCTTATCATAATACAGAATATGATGCCCCAGAATTTCATCATATCTTTATTAAATACCTGACGACTAAAACTGTCTGCCGACTAAAAAAATTGCACTTTCCTTTTATTATTCAACCCGTATGGTTCTCGAATGAAAAACTTTCCCGGGAATAATAATATTTATTAAAACAATCGGAATATTTGTGATGATAAGAGTAAATCGTCTGATGGTTTCTCGGACAGCTTTTTTAATTAAACCAAGGAATCTCCTGGTAAGACTTTATTATGAAGTAGAAAACTCGAGAGGTGTATGTTCTCTTCATAAAACAGAATATGATGCACCAGAATTCTCAAACATCTTTGTCAGATACCGAGACTCACTTCGCCTCGAAGAAACTTCATTCCACCAGTTTCTTTCCCTTTGAAATCCACATTTCCACACATATCTGTCCTCCATTCCTCCCTTTGTGAAATATATTTTTTTATTCTCACGGTCCCTTCCACCCCCACGACTCTAACGCTCTGATGTAAGAATATGAGTATACACCGAGAAAGCAAAGGGTCTTCAAAGAGCTAACGATCGATCGTTTGTAATTCGGATGAGAGGAATTTTCGTACATCTTCGTGGGATTTATTCCTCTTTATTCATCAGTAACACCAAATGCCAGGTACTAACTACTCAAAGTCGTGATAGATCCGTCTCGAGATACACGGAAAGACGATACGCCAAAGTTTATCCCTGGTACGTGACCAGTGAACACGATATCACTAACTCCCCATGACGCTCATCTCCTTCAGGATATAGATGACAGAGACGAGAGCTGCACCTCAGACAATCCTCATAGTGTATATAGACACCCGTGGAAAATATCTATCATATACATACCTATCACGTAACCAACGACCAGAGTGATCGACCAACTTGGACCAAGATTTAGCACGTGCTTCATTCCTTGTTTCAGTCTCAATCCATAAATCTTCACAATCCTCCAAAATCATTTGGGATCATTTGGGATCATTTGGGATCATTTGGGATCATTTACTTGTCATAAATAATGTCTGAAGTAATGTCTGAAGGAATTGATCGGGCCATAAAGATTTTCGAGACGTACTTCGAATAAATAAATAATGAAAGTTGAGAAACGATGGGTAATGGCGAGGGTGGAAAGACTTCATGGCATGTATCCTGCAGAAGAGAGTCGATTTGCATCAACACATCAGCACCAGCAATACCCCTAATCCTCTCCAACAATCCTCTTCCCAAGCAGTTATCATCCTCCATTCCCTCCAGCCTCGTTATGATGTTCCCATGCAGACGCTAGGGAAGATTGATATCACCTAATCTATAAATTCCATTAGTACACAGCACAATTGCTGGCTATGGTTACCTCCTTTTCCTCATTGCCAAGATTTTTTTGTTGGCTCACGCCCTCCGGAGATGTGAAATACGACTGGGTGATGTGGTCCTGGTGATTGAGAATAAAAAATAGATTGTTTGTTATTCACAGTGAATCCGGATTTGGAGCTTGAGGCTGAGGCGTTGAATGGCGAGGCAACGGATTCGCGAAAAGTTGAAGTACAAATTGGTGGTGCTGTTACGCTTGAGTGTGATGGTGGGTGTTGGGGGCATGGATCGGGTATGGAACCTGCTGGTGGACCTGGTGCTCTGGTACTGGGAAGAGTCGTTTATCAGGATGCTGGGGAGTATCGGTGCGTTGCGCCCGATCGAAAATTACAGGATACGTGGAGGGCACAGTTGCCTTATCAAATCAAAGTTACAGGTAAGTGCACAGGAAATACTAATGATTAATTAACCGATAACAGTAAATATTGATGGAGAACCTCCATGTACCTCGCAGCAACGAATTAAAAATTCCAGAAACTACATTCCGCAATTATCCGACCGTTTGGTAATAATTTTTACTTCGTGCAATGTCAATAAAAATATTTGTGAATAGAAATCAATTTGCAATGAGTATTCCACGAGCTTCAGGTATACATTCTCGAAAAGATAATAACCCGGACAAAACAGCCGCTGAAAATGTTTACTCATCTCTAGGTGATGGCGATGAAAGGAGAAATTTCCTCGGAAACGCGTGTCGCATGCAATTCCAATTTCTGGATCTAGCTTTATCCATTGCGTTTGAAGATGACAGTGGAGGTTGGGAGTGGGTAGTAAGAGGGAGGGAGAGAGGGGGAGGGGATTGTATGGGGGATGAGTTGGAAGGGTAAACCCGAGAGAAGTTATTTACTTAGGAAATGCGAGGCGAGGTCGTGGCTCGTATATTTGGCCACCGAGCAAAGGCCCCACACAAGACGAGAGTGAGAAACTGTCATTCGATGGGTTGGCGGTGGGTGGTGGGTGGTGGGTGGTTGGGGTGGAGTACTGATGTGTATGGGTGTCGTTTTTATTTGATGGAAGCCTTGGAATTGGTTGCGGTGCGAATGTTCCTTATATGGAGAAGTTTAGAGGGGATGGATAAACTCTAGGAGCATTTCATGGGGCATGAGATACGTGTGCTTGGAGATGTACACGTATCAAACGAACATCCTGTGTGTATCTCGTTTGGTTTACGTTTGGTTTGAGAGGTGGAGAATGGATGGTGGTACGAGTGGGTTCAGATACACTGGGAAATGGGAATTTGTGGGTAGTAAAGTCTTTCAGTCGACGGTGTGTACGTCTGGGGTGAATGATTCCAATTTTTTTTTTTTATGGCTAGATCAGGAATGCCGTTCGGTGGAGTGGATTTTTTGGGGGAAATATTGACTATCGTTGAGATTATAATTCGAAATTTGTGATTGAGATATTTGATAAGAACGAGAATTCAGAGAAAGATGTGGAGTAGTTTTGGTTTTTGAAAATGGAGAATATCGAAAAGGGGAAAATCTACATTGGATGAAGTGATGGATTAAAACGATTCGCACAATTACATTTTTTTGATAGAAATATTATCGAGATATTCGGAGGACTCTCGACGGGGGCGCTCTGAGTAAAATGGCCTTCAATGTCAAGAGGGAAAAATAGAGAAGAAACGAAAAATCCTCCAAATAAAAATAGAAATGAACTAGGGATCCCTTTATCCACGAGAGAAATCGTTCGACCGAATTGAGATTGACAAAGGAGGCGAAAAATTAAATGAACCAGTGCATACGCGTTAAATTGGAAAATAGAATAGAACTGAGATGTTTCCTTTAACCCCTTTTACCTGCGTTTCACAATCACTTGAATTCGTCTCTAACGATCCGTAATACGAATTGGGTTTCAGTATCCAATTGTTCCCTCATTGTTCCCCTTTACCGGACAAAATCTCGGAATAACTGAGATATTCTTTGCTGAGGAATGGCGCGGAAAATTTCTTGTAGCCTCTCTGCAATTTCTACCGATAAATCTGCGAGTAGAATTCTAGGGTGAGTCAGCAAAAGAATCCGGTGACTCTTTTCTACTCATACGGGAGAACGCGATTGAGACCTTTTCAGAGGATTCCGTGAATTCCCGACAGTCAATTATACGGCCTGCTAAACACAATTCGAACTCTGATGCTTCTCTCCAGTATATAAACTACACATATGTACTCGTACGCCTTTAGATGACAACAATGGGGACTTTATAAATTCTTATCTGGGGTATTAACTCGGGAGAATTGAAGAATCCACCAGTTCAATCGCGAAAATTATGAAATAAATACAAAATACTTTCCGGAATTAATTGAAACTTCAATCACCCCAGTAATCTCACACGGCATTTACACTGATCTAACCGATAATTACCCTCAATTTAATTAACATCCTGCACTCCACATTCCCCCAATTCCGTTTCCAATCCATATCAAACCCCCGCGATACCCCCAGAACAATAAAAATCCCAATCGCGACTTACCGCTATCAAAACTCGCGAATCAATCCAGAAGTGAAATAATAGACGATAAGAAATTGAGTAAAAACTTGTGGATAAAAATAACAGCAGCTCCTGGTAACGCTCCAGACCGATGTTATTCTCCTCCAGTTTAACGTATAACTTCTAAATTCCTTTTCCCCCGTTTTCACAATCTCACCGATAACTCACTTCTTTTCTCCCCCCCATCAACTCGAGTTTTGATGATTTCATGGTCTCCACCTCTGCCTCGTGTGTTCGATGGTCAGTGAAAAATGGAAGGAAAAAAAGATGAAAGAGTTTGCGATAGATGAAGAGATTGAAATATGTGAGGTCGATCCACCGATCCACCGATCCACCGATCCCCCGATCAGTTGACAGGAGAGGATTTTTTTTTCGTCATATCTTCATGTATAGTTCAATGGAAGAGAGGAGGAGGAGGGGGTATTTGAGCAAGATGACGGGATGAAGAAGTGACGTGGTGGAAAAGGGATCGAGTTATATTTTAGCCAAGTTCCCGGTTGGCCGTAAAAAACGGTAAGACTAAAAAAAAATGGTTTAGCCATCAATTTTTCAGTCGGGAATTTCTAGGGGATGGGATTCAACGGGGTAAACACAGGCCACTGCCAAAATGCACGATAACAATGGATGTGAGGTGGTGTGTGCATTGAGGGGGAGAGAAAATAGGGGGTGGTGTGGGTGGATCTCACGGTATGAAACGAGGCGAAGATGGAACACGTAGAATATTGGAAAACTCACAGATAATCCTGGGTGCCTCTCCATACTGCTTGGGATTATTAAAAGCAATAGATTCTCCATGGTTCATCGGTTTTTTTGTACTTCTACTTCAGTTTGAGTTTCCGGTCGGAGGGAGATTTGCCTGATGTGACGATCCGGTGTTGTTATTAAATTTTCAAGTCTGCATTTTGTGGGTCATACGATCGGGGAAGTGAAAATTTTTAAGTGAGCCACAGTGAATTTTATTTTTATTTCCTCTTTTCCTCTTTCCTCTGAGAATTAACATTTTTTAATAATTTTCTATAACATTAAAATGAAGATCTGCCGAAAATTAGAATCGATAGAAATGATAATTAGGATGATTTAAAAGGGATGAATTCATTTTTTTGGATATTTGTATGCAAAAATAAAAATGAGAGTCTAAAGCCGTGACACTATTATTCCTCGGTATAATTAAATCCGTCGGACTAAACCAATCTGAATCAATCCAAGTCGATAAAACTTTTCAAGTGCTCTGTCCCTCTTGTCACATTCTCGTTAATGCGGTTTCGTTGTTTACCGCAATTCCAGTGATAGCCAGTGGGTCAACAATGGAGTGAGTCAGACTGGAAATGTGTGTTGTATGAGCGGTGGTGTTAACAAGCGTGTGTAACGCTCGTCGACAGTAAAATCCTGAGCCAATAAAGTTAGCTTTCACCTGTATATGTACTGACGGAAACAACCCGCCTAGCACTAGCTGCAACAAAAGGGATCTCGTACGAGTTCCTCGTTTGTTCTCGTTTCGTATCATTGACTATTTCACCATTTCACCATTCTTCTGGCCTTTCTTCTCCACACGAGGTGAAAAAAAAAACTATTTGATTTCCCGCCTGTGGAGGACGAATTCCCAATTTCACCGTCAATTTTTCATCTTTTTTTCCCCATTTTTCCAACAATATCTCCAAATTGTTTACCATTAGTAGGAAAAGTCGAGCATTTCCTTCATTCGCGTTGTCTAGACACCCAATAATCTCCGAGACATGATACATCCTCTCGTCTCGAGTCTGATACGAGATTAATCCTTGATTAAAAGTTAGCCATGGTTATTGGAAAAATGAGTGGAGAGGTTGAATTAATCGGAACAAAGGGTTCGATGGAGATTGAGGAAAAGGGGAGAAACGCGTTGGAGGTAGTGCGACGAGGACTGGTGTCCCCTGGGCAGGAAAGGAGCCCCAGGTCCTTGGAGTCAATGGGATCGTCCATCTCACAGACGACTGTGTACCACTCGTCCACTGGGATTACCTATTTTTTTTTTCCCCTCTATTTTTTTCCCCCTTTTTTTTATCATTCTCATCACGTGTAACTCGACTCTGTCGTACCCCTCCCAGGGATCGACGTCTACCTCCGGTCATCCCCGGGCCTATCACCCTACCGATCGATACTCGATTAATCTCCACTCAAAATTGTCGGAGATTGGGAATCTCTCGCCATAATCAAAGCCCATGTCATACTGCGTGTTTGCCTTTTTTATGAGCTTTTAACTGACGGTTGATGAATCAAAGTCACTTCATCACGGGAATGAACATCTTTCCACCCAGTTTTTTTTTTCTTTTTCATACGCTCGTGAAAAAATATTACGCCAGGGAATATTCTATGCTCTCGCCAAATGAACATTTTTCACATCTTCCTCGTGTTTTTCACTCACCAGTGTAATTCCAACCCTTTGTGGATTTACCAGAGTTCATTTTCAATTAATACTTCGACGAATGTACATTCGTCGGGTTAAAAGGCGCTTTGTTCGAATCACCTGTGCTACTGACTCATTGTTCATAACAATAGGCATGTAATAATGATGAGTTGTTTTCGGCTGAATCGGATCTATTTGGTTGACGCCCAGTAATCTAGAATTGCTTTAAATAAAAAAAAAACAGAATAAAAAATAAAAGTGAATTTCTGAATCACCGAGTAAGTCAAAAAAATACCATTCATTTTTTCCGTGGGAGATTATTTTTGCAAGTATTAAATCATTAACAAATCCCTGGAAATAATGATTGAGGTGAAAAACTCCATTGATAAATTTTCTTCGTACCCCCATTTAATGGCTCACCCCAGGTACAAGTAAGCCAGCGGAATTTTGAGATTCTGGAGTCGTAGAGCTGACATACACAAGTGGTGCAAAATGTTCATGAATTATTTTCGATGCATTAATTTTTCAAGTCTGTCCCCGCATCCTCGTTGCAGTAAGCGTGAATTATGAACACATTAGTGTGGCCCCTCGGGCCGGAGGGGGTGTTGTGGGGGCGGAGGGTGAGGGGGTGAGTTGGGGAGTTATAAAGAGGTGATGCAAAGGAGAGAAAATTCGCGAGTGTCGTGGGAAGAGAGGGAAAAAAGGGAGAAAGGCGATAAAAGGGTGAAAAGGGGGAAGTGGGGAAAGGGGGTCAGGGGGCCAGGGGGGAAATGGAAGAGGTGGGTTATGAGTAGATGCGAGGGGTTGGGATAGCAATTGATTTATGACCACGGAGGTACGTTGCGCATATCTAATGTCCCAGTGGCGATATTCACCGGGAGGGGATCTGGGTGAGAAAGGAGGCGGTTTAAACCCTCAAAGAATACGATTCATCTGCATAGTCGATCTCGTTTGGTCGTCCTAATAGCCTTTATGTGTGACTACCCTCACCACGACCCCTTCCGGTAATTTGGAATTTCATTCATCACGACTGATGAGCGGCTAAACGCGCACTAAAGGACAAATTACACATTTTCTTTTTCAGTCCCGACTTGGGAATTATTGGCAATTATTCTGACGAGCTCTAATGATGAATTTATTAGGGGAATTTTAATTGCTTTTTTAGCTTATTTATTTGAATGAGGAGGAGTTAGTGAAGTGAATATTAATATATTAATTTAAATATTACCAGAATTTTTATCCTGAGGTGCATAAATAAAAATATGTGGACTTCTATAGTCAAAATAACTTCAATTGCTGGAAAAAAATGCCATTACTCTGAAAATGGAAATTATGGTATTTATTCTCCCTCAATTGTGATTGCGATGAAAATAAATAAATGTTGTCCAGCACAAACTAGCCGTGAGAATTATTGACGCGTGTCATATTCATTTATTTCTATTTTTATTTACTGTTTTTATGTGTGTATTATTCCCTCGTAAAACATGGATTTCTGGGAGGTCAGTTAATTCCGAACTACACGAGCGATTCACGCGTAAAACTAACGTGTCCCCTGGGAAAACTCGTGAAACGTTACACCTGCATACACGCTCAACCGTTAGCTACGTGATTGCGCATAACAATTTGATACTCGTCAAATCGTTATCGCTCTCGCGATACGCATTTCACAATCGGTGGCAATAATTTTTCAACGATTGCAATGATGTGTGAAAGCACGATTGAGAAAAAAATGTTTTCGAGATCGAGAGGATCTGATGAATTTTCGTCGATGAAATCAATGAGGCCCCGATTAAAAAAAAAAAAAAGATAACACGATAAATAACGTGATATGAATAATATCGACGTGTTTTTAGTGGTCGGGTTTTGTATTTTTGGTGTTATGCCATTTTGCATTACTTGTTTTTTTTTATCTGTTTACTTTTGTTGAAAAATATAAATAATTGGGTATGCAACAATTTTCAATGGCTGTATTAAGCTGGCAGTGTCAAATAATTTTTCGACATGAGCATCATATGAGTTTGGCATATTTTGCATCGCGATTGTGCTTATTCATTTACCTCCTCACAGCTATGGAAATGTTGATCGTTGAATTTTTGGAGGGATGATTAAAACAATGAATAATTCATAAGTACAAATTGTTGAAAATTAAATGGCCTTAAATATTTCACAACTGCTGTTTGACGTTCAACGAAAACGAGCAAATGCGCATAAATGAATACCCGGGCTGATTGCATCCTGACAGTAACTACTTCAGCGGCTGTGAATCACCCGTCAGGGCCTGTCGTGAATACCCAAAGATTTCATTCTCAAGGATACCATTAATTGGAAGAAATAAAAATTTAATTTACTAGACAGTTGACACTGAGGAGTTAAAAAAAAAATTTCATGTTTGTGACATTCTATATTATTTATAAAATTATTGATTAATTTTATATATGGAATTTTCCACAATTTTGACCGTCATGCAATTCGATATATCTCGACATTTCAATATATTTCGATATACTTCGAGATTAATTCTCTTTTTCTTTTTATATTAGATAGAATAAAGTGAGAATGATGAATCAGTTGAAATGAATAATTGGCCATTGTGAATATTCTTGAAACCGATCTCCCTTTGGCTTCAATCCGGTAGATTTTCGCTTAAATCGAAAACCCAGTGATTTGCTCTCGGAGTTCAGGTTACGCAACGGCTTCCAGTTACTCCCTCGGTTTTACATAACACCAGGCGAATGGGTGGGTAGAGGAAAATGTATACAGTGGAGGTGGGTGTGTAGACGATTGGAGGGAGTAAATGTCAATCGATTTATCGGGGTGCGGGGGTGTGACTTGTCGCACGTGTCACTACCGGCTGTTTCGTCCAGATTTTTCCACCCACGGGGAGGAGGAACTTGTGACTCTGTACTGACCCCGACGTGCTCGGGTGAGCGCAAAAATACTCCAATTTCACTTTATAAACCCCACTAATTCACAATGACCGGAACAAAACAGCTCACGCTCATTTGAACACTCACATTTCTCTCGTTACACCTCTCTACCTCCGTCACTTATTTAGTTTGACAGGCCGAACTATTTTCTTTTATTTTTATCGTTCTTTTTTTCATTTACGTAATGGTCCAGTGGTTAAAATTGAATAAACTCTATTTTCCACAAAAAGTGATTGATAAATTAATTAATGATTTTAATGATTAACCATTTTGTTTGAATTTGAATCAGTTTTTTTTTCATTATATCATCATATATATGTATATTTATTTTTTCCATTCAATAAAAAAAATCATGTTAATAAGCTATTCGGGGAAAATTGGTAACGCTTCCTGTTGGATCTAGATTTTTTCTTCGAAAGGGATTATTCTGCTGTTTCTCGGAATTATTTCCCGTACTATCACTCTATTTGTCGCAATTTATTCGAGTCAGTGGGAGGGGATGAGAATTTTATGGCGCTTGGAATTTCATCCCGAGGACGTGACATAGATGCATTCAATTTCGAAGCTTTCATTGAATTTTTTCTTCGAAAATACTTCGCGAGAGGAAAATGTACTTTCCCGGAGTGAGTCTGTCTTTATATTTCATATCTGTCTCGCCAAATATATCTTATAAAATTTTGGCTCCAACTCGCACGCGGTAAATTAATAAATTTGAAATTTTAAAATCCAGCAAAACGAATGAAAAAACTCTGCATCCCTGATTTCCATGAAAAACCATTATTTCTTGTTGAAAAAAAAATCAATTTCCAATAAATCGTTCCCTTTCAATGGCAAAACTGAAGAATGTTTGATTAAAAAAAAAATAAATAAAATCGAATGCACTGGCAAAAGTGCAGACAAACGAAGCGGATAAAAAAGCGCGAGTGACAGATCACATGGTGAGGGGTCACGACATCTGTGACCCCTTTTTATCCCACGTCCAGCAATATTTTCAATGTTTGGGGGTGGAAAAAGGGTCTGATCCCGATAATAAAACACGTAAAAAAGAAAAATGCCCGTCGGAAAATAGGAGATTGTAAATCCAAGGATGTGGAAAAAAAAATCTTTAAAGAATACGACAGTATATCTCCAGGTACGTTGATATCCGTGCGATTCTGGGAGACAAAGGAGATCAGTGGATTTTCATGTGGGTCATGTGAGTGGAAATACAGCGGTTAACCCACGATAAAATGTACAGTGCAGTTGAGAACAAAAAGCTGTTTGAAAATAAAAATTCACGATTGTATAGAATTTCCATCTGTGAATGGGAAAGGTAAAATAGTTGGGCTTTGTGTTCAACATAACGTATTCATAATGATAACAATGATTCAGTGTATAACTCAGGGAATTGGGTTGCTGTTATCTGGAATAAATAATGGAGACCAAGTGAAAATATTTAACAAGTGGCTTGACAATTTTCTTTCGTTCACAAAAAAAACATTTCGATACCACAATAACAACAATAAAAATTAATGATTGATTCATCACTGATTTATTGTGAAGATCCTCCTCTCATCTTTATTTTAAAAATATTTTTTTTTTATATTTTATCATTTTATAATAAAAAAGTCAAATGCTAATTCCGGAAAGAAAATAGTAACTCAGTAAATTATGCGGAAGTTTAAAGTAATTGGAGTAAAAATAGTGAGTAAAGGTTTTGCTAATTCTGGAGAAATTAAAGATTATTTAATTGAGAACCTGTTGTCTCTAACTGCTGTTATCCAGCTGTTAATGGACATTTACTCATTAAAACAATTCAAACTGACGCTCTGATTTCATCACTACTTCTATTCTCTCCAATTTCATACCCCACGACTGTCCTCCAATTACACATTTATTATTTCCCATTCACAATAGAGATATCCTGATAACACAGGCTGACAAATTTTTTCCTGATAATAAAAAATTTCAAAAGACAAATGACAAAAAAATTACACGCTAATTACTGAGCTAATGAGAATCCACATTATTAAGAATTGATCATTAATCTGACAAGCGTGAGTCACGGATGAAATTTCCACTCACCGAATTTTTAATGACTCCAATAATTCCCCCTTAAATTGCTAATTAGATGGCCAGAGGAATATCGAGGATTATTCTAATTGCGCGAAACTTCTCGGTAAAATCGATTAGCAGAAGTAAACCAGACGTGACGTAATTGCCGGACTGTGGAGAGTCCTCGGAGAGTCTGTTAGTGGACATCGGTGGGGTTTAGGCACGTACCGAGAATCAAATGCGAGCTAAATCGTCGTAATAATCTACGTGAATGCTTGACAACTCCACTGTGAATTACTCGATGATTCTATCATTATGAAAACCCCTCGAGAGTGTTTCCAGTATTTACACACACGAGGAGAAACATCCGAATTGCACTAGCACCATTTTAAATTTCCTGAAATGTCACACATTTTGGCGACTGCTCATCACTCAATCAACATTAATATTAACATTATAATATATAATATTAATATATATTATTTCTGCAAATAATCATTCCTCAGAAATCTTCATTGCCGATTCATGAGGAATATCAAATTTTTAAACTCTCACATGCAATTAAACATATCTAAAATAAAATAGCTATGGAAAAAATAATAAAAAACGTGTCTTCCCTTTAATACCCATCTCTTTTCCTCTAGCTTTTGTGAATATTAGTAGGCGGCTCAGGTTTCGCTTATCTCCACGGATTATAAGGACATACGAGCACTCCCCACGGGTTTTCGTGCACCAGCAAAGAAAGTAGAATGGAATAGACCTCCGTCGCCGTATCTCCCTCATTTCTGACAATCTTCAAGGCACGAGTGTGACCCAGGACTATCTCCATCTTCCCCCACCAAGAAAATGCAATAAACGACGACTAAATCAATGAAGGGATCAACTCAACGACGAGATCTCCCGGTGCAATCCTCCGGTTACTTTACGCCGGGGCAAAATTGAAAGAAAAAAAAAAAACCAAGTTGAGATTCAAGGAGCTAAAAAATTACATAGCTGTATGTTGAGCTCGGTTATACTGAATTCCGTTGGAAGTAATTAATTAAAAGTTGGCCAAGTTTCCGGTGGAGTGGCGAGGGGATGAGGACGAGGGTAAATCGAGAAACTCGAGGTCCGTGAATAATGGATCTGCAAGGAGAGATGAAGGTAAAATGTAGTGCTTGGCTTTGAAGACATAGAAATTCCTCGGTGTATTACTGTCGTGAGGATGGGCCAGAGAATTGCGTATTTCGTCGATTGTTTCGAGGGCCTCAACTGTCAATGATGCCCCAAAGCCTAAAAAAATTCCCTGAACTGCCGTTAAATACAGTATGTATTCAAATACCTCCACTTTCCCGCCAATTCTCCATTTTCTCTGAAACTCAAACAAGATGGCTGATTAATCAGGGAGTTGAGACCTATCGCGGTAAAATATGGGTCTTCAATACTTGAAAGGGCTCTCCACACGTAATCTCTTGACATTATGCGTTCATTATCCATTGGCACCTGCGGAGGGGGCAATGAGAGGGGAGAGGGGAGTGGGAAGTGGGAAGGGGAGAGGGAAGGAGTGAGAAGGGGGCAAGAGCATCGACGGCTTCGGCCTCCAATTGCCCCTTAACGGCTTGTCGTTCCGCATCAAACCATTGATTCCCTGCCAATATAATAGTCGCTGAAGTACCCATAACCCACCTCCATGATGATTTAATCCACGTAACACAAGAGCCAATTAGCGAGCTTTGGTAAATCAGGTGAGAGTGAGATTAAAGCGTTAGCGTGATATAAAACAGCAATAATAGAGAAGTTCAATAACAGACGAATGGATTTGGAATGAAATTGTAAATTGTTATGCCAAGGACTTCTGTTCTCCAATTCTCCACAATAATCCATGAGTTTGATATTTTCGCTTGACTCAAAAGTTTGAGAATGAAAAACTTTTAATTGAATAAGAGATGATTTGCCGGAGATGGAGGAATTTTCCTTTTTAAAATCCACCTCGTCGTTCTTTTCTGTAATGCATAAAATTATAATGGCCTCAGTATCTCCATGGCAAGCCATTATTTTCATTCTCATGTCACACGCCCGAGCTATTCTCCCACCACTCGTGGGATATGTATTTTTTCACTTCAGAAAAATGACGCACGCGGGTACAGAAAAATCAATTTTTTTTTTTTCATCGCGTAAAGGTTAATTAAAAAAATATACTCCTCTCATAAATGGCGATTAAATTTTTTTTCCTCTTGGGAAAAATGACGAACTTGTGTGAAATTCTTTGTAGTCCGTCTGTTTTTATTATTTTTTTTATACGTCAGGTCGAACAATGTTGCGTGGGATTATAAATTCGGGGGAATGTGATGCCGTCCTCGAAGGAATAAATGAAAACACGTAGGGAGCGGCAACGAGGCATCTGACAGGCTGACCCCAGCAAGCCATAACCCCTGTGTATGTTGCAGTGTCTACACCAGTGGACACCACATCTGGGTTTATGTCCTCTCGGTGGTGTCCAACACGCCGAGTAATTGGAATGCACCAGAGAAATTGATCTGCACTGTCTTCGACCGATTATAAAATGTAAATCAGTTGACTAGCTTTGGTTCATCATGATGACGTTTAATGCATTCATGAATTCCGAATCGTCCGTTCTCCCGAACATACTGAAAATCCTCCGAATACGATTTCGCATTTATCGCAGAAGCCGTCAAAAGATATTCCGTAATAATAATGTCTTGTGGAATATTATTACATCACCTAGATATCACAGAGAAAATTAAAAATATTATATTGCATATTAATATTATATTACATTATCGTTTTATTTTCATTTTTGGTAATGACTGAAAGTCGCGGTCAATTAATCCGTGACATTTTCCATTTCATCATCTCGAATTTCAGTATTTTTACTGTTATCGAAGCGAAAATTCAATTTCATCTCACCATAAATTTAGAACGCAACTTGAGATCCCCTATAATAACTCCTGGCAACACCAGATTCGAGATAACTGTCTCCCATCGCCCCGAAGACTCGTCCCAGGTCATCGAAGAAACCCTAAAATCCATTGATCACTGTTTGTCCGAGTGATGCAATTGAAAAAAAAAAAACCATTGAAAAAATAGAGGTATTGATTCCCCCAAGCGTCGGGCATCGACAACAGAAGTAACAAATAAAAAAAAAAAAGAATTCAACACTTTTTCATGACGTTTTGTGTCACCGGATTTAGCGAATTGTCCGCCGATCGTTTTGTTATTGGAGGGGAATTGTTCGTTGGTAATATCAATGCAGCTGAGTTTTCGTTTCCGTTCTGCATGCAGACATTAGTTTTGACGCTTTTCGACGGTGCCCCTCGGAACAATGGCGACGGGCATTCATCCGGCACTAGACCAGTAATATCGACAGCCACTACTCACTAGGCCATGATAACTTGATAAGCGACTAGCTGTTTCGGATTAAAACCCCCGGCAATCTGTTGGTATTTCGAGTAAACACCGATAGCAGTTGGAGTGTTTGTTCCAATTACCTTTCACGTTGGATTAGGCATTTTATTTTTACACGACGGACACGATGCCGTGATATTTTCACCAGGACTGATGATAGTTTTTACTGGATTACGTATGCATCCGTCGTACCAGCTACATCAGGAAGAGATGATTTTGCGGATGCGGTGCGCTGAGACGAATAGCTTGGAAAAAGGGTGAATAGTTCTTTCTGCCATGCAGTCTCTATTTTTCCCCTTTTCAACTATCGGAGAGGAAATATGAACGGTTCGTCCGGCATTCGAATAGCTACCACTTTCGATAAGTTTTTATCGATATTACGTTCGACTGTCCAAATGTTGCACGTGGTCATACATATTTTCACGAAATAGTCGGGTTATCACTTTTTTGAGATATCACTATGTATTTTAATTTGGTATGGATTACAATCAACTAATCAAATCAATTATTTAAACATTTTCATTCTCCACAATTTTTCAGTGCAACGAATAATTCCGCGAATCGCCTAAATATGAAAAAGAAGGGACCAGCCGGTAAAAATTAGTTGTAAAATAGATTGAACCGTCTGTTATACTTGCCAGGATAAATTGAATTTCAGTATGTAATTTAAAGAGGTCGATAAGATCCCCTGACATTCATCGAATATTGGACGGATTGTAGCTGCTGGCGAAATGAGAGTCTTAGGACTTACAAAGGGATACGGCCCTTCGGATACACTGGCGAATAGCTGAAATCGATTTTACGTTGGGAAATGGGATGCACGGATTTCCGGAGAAGAGGTTGCACAGTACTTCCCGTTGAGATGTACAGAGAGTATTCACCACAAGTATCCGTCGACGTAATACACGACGCAGATGGGCCACCCCTCTGGAGATTCTCTCTGTATAATCCCGTAGATGGCGTTGATGGACCGGATGTTCCAGTCTGCGGGGCCTCTTCCTTTGTCCATCCCGTCCAAGGAGGAAGCTACATTCACCTATCCTCCAGTTAACCCTCTACTTTATCCCCATTTCCCACCTCTTTTCTTCTTTTTTTATTCCCCATTTCTGTGCCACCGGGTGACGGCGATGGGAAAAAAGCCTCAAGAGTAGAACTAAAAATGAAATTGAAATACGACGGGTGGAGAACGGAAGGGACGCGTGAAAAGCGCACCGTTGAAAATCCACCAGTGAGATATGTGACACCAACTTCCGTTCAAAGACCGTGTGAAATTCACCCATCCTCTATTTTTTTTTTTAACCTAAAGTAATTTTTTTTACCACCACCTATTCACTCCCCCACCACATACTACGTAACTTGCATTTTCCGACTGATATATTTCAAACAAAAATACCAACTATTCGCGCCCCCTCGCCAGAAAATTATTTCGCTCAAGATTGTTATCGCATTTTCCGTGGAAAAGAAAAAAATATCAAGAGAGGTAATTTAGGATTTTAGTACTTCATTTAGTTTTTATTTCTTGACGGCAGTAAAAATTTCAAATTAAATATTTTCCCTTCTCCACTGGGGGCTATTTTTCTCGTCAGTTTGGTAATAAAATTCTGGTGGATTCAGTAGAGCCGCAACTGCACTTGGAGATATAGTTTTTCATATTTTTTTTTTTTTGTCGCAACAACTTTGTGTGTCATTTGGAAAATACAGTGTATTTCTGGATGGCTGGTCTAATCGGCAATGGGTGCTCTACCGCGAAATTGCTGTGTGCCCCTCATTTCCTTTACGGTAATTGTTACTGCTCAAGTACCCTAGTGTCAGGACTGCATAAGTGGCTGAGGACACGATGCTGGACATTCACAGGATTTTTCACAACATTTTCTTTCCTTTACTTTTTACCACCTCAAGGAGCTGCTAATTATCGCCATTGATTTTATCATTCCCTTAATGAATTGACAATCTCCTAATATTACAATTCTTCCATTCGAAAGCAAAAACATTAAAAAATATTACTGCGAATTTAAATTTTCGCATTCGAGTTGTCAAATGGCAGTCTCAGGAATTTATAAATATTTCGACTCACGCGAATGTCTTTTTTTTATCTCAACCTTTAATAATGGGAATTTCTTAAAATTTATTACACGTAGAGTGAAATATAGGGATTGTCCAGTGAAAATTTTCAATCGTCTTTCACTGGTAGGTGAAATGACATCTGTCCCAGTGGGAGCCGTTGGAGAAGGGTAACCCAGAAGTAACCGGGTGCAATAGTCCAGACGGATTTAACAATCCTGGAAATACATAGAAAACCGTATGGGGGTCATAAAACACCCTCGGGGATTGACGAAATGGAAGATGGTCCGGCGAATAAATGTCCATTTGGTTTTAAAAAAAGCGAGTAGATCGAACAAAAAGAAGCAAATGAAGCTAAATCTATACAGTTCGTTGAACTGAATTAGCGTAATTCCCGTGAGAAAATGCAGGAATGAAATCCCCCGTCTCTCAGGCCAGACGGGGAATATATCGATCTGTGTGATCCGGGGGAGAACAATAACGCCGGCAAACTCGGTTGCGCATAATTTGCATTTGATTCAATGGAACTAGAATCCTACTGGTAAATCCACGGTATATATCCGCGGTGTTGTGAATTTTTCCCAAATTCCGCTATTCACTCCCGTATAATGGCCATTTTTTTGTTTCACGAGATGGTTAACGTAATATTGACGTGAATTTTTAATTTAATTAATGGTCAACACCACGGAGAATTTCATTATTCCGCGTGATGGTATGAGGAAAAACATTTCAGGAGATTGAAAATATTTTTTAAATATTTCAGACGGATTGTTTACTCGAGTATTCCTTGAGTTTCGGGATAAAAATAATCCCGACAATTCAGAAATGCCCAACGGTATATTAAGCACCCGAAATATCGGATAATTGGGGCAAGACTTTTGTTTTCTCGGGGATTGGGCATGATTAGTTGATGAATCCCTGAAAATTCTTGAGTAATTGCAATTTTAGGGCACAGATCCATTTAAAATTCCTTCTTTTTTGTGACAAATAGACTTCAATGCTAAATAGTACTGAATAATCACGAGTATCCTCCATGAAATTTTATTTCTTTCAGTGTGAAATAGCAGAGTCCACGGTGTAAGTGGAACATTCAATGAATAATTGAGCGAGACGATCTTAATTGCCGGAGGTATTACAGGTGGATTTCTCCGAGGCGAATAGATGGATTTGATGGTGTCGTGGGACAGAGGAACCTGAAACTCCCTGGATGTACAGAGTGACTGCAATTACAAGGAGCAAATAGCAATGAGATGTTGAAATGGCCTGGAGGTTGGAACATTCGTTTCGACCACCGGGGAATCGATATTGTCACTGAATTATTCCTAAAACTTGACACCATCAAGTCCTGAATATTCCCCAGGTCTCGTCATTAGCTCCTGGCGATGATGCATTGAGCACTCGATGTGGTCTTTGTGTTATGAGTTTTGGGGAGAGGGTTACAGAATGTGGAAACTACCCCCAGGTGTATCGTACATCCTCACCACGCACACCCAATCGTGGTGAATCGTGTCAGCCATTTGTTTTCTCAGGTACAAACAATTCCCGGGCTACGGCCACCTCTCAGTGGACCAACGGGCACTATATTTTGTCACTGGGGATTTTTAGACGGAATTAACGTCCGTGTCTTGTCTTTTTAAGGGGTCAATCTGTTTTTTATTCATTGGTTCATCAATCATCGGTAATTGGCTTCTGAAATATATCAATCTAAATCGAAAATATATCTTTTAACTCTAATTAAATTCAATTCACGATGAATATCCCGGGACAGATCCGGAATTCAGATATTTCCAATATACAAATTTTTAACAATTTTTCTTATTTATTAATCTAACGATTGTTGCTATTATTTCAATTTTTCCACAACTCAACATTTCTATGGAAATAACGCAAAGCGCTTTCGTTGGAAACCAAAAAAAAAATAACTTGATCCATTCAATAATGGAAGTGCATTGATTACGGTGAAGCCGGAATTAATACAAGGATTTTAATATAGTAAAGTAGCCGACGGGGATGACAATACGTATATACGTATATACGAATACCTAGAAATGCAAGTTGAAACGATATAGATGTAGGGAAAGCCACCACTTGGCAGCTATTATCCTTATCGGTCTGCTCAACTCCGGGATGGTGGGGTTTTGGGGATGAAAATACCGAGTGGGGTACCCGGTCGAGGGATCCTCCAGTGGATGGTAGGTAAAAGGGGAAAGAGAAAGGGGAAAGGGTGTATAAACGAAATATATATTCGAGGTGGTTTCGGGGTGGAAAAGGCGAGTTCGATGGGGGTGAGGGAGGGGTGAGGGAGAGGTAAGGGAGAGGTGAGGGAGAAGGGTGAGGGGGGGTTAGAAGGTGATCCTGGGGTTTCTAGGACAATTACAGAGATAACCCGGTGCCCGACCCCTTTTGCTCACGATTCTCGTGGCTCCGACCCGATGTATCCTCTTTCGCTCCCTTTATTCCAAAATCTACCGCCTCATTCCCCGGGGTTTGTGACGTATTTTCAAGAGACACGTACATCGGGGAACAAAGGTGTGCTCACGGAGAAGAGCAGGATCGGATACTGAAAATTCACCCGGTGAAATAACCACCCCCTGCGTCACCGCCCTCTCCTGTTAACCCGTGACAAATTGAAAGCACGCCATCCGAGCTGGCTCCTTTAAACCAGAGAGGAAGGCATCCACCGACCTACTATTTGTCACGGTGAACACTGTATTTCCAACAATTTCCGGTACTTCATTCATCAACACTTGACCTTCGAGCTTTTCATCCCGAACTTTAAAGTGCTTTTCTCTTCGCCGTTGGATTAATAGATAATTCAATAAACATTATCAGATTAATAAGAGGAGGGAATTCGCGAAGTATTTTATCATTGAATGAGATTTTTCACATAAAAGTTTGGGCATTAATTGATATTAATTGATATTAATTGATATTAATTGATATTAATTGATATTAATTGATATTAATTGATAAATATAGAATATGGGATCTCGCATCTAAATGACGTATTATATGAGGGTATTGGTTGGCACTGGCGATCTTTAACCCATAAAATGTGAAATTCTCCAGGATCCGCCATTACCGGATTTCCTCATTAGCCATAAAACCACATCCCCCATGTTTTCCAGTGGATTGAGGGCATCACGTGTGCTCTACTTTCACAAGTGGCTTTGAAACGCAAACGTCGAGGCAAAGGGTGCACATTGTAGGCAGATGTTGTACACCCCCCTAACCCCCTTGAACGACGTAATACACAACCCCGTATCGGAACTCGAGTGATCACGATGTACCAGTTCCTGTACCTTCCGTTTTATTTCCTTCCACCCACGGAGATAATACAACGTCCACGTGCCACTCAACAAACTGGGTTATTTCCCATTTCAATTTTTGTCTTGTGTCGCTACACAGACATGACTTTTCACTCAATCCCCTGGAATTTCATTGCGTCTTGTTTTTTTTTTCCGGAATATTTTTCCCATCTTCTGAGATCAAAGGCACAGCCCTCAAGTCCCTAGCTTGGAACCCTGACAATCTAAAATCGAATTCAGCCATCAAACGGGGAATATTCACAAAGTGAAATGGAGAAAACAACTCCTGGGGACAATCGTCGGGGGAAAAATTTGTCAATGAGGAAATGAGGAATTTTTTTTTCTCCATTTTCTCTCGTTTTTAGGTTTTCTTGTTGGCATTGAGACTATAATGCACATTTAGTTGGCCTCTCGTTTTATTTTGTTTACCTCCGCTGGCATTCTATCCACAAATTCAGGGCTAAGATGCTTAGAACGTTTTAATGAACAAACGGAAAACAATGAGGAAATGATAAGCGCAGGGGAAATACACTGTACATCGTATCCCTGAAACAATGGGAATGCATTATCTCCACTTTTCGATGAGCAATTTCGATGTTATCGCGGTCGAAGCACTCGCACGGGAAATTTAAAAGAACAAATGGAGCTTTTGTTTTTCCGATCCGTTTGATCTCTTCATTCGTGGAATCAGGGTTTTTTTTTCTTTTTCTCGGTAAAGTTGAGTCATTCGGGAGAATGGACTTTACAAGTTCTGGGCTTTTCCGCGCACAGTCTTTTTCTACTTTCCGAGGACAAACGATTACCCTCCAAACGGCTCTAAGGCTCCTACGGAAATGCTGTAAACTTTGCAACATTTTCCCCTCAAAGCAGCCAAGTTTGTAGCGGTTTCCAGTTATGGGACACACGTACTCCTTTACGAGCGACACAAGGCGTCATTTTATCGGCCATTTTCCGTCGACATTGACTCGGCCATCGTCAAGTTTTCCAGTTTATAGGTGAAGGGGATCAATAGGAAAATTGCAGATTGAGTGGCATTTTTTTTTTCAAATCTGAAAACGAAAAAATGGGACCAACGGTATTTTCCCGATTGCAACTGATTTATGGGTTGAGAAAAAAAAAATTTATCTGAGAAAAAAAGACAAATTTTGGAAACTCCTGATTATAAAAATCTTTTAAAATAGAATGTGGAATTAGCAATAATTGGGTCATGATATTTTGCAATGAATAATCACGAGAAAGAACTGCCTTCATTTTTTTTTCTCATGTTCATGTCAATTCACATTTTTCATCCCCCGTATTTGCTCTCGTAAATACAAATGATTGACAGTTTAATGAATATTCCATTGAGAGCAACAAAATTCTTCTCCCTCAAATACCAGACAAACCGTAGCCATTTAAAAAATAATTAATCTTATAATAAAATTCCCCCGAGTGAACAAAACTTTTTTCCCATTGTTAAAACGCCCCCGACGGTTAAAGTTGATCATAAATCGTCTCATTACGCCCTGAAATCCGTCAAACGGAAATAATATTATTTTAATGAAAGCCCGGGCTTTGACAAATTTCACACACAGATTACCCCAGCAGAAGCGGGTGCAAAAGGAAAAATGGTGAATAAAAAAATCGCCGTATCTTCCGCTAATGGCAGGGAAATCCAACCCGCACGAAAATCCAATGTATCGAGTACATGTCAATACGTCTGTGACACCGTTAAAATCAACACAGCTAATTCCCATCCAATGAGTTAAAAAAAAAACATGTACGGTAAAACAATAGATAAAACGGAAATAAAAATCCTCCGGTAAAATATCTTCCCACAATTTTACGAATACTCGAATTATTTTTTAAGTCAAATCACTCGAAATTCCTGCAAATTTATTCGCAATCAACTCAACCATTATCACAGAATTAATAAACAATAATTAAATAGAATAATTGAACGAATTAATTCAGTAAAATTTATCTTTCAACTCTTTCTCGTAAATTACTATTCGAAACGCAATTTTCCCCTTTTTCTCGGGCCATTTTCATTGGATTTTTTCATTTCTCTGGGATCTCTCAGGGATCTAAAAAGGAAAAATCCTCTTGAAACGCTGAAAACAAAATGAAAAATCAGTGAAGAGTGAAATCTATCCTCTCAAACTTTTCTTTACTCGTCCGTTGCCACGAAATAAATGACTCGGAGTTGGGTTACCCGCCCCCTCACACAGTTCATTTAACTTGCTAAGAGGCTCCTTTCGAAGCCCATGCTCATTCGAAAGTTGCAAGTCCGAGGGAGTTAAATCGATGAATACGACAGTCTACCTCGAACCTATAATTCACCAAAAGGTCTCACCCCCGCGGATTCAACCTTTTCCCGAACGGCTTTCACCGTTAAATTTTCTCCCGGTTCATAACCCAACTAACTACCTAGAAACAGTTGCATTTGTGTAATCCCAAATTTGTGATTAAGTCTCTTTCCATTAACAAATGTTTAATCAAAAGATTCCACCCTAGATTTTAAACCAGTGAATTTTACCTCATCATCAATGATCTCATCAATTCCAATGAATCAATCGAAGAGTGAGAAGCCCATCGATATATTTTTTAAATCAATTGATCAATCGTAATTTCCACAAAGACTCAGTCTCTGATGAAAACATCAACGTCACGAAATCGTTACAAACGGATCTCCGTACCCACGGTATTTTACCATATAATCAAGCCACAGAAACGTATTCAAGATATTCAAGTAATTTGGTACATGGAATATTCATGAAGTAACTCTCACCCTCGGCGAGATTCACTAGTGAAGCTTTCATTCTTAGTGGAACACGTTCTAGCAGACGGTGGGTGGAAAGGAGTGGTACCAGTAACCGAGGTCAGAAAGCTTAGCTTTACGAACCAGTAAATCCATGCAGATGAGAGTACCATTGAGGGGAAGGGGGATGGAGGGGCTTTCTGGTGCTAGTAGGGAGGATTTTCACCGTGAACCTAGTGCAAACCTCGCTATTCCACGCTTCAATTAGCCAAAGTGCACGTCATTCACTCCTCGATCATGTCATAACTTCATTTTCCCTCGATATTGCAACGTGTTTTTATGCCTCGTCAATTGATAAGAGTCTCCAACGAAATTTTTGAACGTAAAAGATTGGCCCAGAGGGCTTCTCTCTGGGAAATGTCGAGACTCCATGGAAAATGGAACAGGGAAAATTGTTGGGTTAACGGTCCAGTGGTCGACCGGGAGAAACGGAGAATTGAATTTATTTTAACTTTATTATTCGGGGTAGGACATCGTAAATGTAATAGGGCATGCTAGGGGGGTGAATTCGGTATTTCTCATTTTTTTTTATGATTGAACAATGATAAGTATAAGGATTAAATCATTAGGAGATATTAATTTAGTTGATGCAAATAAATGCTAATAGCAATTGAGTAATTGATGAACAATGGAAGAATCTTAATTTTAGTTCAATTACTCCATGAACATTTTTTGGAATAAAGAGGATTCAGACCAATATACATAAATTTCCAATTAATTGAAAATTCGGTGTTATTTGCTATTGCATATTCATGTTTTCATTGAAAATTCAAATAAGTTGACAAGTTCTTGTCCTCTGATGCCGAAAAATGTAGAATTTTATGAAATTTCCAGCGAAACTACCAATTTTATTATTTCCCCCCCACCCCATCGAATTCAGTGTCGCCTGAAAATTATTAGTCCATAAAATTACAATTTTTTTCCAATATTGTCGGTGAATATATTCTCCAATATATTCTGATCCTGAGAATTCCCCCCTTCGCCCCCACCCCTCTCATGAATTTTCTCGTTAATAAATTAAATTTTACCATCCAAGCATTACTTTCTACTCTATTTCCTCTCTGCTTTGCCGTACCTCAACTTTTTACGACG
This sequence comes from Fopius arisanus, assembly GCF_000806365.1. Lineage (NCBI taxonomy): Eukaryota > Metazoa > Arthropoda > Insecta > Hymenoptera > Braconidae > Fopius > Fopius arisanus. The sequence goes on along the minus strand of NW_011887763.1, from coordinate 504,137 downwards.
TTCGCCAGTAATTTTTGTTATTGACTCTATTATATTCGAGTCTTATGTGGACTTTAAAAGGTGCCATGTTTCTACCGTTAAAAAATAATAATAAAATTTTCCAAATGCCATATTTTCCTCGTGCGTAATAAATACTTTTTCTGAGAATTTCTATCACAAATTGACAGTTTTTTCGATGTATTTTTTGAGTTTCATGAGAGACCGTTTGAACGTGTCCCAGCAGACCACGAGAGAGATGTTAATTGGGATAATCACTTTAATGGGAGTGCGTGGCCCTTTGAATACTCTCGTTCATCACTACCAATTATTCCCCTTTTGACTGGTGTATAACAAATCCCACGTTCAATGGAATGGAAAGTCCTTTTGATAATAATTGGAGGTTTCAGAGCTACAGGACATTTTGACGTACCAGTGGAAAATGTTACTTGACGTTTCAAATGAAAATTCCTTGAATACTTGGCATTAACTAATTTATGGGTTATTATCAATTGTTCAAACCAGGTGTGCTGTTAGAAATTTATTTATATTTCCGTCACAACGTCATCTGACGTCTCAATTATGTGGGTTTTAATTAAATTTTAATTGACAATTGTGATGTGCTGTTTTAGTAAAAATTACAGGTGTTCTGATGAATCGAGTGTTTTATGGTGGATTTTTTGAAATAATTAATGAAGGCAGTGGAAAAATTTATAATGTATGTTATTATTGAAATTTCAGGAGGCCCGATGGTTCACCCAGAGTCTCAGACTGTAACGGTTTCAGAGGGTGAGACCTTAAAACTAGCGGTTGAATTTTGCGTCGAGTCGTCTTACACGAAACTTCTCTGGTTGTCTTCGGAGAGTGTCTATACACCTGGGGGCAACGAACGAAATGGTGTTCGTGTCTTGGAAGTCGAGGTAAAGTGAAAATCTCTCCACAAAAATGACACGAAATTACCGCGAGAAGAAAATGGAATAAAAAAATAAATAACCATGTGATTTATTCTGCTAAAAAAATTGAAATTTCATTGACAGCATAACCAGTAATTTTCAGGAGAGTGTCATTAAATAATCATTAAACAATCATTTCTTTCACGGAAATTTCAAAGAACTCATGATTTTTTTATTGAAAAATCAATATTCCACCGCTAAATTGCACTCGCTTTTAAGCCAATCAAAAATTCAAGAACATCTTTTTTTCTATTCTGAAAACTCATAAACAATTTATTGGAAATAAATTCTTCCATTGATTCTATTTTATCGTTAATGCCTCTGATTTTTTTATGTCATGTAATACGAGGCTTTTGCCGTCGGTCCGCAATTAATTTACGACGAGTTCTCTTTTGAGAGCTTCTGCACAAAATTATTCGTCGCAATATCCTCACAAAAGTAAAATCTTTGAAAGCATTTTCCCTTGCCACTTCTGTCTGTGGCCTCCGGCATTTGGCGATTGCTTTGACGAGGCTTTTTTCCCTCCCATTCCTCTTTATTTCTATAAAATTTCCGTCAGTGGGAATGGCATCGGATAAATATATACGGATATATAATTCCGAATGCCGAGATTCTCATGGCCGTTAGTGAAATTCCTGTACGTGACGAGACGAAAATCTCGTTGGAATATTACGACGACTTGAACCGTTTGACCGTTCTCTGGTATTTATCGCCGTCGCGTGTTGAATATCGCGTATCGATTACAGATATATCGAGTATTTGGGGGGGCAGATGATGTTCAAAGGGGGGAGACCTGCCCCTCTGGATAAGTCCTCGGGATTGACCCCAACTTTTTTATATTTTCAAGGGGAAACATTTTTTCCAATCTCAACGATCGATCAAAGCCTTCCCTCAAAATTTATGAAATTAAAGGGGCGGTTTCCTAATAAATTTGAGATTTCAGGGGGTGACTAGTCCTTCCCAAAATGTTTCCATTCCGACGTTACATTGGGTTACAGTGGATTTTTTAAAATAAATTCAATTAATCCACTTAATTAATTAAGTGGATTAAAAAAAATAGATTAAACCACTGGCGACTCGTTGCCCTCCCCGAAATTAAAAACCAAGCCTTTTTGGTAAATTTGGTAAATTCGGTTAATGAAAAAATAGATGTTATAATGGAATTGTTGAGTAATTGATTGATTGGATATTAATGAATTGTATGATGGGTTTCAGCACGGGGGTAATGTAGCCTCATGCTTCAGGACAAGCCTCCAGATCGAAACCGTCCAGTTGTCCCACGCGGGTGAGTGGCTAATGATCGTACGATCACCCTCTGGTACCGCAGATGCATCCATATCGGTAAACGTGACACAAGCATCAAGCTTCAGCAATGGCCACAGCCGTGTCCACACTAGTCCAATTGTATTCATCTGTCTCACTCTCTTCCTACAATTACGACCCAATTAATTTACCTTGGAACATTTTGCGGTGGTAAGCACTTCAGTATGTTCTAATGTGGTTTCCGGACGATTCGACTGTCGAAAATTCATCAGTGGATGCCATGGACGAACCCACCGGTGGTTTTCACTGATTTATCCACGAAAATTATATAGTCAACAGACGAATATTCCATCTTTGACAACATTAATTATGGCCAACCCTCGATTCAATAATATTTGCTTAGTATGGGAGGGGATATATTTTTGCTTTCGCGTTTTTCAGGGGTTTGGGTGAGTTCGGGGGAACCACAGGTTTTTTGGCTTTGTTTTTATTTTAACGAGGTATTCAGACTGCATCCGGGGTTTAATGTAATGTTATTATAAACGTCTTCTAGTTTTGGTTTATCTGACAATAATTTTTGAATTATTTTCGTTTAAGAATTTATTTCTATTCGCATTTGAAATTTTTACGAGAAATTGCTCAATTTTCTGGAATACAGCAGTTGCGAAAGTATCTTGTCTCCCACAAATCGTGAATGCAAAAATCTATCCTCTAAAAGATTTAACGGTAATTTTTTATTGAACTTCGATTAAATGTAAGATCAGCGTTTTCATTTGAATTGAGAAAGTCTCAAAAATCGAATAGATAAGGAAGCGATATTAAAATATTTAAAATTCACCAAAATTTTCGAAAGCATAAATTTGGCTGGAGTTCAAAGAGAGAAGTAAAGAGAGTTCTAGTGCCAGGGAAAGAAAAATTCCAGTGCCGGCATCGAATTTTTCTCCCATTGAATAAAATAATTAAAAAAATATTTGCCCAAATTCCCTGAAGTCGAACTCTAACAGCAGTAGAATTAAAAAAAATAATTCCCCAAGTCACCAGACTCTATAATAGTATTATTCCATATTAATCCCCTCAACCTAATGTAAATAATTGTATAGAAAAATATTTATAATTGATAATTGATAAAGAGAGACTGTTTGTATAATGATGGGTATCACAGGGCAGTAGTATTCGAGGGTTTCGAACAGGTGTTGACCAATTGATTGTCCAATGAATTAACCGATAACTCAATAATTCAATCGAAAAACGAGACATAAAAATAATGACTCGAATTAACAATTTCGTTAAATAAATGAATAATTCCACCGCTATGTTGTAAATTTTACTCTCGGAGAATTCATCTTCGAGAGTAAAACCATTTTGTAAACAAAATAATTCATAACAATTGAAATAATTCATCCGGAATAACGAGAATCATTTCAATTGAATAATTAGTCGCTCTCGCAATGATCAAGTTCCATTAAATGGAGTGTCAGGTAATAAATTGTTGTAAATTCATTTGTTCAAATACATTTGTAATATGTATATAGTCGATGTATATGGGTTTTAGATAAACGTATGTTGTATCGAAAATTGGAAGAATTGGGCGAGAAAGGGGTAGGGGAGATATTTATGATTTGTTGATATATTTTTATAAACTTTTATTTAGAGAATAAGTTTCCTTCCGCTTCCTCTGTCAGTATCTATTATTCGGGCGTTTCTACTCTTCCCTATAATTCATGTAGAAACAGTTAAAATTGTCGTACTGCACTCACAGTTGGAAATTTCTCATTAGAATTCCGAGTCGAATTGGAAATTTAGAAATAAATTCTACAAAATCGTCAATATCTGGATTTGAAAATTTTTTATCGCAATTTTGTAGAGTGCATTGGTGCACTAATCAAATTTTACTCGCGATATCGTAAAAACGTAAAAATCCATCTGTTGAAATCCAGAATTATTCGATAATTCGTCGACTCCTTGGAGAATTCAAATTGGAAATTTCCGCCAGTGCATTTACCTTAACAATTTCTGTAATGGAATTTCCTCGACCCTCATGTACATAAAGAAATGTTCGTCTACAGTTATAAAAAAATCTCCGTAAACTGTTACGAGGATTCGTTGATAATAAGAATAAACAATAAACAAAGAGTAAATTAATATAATTTGCATTGTACTTTAAGAAACCATAAATTCCAAAAATAGGGCCACATGATTTGTGAGGATTAGAAAATAGAGTGGAATGTCAATTTTAAAATGGTACGAAGGAGAAAAGAGTTGAGAGTGCTGATTACCTCGGAAATAATCAATGCCCCTGTTTAAAGGAATAAAAGAAGGGCCGGTAGGGGGGAGGGGGGAGGTGAAAATAAATGAAGAACAAGTAAAAACCGCTTTACAACGTGCAGTTGATGAAAACATTTCCAGATGCGAGTGCAGTCCAGCCCTGGATCGCGCTCACTATTTACCAAGCAAAATCCAGCAGAAAAACCGGGGAAAAAAATAAACAAAGGTAAAAAATTAACCAGATGTCAAATACACTCACAGCAAAAAAAAAAAGTATGATAAAAATGAACAACGCGATTTCAGTGAGATGATATTGCCGCACACAAACTGGTAGTTTACTTTTTCAATCCAGTTGAAAAGCTCGATACGCGAGTCAATTTCAGTAATGAAACGTATCGCCATAGAGAAAACGGAAGGGGTTTTCATTTCCTTGAGAGACTTCTGAGAAAAATAGGTGACACACTAAAACCAGAGAGATTACAGAGGCTGCTGTGTTGCACATGTGTATTTCAAAACTTATCCAACACTATATTTTAATTGATCTGATAATTCAAGTTAACCGAATAATTGATTTAACAGATGTTTAACAATGCCCACGGATTTTCATTGAAATGTTAACTTTAGGATCTCAGAGTGAAGTCTTCAATTCAGGGAAATATTTAACGACTTGATCATTCGGAATTTTTCAGAATAATCTATAAAGCGATCTAAAGTTATTGTAAATAAATTAATATAAAAAAATGGTGTGATGAGACGTGTACAGAGGGCCTATAAATTAATGAAGAGAACCGAAAGTAAATGATTTACCCAAAACAATAAAATCCATCGATACCGATGTAATTAAAATGTGTCAAATTCAGCACAAATAGTCACAATTTGACTGTACTAATTAACTAGTTGATAACAGAGAACTGCCAATTTGGTGTGTATAAATAAATAAATAAATTGATGTATAAATAAATGAAGAGAGCTAGTATTATATACTCGATGAAAAAGAAAAATGTCACTTGATAGTGTTAAAATGCTATTGAAGTAAAACTGTATACGTCCAAAGGGGAAACAATTTTCACTGGATTTTCTATTTATTTTATCCCGACGTAAACAAATCATCCTTATCCATCCATCGTCTTGTGTTATTTCGATGAATTAAAGCATCGACGCACGTTATATTTGAGGTGCATTACCTCTACGGAGAAAATAAATTCGATTTAACCCCTGAAGTATTTTTGAGACGTATATTCTTGAGCTTTCTCTCACTGACATCATCGGTAATTCCGGGTAATGGATAACAGAATGTACCTTCCAGTCGGTTTATTTAATCCTCCGATACAAATCAAGTTGAATCGAGTGCAATTAGCGAGAGGCGAGAGAGATGAGGTTTTTTTTTTTCATTTTCAGGTGTAGGAAAGTCACTACCTCTCTACCTTTTAACGTACCAACGTATCAGAAAGTCGAATGGCGTCTGAGGTACCAGTAAATTACTCTTAACTTTTCTCTAAGGTTAAAAATTACGGCAGTTGTGGGGTAAGAATGGAGGAGCTTAAACTACCATTGGGGCACACGTACTTTTGCTGGGCTATGGAGGCTATTATTCTAGTTTCTATCTGTAGTGAACTACGGTTCATCTTGCTTTTCACGTCATTTAATTATATCGGAGGAATGAAAATTCATTAACTCAGTGAGATTATTTTTTTTCGTTGGCCGAAAGAATTTCCTTCATTTTTCCAGGAGAGAATATTATATCAAATTTTAGGAGAATAAATTCTCCTAGTAGTTTGAATCTGAATTATCCCAACGGATCCCAAGGGATAATAAATATGCGCCGGGAGAAAACTTTAGAAATATTACGCGAGTTCTTCGATTGATCAATTTTTAATCAGATATTTTAACAGCTTGATATTTTTCTTTAATTTATTGCACCTCAAAATTTTATTTTCAAATTCAGCGCGCTTGTTTATAAAGATACATTAATTCATTGAGAAATTAACTCCACAAAGTAAAACCGAGTTGAAAAAAAGATTCTTTTGCAAACGATGATTGCCACTAGGTGGGCGTCAGCTTAATTCCACGAAAGTGCCACTCGTACACCTAATGAGAAAATTGCGCTCTAAATGCTAATGTTCTCATTTTCAGAGCCACGCCAGTAGCTATACCGAGTAGTTGAGATTTTAAAGGCCTTACCCAGTGTTAACCGACACCGTCCCCTCGGCTCTTTCTCAAGCCACATTTTTCACAGCCACCGTCAAACACCTCGCCAATTTATCCCCCAAGACACTGGAAAAATCGGCTTTATCGTCAAGAATACGAACATTCACTCCTCCAGTCGCTAAATTCAGAGCAAATTATTCCCGACTTCTTCGAGCTATTTTCCAAGTCATTTTATCTTCACTATTATTCAGACTGGCAGTATTTCATATTTCACTCTTATAAATTCTATTTCGAGTGTGTGAATATTAACCTGAGTTAGCCCTCAACCTCCAGAATTAATATTATGATCTTTCCCTCGATTTTCCTCAGTATCGACTGGAGAAGATTTTTCCAGGAAATTTTTCCCTTAAATTTTGAGAAATATCCGATAATTTTGAAAAATTGAAATTGATTTTCGGGGGGTATTACAACTATTTATTGGTGGGGATGAGTATAAATATAGGATTAGGATTATAGGTGGTTGAATCGGAAGGAGCCAAGAGGAAAGTTGAGAGGTGTATTATGCGACAGTGGTGGAATCGTTGAAGAAGCTTCCTGGTGTGGAGTAACGACGCGCGAGAGAGCACCTAGATGGTACGGGTGTAAGCGTTAGAACTTAAAACTTTACCAATTTAACTGAGAACTGAGTAGAATGTTACTCTGTGCAAGAGCAAACAACTTGCTTGGGTACAGGCCAAATGAGAGGGAAGAGTGAGAAACGTACGATGGTTGGTAAGTGGTCGTAAGTTTACCCCTCGATGTCAGTCAGGGCCGATTAAAAAAGAAACACGTACTTGCATCATCCATCGGAAAATTCATCCCGATAAAACTTTAATTCACTTTAATTAAACTAGTGGATTGATGAAGTGAAAATTCTTTTCTCTCTGGGAGAACTTCAGCGAAGATTAATGAATGACTTCACCGAGACGAAAAAAGCTGAATAAAACTACTGAAAAAATAATGAAAAATTAGTGCTAAATGTTTATTTTGAGAGCTCCATGTTAAAACGGCCCATATAAAAGTGTTATAACACCCATAAAAATTTTATTCTGCAGAACTGACTTTTAATTGAGTGGAATCAATTTTTTATATGGATTTATTGTTGATTGGAAGATTCGATAGTTACATTGATGGTGCCTTTTTTTTTATTTCCCGTGTAACATACCTTCGGCGATAATTAGTTGAAGCGAGTCCTCAAACGGGAAAAGTTTGGAATTTTTTTTTCATCGATGGATGATGATACAATGGATTTATAAAGGACGTGGGATGGTGTTTCGGTTAGCCATCGCGGAAGAGTGGATACAATGGATCATACACTTCTCAAAAGGACTTTGATGGATATCTCTATTCAGGCATCCAACCCGATACAATACACCTAATCCCAAAACGCCAGTGTAGCATGATTTATTTATATGGCTCAGTTACTGCGCCATATATTTTATTAGATCGATATTTTTTAAGTTTATTTTCCACAAATAGAATTTTATTCTCCCCAAAATAATTTTTTATCCATTACTCCCGGGAAATTATCGATGAATTAACTAAAAAATTGGTGAATGTAAATGTTAATTTAAATAAATAAATGGGAATTGCACACTGAGAGAAATATTCAATAAAAATTACGTGTATTTTCCGTAATTCTGGAGCGAAATGTGGTGGTCGGAAATTTTACGGAACTGTCACGTAATTTTTAACTAAAGTCACGGAATTTTTCCGCGGTGTTCCGTAATTTTTATCTGAATTATCGGTGAAAAATAACGATACCGTCACTTAAATTTTTCGAATCAACTCCGTAATCGGTAAGTGAACTGAAAGTTCCGTAATTTTTACTAAATATTTCTCTCCGTGCAGTCGGTACTCAAATATATCTCAACGATTTTTTTGAAATAACCAATTTTCCCCTCTTCTGGCGAACAGCCGTAAACACCGACTGATAACAAAATGATAACTCGCACACCTCCAATCCCCTTCATTAAGCCATTAAATTGAAGGTTATCAGCTAACTGCATCACCCAACAAATGTGTGCCACGTCCAAGGCGACAACAATACCGATAACCGCCGTTGTAATTAACTGCAATTGTGTCATGTTCCAGTGATCATGACACCATCCATTACCCAGAAAAAATTTCCTTCAATGAATCCTCGAACAATGGAGAACGACAATCCATTCAAGAGGGATTGGAAGATCAATTTCATATTACCAACTCGCCTCATCAGACAAAAGGATTCCAGAATAGATGCCCCTTGAGTAAATAAAAATAACAATTGGAATAATCAATTAACGGTAATACCACTTTTATTGGTAGCCACTGGAGTGGAAGAGTGCCACTATCACGAGAAATTCCCTCTTCGGAGCCATCGGCTTTTGGATGAGAGCGATTATACTTCGAGCATTGAATTTTTCTTTTCATCTTTTGTACTTTTTTTTTTCGAGAGGACTGGGTCACTCCTAAACTGGGTTTATGGCTTATCACTTTGACATTCAAGGTTTTATCTCAAACACTCATGAACGGAAAAACTGTTTATTGATGAGTGATAACGGCTCCATGGAAGTCTCTCCAATCCCTTGCTTTTTTTAAACATCACCTTTTTGCGTTTCTCATTATTTAATTAATGAAGAATCCCAAAATTTCAGTTTTCCGCCATTAAATAATGACGGAAGACGAATACATTATTTTTTCAGATTAATCGTATCAATGGTTTAGTTGTAAAATATTCCTTGAGTAGTTCAATATTGAATTGAGTTTTATTAGGTGGAATTCAAACGTGTAAATTCAAATTTCATCACCACCAGTGGTGAATGCTAATTGAATTGAAGTCCTCTCTATTGCATCCTTCTGGGATGCGACTCACAGGATCAATTCCATTCAATCTAGCAATAATGTGCATTTCGCGTTACCCAAAGACGTAACTTGCGAATTAAATTGTGCAATTTGGATGCTGACTCTCGCAGAAGGCTATTGGGTTTCATTTGATTCAGGAGCAAGTGACAAGGTTGTAAATAGATGAGGTTCATTGTCGGAGGATTGGGTTTAGTGGTGCTCGAGGAGATGATTAAACTCCCGATGATTTTCATAAAATTCTATTGAGGCAGTGCTTGACGCGAAATGACTACATAACTTACGTTATGAACACTCGAGTAACTCTCGCTGAAATTTATTCTGTAAATAAATGAAGAATATTATAAATGTAGGATCATAGAGGTCGTCAATAAATAAATGCAATAGTCATTATTCAAGACTGATAATAAAAAATTGGAGATCAAACCTGCGATTTTAATATCATGTGATTATTAAATTACGGATTTGGGATTAATTTGCAGAAAATGGAAATAATCATTGAAATATTGATATCATGCAACCGTGATTGGACGCACAATGTGCGCTTCCATTCCTAGTAAATATAAAATCAAAAGCAGATCCCCTCAACGAGATATTCTTTATCGTTCGAACTTCCCCGGGGTTATTGGATCCCCGAAAAAAAGTCAGATAACTTTACGACCGATAAATAGACAGAGGTTGGCCTCGCGTAGAGTCGTTGGCCCAGTGGCAAACTGCGGGCTTCCCAAAAAGGCCGAATGAAAAAGATGATGAAGGTTCCTACCCCAATAAATTCCACATTTCGGAACTAGATAAAGCCCCTGTTATCTTCATCATAAACCAGTGGCTTCACCTCCGAGAGTCACAAATTCCAAAAATTCTCCATTAAAAAAACATATCGAAATTCATGAACAGATCGTCTTTCAAATCTCCATCTCGATCACAATCCGATTCTCGATTGAACTAGGCGATTTTTCAATCATCATGTTGAGTTTTCTTTAATTCAATTTTATATCTCTACTTACAGACGGAGATGGATTGGACGTGGAGATGAATTAAGAACGTATGAGTCTGAAGATCTGATTTTTTTAGTGAATTTTGTGATGAGTCAATGGAAAATTAGTGGGGGAAAATGACGGGGTATGAATTTTCAATGAGCCCTCATGCATGATGGAGATGATGGAAGACGAAGGGTGTATCACGAATAGGAGTGACGAGTGGGTCAAGTTCAGGAGAACGTGAATGGAGTAAGATTGCAGAGGCTCACTCTCACTTTCGTATTCCACTGGCATTACTCCCTGGTGTTTGGTGTACGTCTGTGATGTGCGCATGTCCACACGAATATGTACTCTTATGAATGCTTCAGTGATTGCAAGGGAGCATGCAGGATGAGCACCGAGTGAGCTACTTCACTCGAGTGTTGGGAAAAAAAAAATCGGGGGAAAAAAATTATGGAGGGGATTTATTTTTCTCCACCTTCAGTAGCTCAACCTTTATTCCATTACCTTTCGGAAAAAAAAATCAGTCAAGTACGCGTTCCACATTATCAGCCCACATATCATGACCTGAATAATTATCGAGGGGGTTCACCGGAAGATACGTGTGGAGAAAATATTTCGGGTTTATTCTTGCTGAAAAGTCGATTGATTTCGGAAAAAAAATTATAATAATGAACATTTTGGGAACTCAGATCCTGCGCCAATCAATTATTTTTGCTATTTCTGTTGAAGTGTTCGTCGGGGAATCTATTTAAGGGGGAAATTATTGAGATTAAAGATGATGTAATTAATTAATTGATAGTCAGACCTGATGCTTCGGTTGAGGTATTAATTAAAAATTATTGAAATCACGTTTATCGTGGCAATTAGCAGTTTTATTGATTTCGATTTTTAAGGATTTTTCGAGGAAGATTTTTTTCTGGGTTTTCGACTTTTTTTTTGGCCTTTTTTGGATTCGAATTTTTGGAGAGCTAGTAAAAATATTCGGGGCAATCGAGGTCGTTCGTGGATTTGTGCTGATCAGGTACGAGGAGCCCCGAACCCGCATAAATTAGAAATGGAAATACGGAAATGGATTCAAGTTAATCGAAAGGTAAATGTTGAATTTGAGTGATGAATAAATTTCATCCGGCGAAGAAGGAATATTAGTCAGACTTTATTAAATACGTGGGTGCATTAATTCGGAATAAATTTAAATTGTCTTTACCCTAAAAAATCTTCCCTCTAATTTCGATTGAATTTTTCCGTTGGCATCGTAATTACATGACACCTTCACTTGAAAAACCATTGTATATTCGCAGATGAGCGATAAAAAAAAAGCGGTAAAGTTTGAGCTGTAGTTGAGGGCAACCGCAAAACCTCGCTATAGTCAAAGGCCAAATTCTGGGTACATTGGCCCAGGCAAAAGTACGGGCCATTGTCACATGGTAGAATTACCTCAACTTTATCGTCGGTGTTATCAGTGGGTACGTTACTTACATGGCAAACCGCAGATGCTCGTTCGAACTCCGTGTCAACTTTTACAATGACATCCCCCTCCCTCTCCCCTTGGAGTATTGTTAACAATACTTCAGTCAAACTGGGGGGATAACGAGAAGCGCGTGTTCACGACATATAAAGAACCCGTCGACGTCAGGATGCTGTGACACTTTTTTTTAAACCAACGATCCAGCACCAGCACCACCTCCACCAGGGAAAAATGCCACGCGTCTCGTTGCTCATCATTGCACTTCTTGTACCCCTCACCATCGGGTTCACCAACTGTGAGTCTAATAATACCTTTTTTTTTCCTTCTCGGGTAATTGAACAATAATTGTTTCGGTTTTTCCGCACAATCCAGCGGTTTTTATGTTTCAAATATGTAATTACACTTTATTCATCGCATTTTTTTGTAATTAAAACGGATGGAGTTTGTTTTTTTAGTTTTTTCAGATTGTAATTGAAATATTCTCCGCTTTTCCAGTACTTTGATTAAACTGTTTTTTGTGGAAGGTGGGTGAGGGTGGGGGAAATAAATGAGAAAAACTTGGGGGAATTTCCGTGATGAGCGTCGAGGGAAGAGTTCTACGAAAATTCAAATGAAATTCATAAGAAAAAATGGATACAGACTAGTCGTTTGAAATTCAATATTTTTTTATGGAATCATAACACTCTCTACGAGAGTTAAAAATAAATTACGTTTGGAGTTATAGCCGGGAAAAATAAAAAACATCACTGTGTCCACAATAAAAATCGTTTCGGTGTTACTTGTCCCTTAATTCCGATCTCAGCTGGTTAACGAAATAAAAATGAAGTTACATTCCAAAAAAAATAGTCTAGTTTTAAAAAAATCATTGCCGTAAGTATTTCCCGCCGTACTTCCCCAGGTAGACTCGATAATGAAGCGAGTTGCCCAGTAAATCCGTGAATGAAGAGTGCCCCCACCGATTCATGGGAAAATTCCGGAGATTTCGACGGCATTAAAATTTAATGCAGACCGAGATAGGAACAGGGGGTTGAAAACGAAGAGATACGGGATGTGAGCCTGTCACCGCAATATCCCCTAGTTCTCCCTCGTTTCACACCCCCTGACTGATTAATTGGAGTGCCTTATACCCTCGTTCCAACAACCAACTTCCCTCTGCCCGCGCATTCCGCGCAAAACCGTTTGCCCATAGAATTTCAAGTCGCCGCTATTCGGAAACGCGTAATAGATATGTCAAAGCCAGGCCGAACATGGTCATGATAATACGGCGGATGCCAGGCGTGAATCGGAAATGCCGAGGCTCAATGCACTAGTTCCAGGGGATTCAACTTTTCAATTCTCTTTTTTTTTTTCACGCTTTTCTGGCCTTTATTTTTTTTCACTCCCTCTCGATCTAAACCACCAACCCCATCATTCGCTCCGATCGCTCGCTTTGCCCTCGATAACGGTGTAAATTTATGCACTCCGTGGCTCAATGAAATACTGTTGTGATTGCTCCTCTCTTTGTGGGGGTGAATTATTGCTTTAGGGGGAGGGGGTATTAATATTTGATTGCACGGGGAGAGATTCGGTAGATTCTACCAGAAAGAATGAGGTAAATATGATGTTTTCAAATTGGAATTGAAATTCGAGCTGCTGTGGGAATTTTATCATGTGTTTGGAAAAAATTATTGGAGGGTCCGATGATTAATTACTCTGTTGACATAAGTCGGTGCGTCATTTTCTTTAATGATTGGGAAATTTTATGGAATAAAACGCTCGAGTCGGGGACAAATTATTCATTTGACGGGAATAGAAATAATCGATTAGTCAGTATTATATTAACGCAAGATCGATCGAAAATATATGGGAAAAAATCAATTGATTTGATGACAATCATCTCGTCAATTAGTAAATGACGTCCATCAATTGTTGACAAACGCACTCCAAATAGAACAATTAAATCCATAAACTCCGGTAACTATAAAAATCCCCCAAAAAAACCAATAAAATTGTCAGATAGAAATGGTTAAACCGTACCACGTCCTCCAAATCATTTACCACTTGTAAAATGGATTGATTTGACCTGTCAATAATCCCGGAGCAGCCGATATTTCCGAACATCGGTAACAGGAAGTGATATGTTTTTTTTATTTTACTCACGACTATTCGATTTGAGTTTCCACATTTTATTTTTTACTCCCCCACAAACACGTATTTTTTTTTTCCAGAGGAGTTTATGCGATTGACATCTCGATGATTGTATTTATCACACGAATGACACCAATCGCTCCCCAACACACACAATAGCTTTCCGTTATACTGTCGAAATAATATAAAATTATAGCCCCGCGTTTCGGTTTAGTTCGAATTGTAAATTCACCGATGGGAGTGACACACGCCCGGTTGCACTCTTCCCTCGAATTTTCACCTCTCAGTCCGGCTTTTACCCTAAAAAAGACTTTCCACACTTTTTTTTAGGAATGATGAAGTGTCCATTAGACAAATGTCGCGGTTCAGTGATTGACGGCGAGATGTTTTCCCCTCGGCGGGAATTATTCTCTCTTTTCTCTTGCTTCTTCCTACTTTTTCTATCTCTCTTGACGGGGAAAATTGCTAATTTATGATTACGAGCACTCTTCTGCATTTTAGCGTGATGACTAGTTACGAGGGGGTGGGAAGGGCGATGGCTTCAGGAAAGGTTCAAGTGAGATTTTACCAACGTCACCACGTGTTCAATGGTGAATACTGAATTTGCTTTATTAACTCTATTTTCTTCCGACCGGCAAATTTATGTTGCGTTTAATTATCGGTAGAGAGCCACTCATTGTGATGGTGAATGGAATTATCCATGCCAATGGTCATGCCAATGGTCATTGAAATTTTGATAATTCATCGCTGATTGCCATTAACTTTGCGGGACTTTGTAGCTTTTTCCGAAAGGTTCTTTCAGAATTGATTAATTAGTACTGCCTAATTAATCACGCGTTCGGTGCAGTGGGGGAAAGATTCATTTTATAAATAATTCATTTTAAAGGATATCAGTTAAACTAGATTTTCATCGAAACCTCGGAAAATTCATCCGTCAAATCTCACCGCAATAATGACAAAATATTGGAAAACCGGAGTTTATTTTATGTACCAAAACAGTTAACTGCAAGAACAGTACTCAATGTATTCAAATTCTCAATTAAAAGAGCTTCAATAGAATATTCATTACAATTGTTCTCGTTTTGTTGAACTACTCAGTTTCCTACGAATCGACTATTTTTTCAGTATAATGACTGGAACTCCCCCCCAATTAGCATTTCCAGAACAGTTTTACTTTTCTCGCCGAATTCTCGAGAAGGAAAAGTTCCGTAACAATCATCCAGCGATACTGTTACACTAAAGCTTCTTCAGATCAAATGAATTGTGAATATATCGCATCACTGGAGCGGAAATTTAATTGCAAATTCCCCAACAACTGATACGCCATTACAGTATAAACATTTTACTGGAGGTGGAGTGAAAAAAAAAGAAAATGGAGAGAATCAATGAATCCGTCCACAAATACAGCCCTCACGGGATGAATAAATGATATAGTCATAACCACTGATTACCGACATGAATGAAAAAAATAAAGCCCAAGAGCGATAACGCGAAAAAAAAAAATTGTTTGTCGAGGGAAATGGAAAAATGTATGTTCAATATTTGAATATCATCAAGAGTCTCAATCAAAAGTTTCATTATAAAAAAATAAAACAAACTCATTGATATTCAGCAGCACACAAGTACGATCCCCAAAGAATTTGCCTCCTTTTAATCCCTTTTTCACTCTGTCTCTCTCTCTGATTATCGTGCAATACCACAGAGAGCACATATAGACATATTTATTCGAGTCAGTGAATAGAGGGGACTGAAAATGCAATGTGCATCATTCGTAGCCAATTTCCACGATATCGAGAATCGATGGATGCAATTTCACATCACAAATGTATCACGGATTTCTGGTGGATGAATCTAGCCAAACGAATGATGCATAATATTTCGTCAATTTGGCAGTGCTCTGATTTTGATAACTTTCGGTTGGCAGTTGCTGATGTACCCTGTGGAAGAGGTAGGTGGGGAGCGAGAAAACCGAAGATCGTGGGAGGAGGTAATGCTCTTCCTCAGGAATTTCCTTGGCTGGTCAGCATCACCAGGTTCGGTGGACACTTCTGCGGAGGGACTGTCATCAATTCTAAATTTATTCTCACCGCTGCTCACTGCATCTGCGTGTAAGTTACTCCATTACTCGTTAATTAGAATTTTGAGATGAGATTATTTTTCATAATCCATTTTCCTCCATTCTGGCGGCACTTGAGAAAATTCAGGGTGAATAACCGAGGAGTCCATTTAATTTCAACAAATAGTTACGGGTGAAGGAATGTTTTCATCGGACACAGTTCAAAATTTCAACACGACTAATTGCTCAATTATCGTCAGAATGGGATTACCGTCAATCATTCAATATCCTCGACTGTGGGACAGAATCCTATGAAAAATTCAATCCAAAATGTAATGCCGAGTGTGCCAGAAGGGTGTTTAATTAAATTTCGATCCAATACAATCTCGATTCTTTACTCGTTGTGATTAACGTTCCATTTCCTAGATAATTACGGCATTGTTAATTTTAATTATTGAGAACTGGCATTTTTCCAGTTATCCATAAAGTAGAGCTGATCAATATCATAGGAGACGTTTAATGTTTTCCAAAATGTCAGAAAACATCAGAAAATTCATAAAACATTTATTTAAAAAAAAAACAGGAAAACTATCAGAACTTCATGAAAGTCACGAGAAAATGATAACATGAAAAAACGGTACATTCTTCAACAATTCATCCGAAAATTTAAAAAATCATTAATTTCGGCGAATATCCGTAAATTGGAATTTTTGCGAACATGCGTAAATTTGAATTGAGCGGAAAATAATACCGTAGCCATCGGCGGCTTAGACCTGAGGAAAAAAACCGAGCAAGAGGTTTTCCCTGTTGCCTAGAGTAATTTATCTCGCGTTTAGATACTGCCGAAATATACGAGTTTAATCGTAGTGTTGTGCAGAGTAAAGAGAGGGGGTTGGAGGAGTATGAGCAATTAAAAGGCAGGCAGATGGTTGTGCAAAAGGTGTAGGTGGTGTAGGTGAACTGGAGAACATTTCCCTTGGCCGGTGGTAACGAGGGGTTGGCTGGGGGGTTGAATCCGACCCCGACTGTGACTGTACCATGATTGCGTGTGGATTACAGACCACTCGGTAATTGCGTCTCGCAACTCATTGCAAAACCCCACCGACTCAAACTCCACTCCATTCTCCTCAACTCCTGGACCAAACTTCTCACTCCTTCTTACTCCCTTACTTACAACTTATATCTCGATTCAACGATTAATTTGTTTTTGTCCCTCTCTCCAGTCACCAGTCCCCTATCCCACGACTACCTTGACAGTTTTATCCAGTTTTTAACCGTCATCCAACTTCTTTTTATGGCACCCCAGAGTGAAACTGAGTTTCTTGAATTTTCCACTTGCTGCTTGACACCGAGAGATAGATCTTCCTCCCCAAACTAAATTATTACAATTTTACTTTTGTTTTTTTTTTTAATTTCACTCCTTCGAGTTTCTTGTAATTGAGTTAGTGCTGGAGAGCTCTATGTTTCTGCTGGTTGATTAAAATATAGTCTTGATTGATTATTGTTGGTATTCAGCTTTCCGAGAAAATTGTGGGGAGTATATTTTTCTCGGGTCCGTCTGTCTCGGATCAAGGGACTCCTGGTGAGAATTGTTGAATTAAATTTTTCAAGGACTTGACACAATATTTATGTGTTTTTTGGAGTGTACAGGGAACTTTGGCTTGTTTAAGCTTTTTCACTCGGAGTGGTGAATAGAATTGCATTAACAAACGGATGCATTAATTCAACAGAACGACTGGGACAATACCCGCTCGACAACTGAGGGTAACCCTTGGTGAATATAATTTACGTGAACCAGAGACGCCAGCCTCAGTAGCTACTGGTGTACGTAATATCGTTATACATCCCGACCACAAGTGTGGCAAGTACGTGGACGACATCGCAATACTCGAGTTGGAATCACCGATAAGTTGGACGGATAGTGTACAACCTGCTTGTCTTCCCACGGCACAGGGTGAAAAGGGTTACCAGGAATTTGGTGGAGTGCATGCAGTTGCTGCTGGTTGGGGCTGGCTTGGTGAAGACAAATCAAAACGTAAAAAAATTATACCAAGCAAAAAAAAAATCCGCAAATAATCCTGGGACAGTCCTAAGGATTTGTTTTTTTTTATCCTCATTATTCGGGGAATCTTGCAGATAAACGGGCTGATATCCTCCAAAAAGTCAACGTCAATATTGTTGAGAATGAGGTGTGCAGGGAGTGGTACGAGAGCGAGGGACAGAGGACCAGGGTTATACCTCAGCAGATGTGTGCTGGACATGAGAATGGCGGGAGAGATTCTTGTTGGGTATGAATTATTAATGATCCTTCGAACTTCGTAAAAATGTAATTAAATGTGAATAAACAGGAAAAATCCACTTTTTTAGCTGTCGGTCGATTGATCAGCTGTCAAGTGGCATTTTCCAAAAATAGAAAATATAAATAGACAGTCGACAGACTGATCATCTCAATTTCCGAAATTAAAAGGAAATTGCAATTAAATGAATCACGCTCAGTGCTGGCCCGATTATTAGTTCCATTAACTTAATGAAAAAATGTAGGATGTCAAAGGATTCAATTTTGAAGATTACCAAATGGATGTGTTTTTTATAAAATAGAGATGCTCCTCTGGGCACCTTTTTCTTTATCATTTTTCCCCTCTAAAAGGAAATGCTCGAGGTGGAATTGACTCGTGGTCACTGGAGATAGAATACCGGAAGCGATCTTTTGTTTCAGGCTGATAGTGGTGGTCCACTGATGGTCGGAAGCCATTATGACGACAGTACCCTAGTTGTCGGGGTTGTCTCCTCTGGAATAGGATGCGCCAGACCACGACTTCCGGGTATCTACACTCGAGTGTCTGAGTACATACCCTGGATTGCAGCACAAATTATTTCCCGTTAAACAATCCTCAGGGATTCAATTATGCAATACCCAAAGTACAACTGTGATTTTTTAATACCATAAGCCACTAGTCAATTATTCATCGGTTTTCACTCGTCATAGAATAAAATAACATTGGAATATTTTGTACAATTTATTTTTATTAGTTATTTTTTAGATATTTGTTTCCCTCTACACTCTCCTCGCTTTCCTCGGTCTCAAGGGAGTCCACGTCACTCTCGTATTATCTGTTACCGATATTATATCCATACCTCCCATTTGGAGACCTTTAAGTGATGCCTGCAATTGTACCAAAAAAATTCTCATTCGCGTCCTAATCCCGTTCAAATTATCATAGCAGTAGTCTATATGCAAGAAAAGGGAAATGTTTAAATCAAGAATAGATTATTGTAAATTGATTATGAATACTCTCGACTCGAGGATATATTATTAGTGTGAAAGTAGCACTCTGAGGTTTCCGATCGAACCCATTTATTCCTCGAAAGATGAAGTCCTTTTAAAGTAAGAGTAAGAATATCTCTTGAATTCAATGACCGTAATGGAAGAGTATTATGATTCTTGCGTCGAGTATAATATTCTTGATTAAGAACGTAATTTATCGAGTCTGGATGAACGAGTATTTTAATCCTTGAATGAAATCTGATATTCTTGAATTCATATTTCAGTTTTCTTTGTGGATATAATTGACTTCAGTATTTTATACGTGTAAAAATAAGGAGGATACCATTCTGCCTGGTCCAAGGCCTCTCACTCTGACTCTGACAGTTTGAAAACCTTTTTCCAGTGCTTTCTGCAAAATCAACGAGAATATTTCGGAGAGGGAAATTTTAAAACCTGCACTGTTGAAAATTATAAAAAGTGCAAGGGAGTGCGAAGTAATGTGCACATGCTATTATTTAAATTGGTGTAGC